>NC_043703.1:139846249-140008233 GCF_006229205.1 Suricata suricatta | reverse complement strand
TACACGATGGAGTACTACATGGCAATGAGAAAGAATGACATATGGCCATTTGTAGCAAAGTGGATGGACCTCAAGGGTGTCATGCTAAGCGAAATAAGTCAGGCAGAGAAGAACAGATACCATATGTTTGCACTCAAAGGTCTAACAGGAGAACAGGAGAAACCTAATGGAGGGCCGGGGGGAGGGTAAGAGAAAAAGAGAGTTGGGGAGAGAGAGGGATGCAAAACTTGAGAGATTATTGAATACTGAAAACGAACTGAGGGTTGAAGGGGGTGGGGGAGGGGGGAAGAGGTGGTGGTGATGGAGGAGGGCACTTGTGGGGAAGAGCACTGGGTGTTGTATGGAAACCAATTTGACAATAAACTATTTAAAAATAAATAAATAAATAAATAAATAAATAAATAAATAAATAAAAAAGAAAGGTAACTCAGTTAGTGTATGAAAGCAAGAAGAAAAGCAGATGAACTTTACAGGCACTTTAATGAACTTCCAATTAGTTCCCACTGTTTGGTTTGTATGGTTTTTAGTGTGTGACTTCTTTGGCTGCCTAATTTTTTTGAGAGAGTAGCATGTATGCACACACATGCAAAGGGAAAGGGGCAGAGGGAGAGGGAGGCAGAGACTCTTAATTAAATCTCTCCGCAAAGAGCCCAGCGCGGGGGTTGATCTCATGACTGTGACATCACAGTCTGACATCACATGTGAGAAGTCAAGAGCCAGACGCTTAACTGACTGAGCCACCCAGGCACCCCCATCCTAACCATTTTTAAGTGCATAATTCAATGGCATTAAGTACATTCACACTGTTGTAGAACCTTACCTCCATCCATCCACAGAACTCTTGTCATCTAGCAAAACTGAAACTTTGTACTTATGAAGATAATTCCCCATTCTTCCCTGTCCCCAGCCTTGGGTTTTCTATCTCTATGAATTCTACTTTCTGTTTTTACAAATCTGACTACTCCAAATACCTCATATAAATGGAATCATATACAGTATTTGTCCTTTTGTAGACTGGCTTATTTCACTTAGCACAATGTCCTCAAGGTTCATCCATATTTTACCATAAGTCATTCCTTTTTAAAGCTGAATAATATTCCATTATTATTCATCCATTCATCCATCGATGGACACTTGGGTTCCCACCATACGTTATTGTGAATAACACTGCTATGAACATGGGTGTACAAATATCTTTTGAGACTTCGCTTTTAGTTCTTTTGGTTATATACATATAAATAGAATTGCTGGATTATATGGTCATTATATTTTAATTTTTTGAGGCTCCTCCGTATTGTTTTGCACAGTGGCTGTACCATTTTACATTTCTACAAGAGTGTACAATGGTTCCAAATTTCTTTTCCCTTTCCTTCTTTCCTTCCTTTCATCTTTCCTTTCTTCCCTCCTTACTTTTTTCCTCCTTCCTTCCTTCCTTCTTTCTTTCCTCCCTTTTCTTTCTTCCTTCCTCTCTCCCTCCCTTCATTTCAAATGTGTGATGGTACAGTCTTGGGGCCGGAAGAGTTAGGAGAAAAGGAAAATGAGGCAGGGAAGGAGAGAAAGCAAATACAAGTTGTATTAGCAGTCTGGCCAGTTTCACAGTGAAACACGGAAGACCGCCCATTCGTATAGGATAGACTTCTAGCAGGCTCTTTGGAACCAGAGTGTTTTCAAACAGTCCATCAAAGAGAGAAATTCTGAAGCAACCCCTTTCCATCTCCTGTGCCACGTGGTACATTGACTCCCTTGAACTTCTCGGTTGTGCAGCCCCCAGCTTGTGCAGGCAGCTGCTGCGGAAACCAGATGCCACACCTTACATTAAGACACTGCATTAAAAGATTCCAATTTCTCTACATCCTTATCAATACTTATTTTCTGGGTTTTATTTTTTTCCTTTTCATAGTGGCCATCCTAAGGGATGTGAAGTTGCATCCTGAGATGTGAATTTTAATGACACACACTGGCTGTCAATATCAGGCCAGATAGAAGTAAATTATAGGAGATCAGCCTTTCCACTAGAAATCATTAGAACTTCATCGTTTTCTGTTTTGGAATAAAGCAAATCTGTCTATAAACTTCTGTAGGGAAGTTAATTTGGGTTAATTTGGGCTGATATAAATATATATAATATATAATGTATAAAAATAAGTATAAATAAATAATAAATGTTGTATTTTGTCAAATGCTTTTTCTTTGTTAGGCCTCCTTTCTGAGTCCACATTTATTTTATTTTTTTTAATTTTTGAGAGATAGAGACAGAGCGAGCAGGGGAAGATCAGAGAGAGAGGGAGACACAGAATCTGAAGCAGGCTCCAGGCTCTGAGCTAGCTGTTAGCACAGAGCCCAATGCGGGGCTCGAACCCACAAACAGCAAGATCATGACCTGACCTGAAGCTAGCCACTTAACTGACTGAGCCACCCAGGTGCTCCTGAGTCCCCATTTCTGATTCCAGCAAATTCCTCTTTCCAAAATGATTGTCATTGGCATTTTTACTTTTTAATGTTTATTTATTTTTGAGAGAGAGCGTGCACATAATTGGGGGAGATGCAGAGAGAGAGAGGATCCAAAGCGGCTGCATGCTGACAGCAGAGAGCCCAACGGGGGCTTGAACCCACAAACAATGAGATGATTATCTGAGTCAAAGTCAAACACTCAACTGACTGAGCCACCCAGGCATTCCAGGGAATTTCTACTTTCTTTAGGCAATCACCACCTATGCCCAAAATGGCTTGGCTGGAGGCCCTCAAAAGTTCATCACTTCAAAATAAACTAGACTTGAAAATCAGTGTATTTTCAAAGCTAGAAGTATTTGTTTTTAGAGTGTGTGACTGGCTCAGTTGGTAGGGCATGCAACTCTTGATCTCAGGGTAGTGAGTTCAAGCAACACATTGAGTGTGGAGCCTACTTAAAAAAAAAAAAAGTCTTCGTTCTCAACTCCCCCTGCAGAATGAAATCAACACAGTTGATGCTGAACTTCACCCAGTCTTGTCCAGTTTTATTAAAAAAAGTTTTTTTTAACGTTCATTTATTATTGAGGAACAGAGAGAGCCAGAGCATTAGCATGCGAGGGGCCAAGAGGGGGAGACACAGAATCTGAAACAGATTCCAGGCTCTGTGCTGACAGCTCAGAGTTGATGCAGGGCTTCAACTCACAAACTGTGAGATATGACCTGAGCTTAAGTCAGACGCTTAAGCGACTGAGCCACCCCGGCACCTCTTGTCCAGTTTCATTTTTATGATCACTTCAATTTAAGGAACCTTAACCTGGGTCCTGAAACACTTGACTGCAGTCTTTGAGGCCTTGGCAAGTGCTCAAACAAAAAATACATATTCTGGTTCAAGAAGGCTAAATAGGATTCTTATCCTTGGAGGTCTTAGAGCTTTTGGTATGCTAATGTGTATTATAAGTCTTCCAAGAGGAGAAATATAGGGGGAGTTGATGCCTAAATTTCTTTGATTATGGAAGTGTTTTGTTTCAGAACGTCTGGGTAAATAGCTTTGGAAAATGCTGGTTTACAGGTAAAAGCAGTCAATTCATAGAGAGAAAATAATTATTTTGTTCCTATTCAAAAAAATATAACACAGGCTAACAGATACAACTGTGCCTCAGTTCTTTTCAATATAGTACAACACTGAAGTACACTCAGTTTAAATTGAGTGTTCAGATTGTTTTCTCTGTCAATAAGATGAGGGGCTTGATTTGCATTCAAGGCCTGTTCAGGTACCTTTTCAGATTAATGGAAAAGTTTGGCCCAAATCAATCTTGACAGAAAACAACTTTATTTTTATTTTATTTTTGAGAGAGACAGACAAGAGCACGAGTGAAGGAGGGGCAGAGAGAGAGAGAGAGAGAGGGAGACACAGAATCCAAAGCAGGCTCCAGGCTCTGAGCCTGATGTTGGGCTTAATCCCATGGACTGCAAGATCATGACCTGAGCCAAAGTCAGATGCTTAACCAACTGAGCCACCCAGGCACTCCAACAGAAAACAACTCTGAAGTGGTAGTTTTTAGTTTCTGCTTGTGTTCTGAGCTGTAATATACTTTTAGAATGATACCCCCAGTTACATTTAGATTTATTTGCATTACTGCATTTACTTTAAGACACTGAAGTTCTGAGCAGGAGTCTGGGTTCTGGGAGTCAAACTGCTTGAGTTCAAACTCTAGTTTGCTGTTATCCCTCCTTGTAAGTTGTGAGACCTTGATCCAGCAACTGAACCTCTGTTTCCATTTTTAGTTTACAAGTACTTTCATTAAGTTTTAGAATTAACAAGTCTTGTAACAAGCCTAAGTAGGGCAAATAATTTTATTATTGCCAATTGACACTTGGTGGAAATTTCTCAGAATGTGTAAGTGACTTGCCCAGGTTCATAGATAGAGCTGATAAATGAGGCCACAGTGACTCAAAATCAGGTATTCATTTAGACTTTGATACTTGGGAGTATTTTTCCACTTTATTATATGTTGTCTCCCAACATCAGATAAAAATGGCATATTTGCCACCTGGGTGGCTGCTTCTGTTGAACCTCTGACTTTGGCTGTGGTCATGATCTCATGGTTTGTGAATTCCAGCCCTGCATCAGGCTTGTTACTGTTGGCACAGAACCCACTTTGGATCCTCTGTCCTCCTCTCTCTGCCCCTTCCCTCATCATGCGCTGTCTCTCAAAAATGAATAAACATATAAAGAAATGGCATATTTGCCATTCCAAAATGGAATGAATAGGTTATATAAAAACAATTTTGGGCGCACTGGGGAGGCTCAGTTAGTTAAGCTTCTGGTTCTTGATTTCGGCTCAGGTCATGATATCCTGGTTTGCGGGATTGAGCTCCCAATTGGGCTCTGCACATACAGCGCAAGGCTGCTTGGGATTTTCTCTCCCTCTCTCTAGCCACCACCCTCTCTGTGCACACTCTCAAAATAAACTTAAAAAAAAAAGCTTTGCATACAAATAAACAGGTTTAAGATATAGTTGGGATAATCTATGAAGATTCCTTTATGAAGTGTGCAGGAATGTGGGATGCCACCTTTCATAACTTTTATTGACCATCTACTATATGTCAGATGCTATTCTACACTATGCTATTTTACATGATTCTTAATCCTCACGACAGCACTTTAGGTTTTAAGGAAAAAGAATTTAGGCTTTCCAAGATAACTGATGATCCCAAGACACACAGAACATACAGTTCTCTATCCTGATTGTGGTGCAGGAATCTACACGTGATAAAACGTGTGACAGAATCATACATACAATATATACATATCAAATCCCTGATTTTGATAGTGTACTAAACCTATGTAACATATAGGAGTATTGGTCAGGTATTTTACATAAGTCCCTCAATTTCAGTTTGTTCAATGTGTTTTTGATAGGGGTTACTAGGTTTTGGCGAAACAGATCACAGAGGTCTGTATCGTATTTGCAACTGTGAATTTAACAATTATTTTTAAATAAAAAAATTAAAAGTGCACTGCTAGGAGGGTATGATATTCACACACCTATTAACAATTAACATGACTTGTTTCGGATGGGGATGAAGACATTAAGTTATAGGCTTCCAGCGTGTAACTAACTCTTCTGTGGCACTTCTGTTCAACACAAAGATCTGGGAATGGCGGCGTGCAATAGACACCGGGTCCAAAGGTCGTCTGGTTTCTCCTAAACCAGACCAGAGGTTTTTCAGACTGGTGACTTGTAGATTAGAGCCGTGGTCCAAACCCTGGGGTCTCCTTCCGGCCACCGCCAAGCAGCTGCAGCACTCCAGTAGAGAACCGTCCAGATACAGCTGGAAACGCCGCAAAAGGTCTCAAGGCATCTCACACAGGTCCCACTGGCTGGGGTCCCCGCCTAGCGGAAACACAGGAAGCCCAACCCCCACCGCCAGAAGCTAGGGAGCGGGGCGGGGCTCAGGCAGCGGCCACTCCCCACGCTCAGGGAAAAAAAACTGGGACATTGCGGACGCGAGGCTGGCGGGACCCAGGGCGCGTGGCAAGCGCGAGCCCTCTCGCGCATGCTCCAGCCGCGCGACGCCCGCCCCCTCCCCGGGTCCCGCCTCTTTTGCTCGTTGTCCCCCTCCCCCGCCAACCTCCCTCCGAGTTTGGTCCCTCCGGGCGCGCGGCCGACGTCCCGCGTGCGTGCCGGCGCCTGACTTCACTTCCGGCTAACGCGCTCCGCTTGCCCCCTGGCCCCGGATGGTGACTGGCGGTGGTGCTGCACCTCCCGGGACTGTCACTGAGCCGCTTCCCAGTGTGATTGTGCTGAGCGCAGGCCGGAAGATGGCGGCTGCGGCTGCGGCGGCCTCGGGCCCGGGCTGCTCCTCGGCGGCGGGAGCGGGAACGGCCGGGGTCTCGGAGTGGCTGGTGCTGCGGGACGGCTGCATGCGCTGCGACGCCGAAGGGCTGCACAGCCTCTCCTACCACCCGGCGCTCAACGCCATCCTGGCCGTCACCAGTCGCGGGACCATCAAAGTCATCGACGGCACCTCGGGGGCCACCCTGCAGGCCTCAGCGCTCAGCGGTGAGTGTGCGGCACGCCGGGCGGGGGCCGGGCCCTCCGCGGGAGGAGCTGGGCCCGCGGGATGCCGGAGAAGGAAGCCGCCCAGCCCCGGGGCTCGGCCTTGGGAGGAGGGGGAGCGGCGTGACGGGAATGGGGTAGCTGAGGGCAGGGCTGGGGGTTCAGGCGCGTCTGTGAACCGAGGCCCGGGAGCTGATGGAGGAGGACCGTAGGACTTGGCTTTTTCAGCGGCTGCTGCTGAGAAGAAAAGACTGGCGAGTCGGGGAGTGGTGGGAGTTGTCTTCGGGCCTTGAGCGTCCGCTGTAGGTTGGTCCCCTGGGAGAGGTGAGGGGGCCTCGGAGCTCTGTACCTGAGAAGGCCAGGCGCCGGGGTCGGTCCTGGAGAAGGTGTCGGTCAGAGAACGAACGGGTCGCAGGGTTGGGTCCGACGTGAGAGCCTGGTGGCCAGAGGCGAGCGTCGGAGCCGGGATGTAAGCCCTCCCCTCTGGTGGAGAGAAGTGGGTACTCGACTGTTCGTAGGATCCGCAGGTGCAGGGATGTACGGCGGGGCTTCGCGCTGGGGGTGGGGGTGGGGTGCGCCTGGAGTGGGGGTGGGGAGGCAAGTAGGCGGGCCAGCTGCCTGAACTGTTCCGTCGACGACTTTGGGGCTCTGGCGGACGCCATGGAAGACTAAACCTTGTTCCCTAGCCAGGGGCTTCCAACTTCTATATCGCAGTGACGAGAAGCTCAGGACCTGCGATGTATGAAATACAGATTCCTGTGAGTTCGTAATGAGGTGAAACCTCAGGCCCTCTCTTACTTGTTTTACCACAGCGAGCCCAAAGTATTTGGAGGGATTTGGAGGTATGGCTGAACCTCCCCAGTGGAGGAGAGCAGTTCTGGGTGATGTAAACGTTGTTCCAGGGGAGAGACTCCACGCATTTGGTGATCGCTCAGTGGACTGGAGTGGAGTTGTTTGGAATTGCCCTGGCCAAGTTACTTATGTTTGGCTGAGGTGACATTTCATTTGCGGTTAAGTGATGTGTGGCTTAAATTAGATGTTATAAACTGAGATTGAAAAGTTAGTATATGAGTGAGTTAGACTCCTGCATAGAAATATCATATATATGACTGTCTGCATTTAGCCAACGAAATGAGCTATGTGGCATACCAATTCACTTGTGTTGTAACATACACAAATACGGGAAGGTCGTTATTGTAGTTTACTGTGTAATAAGGCCCGGAAGAGTTAATGGCAATGTAGGGAGAGAAAGATCTAAAAAGAGATTTAACTTTTCTGGATGTGAGAGATGTGAAAGAAATGGATTGTATACAGCTACAGACTATAAACCCTGATCCCGTCTAAGATACGTCTAAGAAAGTTTTGGATTGTAGGCTTGTAATTTTCCTTTTCTTGACTTAGGTAAATGGCAGGAGGAGTGTCCCAGATGTAGCAATTCACAGTAACTGCAATTTGGAGGGAACAGTTTGTCACTATGAGGAGGAGATACTCATTAGTAATTGGATATCTTTCTTCTTAAACTCATGTAAAATACACCAAACACAACAAGGTATAAAGATAATTGAGATGAACAATCAAGTATCCCTGATTCTGTTTATGAAATAAGACATTAGAAAGTTGAAGCCTCTTCTATGTCCCTTGGATTGCATTCCAACCATCCTACCTTCCCCGTGAGCATTCTGCTCAATTTGGTTTTATTGTTTTTACATGTTTTTGTTTTTTAGTATATGCTTGTTTCTTTTTTTAATTTTTTATTAAAAAATTTTTTTTAATGTTTTATTTATTTTTGAGAGAGAGAGAGACAGCACGAGCAGGGGAGGGTCAGAGAGAGAGGGAGACACAGAATCTGAAGACAGGCTCCAGGTTCATGAGCTAGCTGTCAGCACAGAGCCTGACGCGGGGCCCGAACCCACTAACTGTGAGATCGTGACCTGAGCCGAAGCCCGACGCTCAACTGACTGAACCACTCAGGTGCCTCTATGCTTGTTTCTTTAAACAATATCTAATGCTGTCTTTCATGATTTTAAACTTTGACAAATTGGTATCATAGTATATGTATTTGGATTTTTTATAAAAATATTAACAGAAGTTTTAAAATGCTTTTGATGGAAAGGAATTTAATAGGGTGTTTTAGTGCTTGGAGGCTATGTTTGAGAAAAACAGTGTATGTTAGGGTTTGTTATAAGTAGTTTGGGAAATTGGATATTTATGAATGTGTCTTATGAAAGGGAAGAAAATAGTCACCCTAGTGGTAGATTACTAAAGGGGAGGGCCTTGGGGCTTAAATACAAGTTTAAAGGTACATGTATAAAACAGCACTGATTTGGGATAACTTAGCTGGGATATGGTGGGGCATTGGTTAATTAGAAAAGTACAGGATGGAATACAATTGCAGATGTCCATGCATTGAAGATTGAGTATGTAACTTAAAATACATAGAAGAGTTTATGGTAAACAAAAGGATTACAGAAAAGGTTTGAAAATAACAGTGGACAAAATCTGAAGTGTTTTCATTTATGAGAATTGCAGTTATTAAAAATAATTACCAGAGGTTGTATAGAGTATCCAGGTCATTAGGGAGGGAGTGCTGCATTTTTTGTCTTGCCTGGAATATGTATATACTTTACATATTTATTTAGTAGGTTTGCTTTTAATGATTAATAGAGGATGACAGGCCTATAAATAGAATAGAGGAGGTGCCAGCAGTGACCATGGTCCTAACATGACCCCTCTTTAAGGGGCAAGAAGCCACTTCTTTCATACCCCAGAGGAAAGACATCTTTGTGTCAGGGGAAAAAGAGTGTTTTCTTGGGTGATAGAGCCGTATGTCTTCTGAAGGATTCAAGTTGTAGGACTGTAGGTAGCCTCTTAATGTAGATGGGAAATTGAAGGATGGAAGCAGGACTTGGGTGTGTGTTTCAGTTGGGTGGCAAAGGTGAATTTTTCACTGTGTCTACTAGTGTATATCTTCAGTGTATATCTGACATGAAATGTTTCCAAATATACTTTTCATTAGAGTAAGAGCTATCAGTATAACATACGTTAGGCAAGTATTTGCTCCATGTTAGTGTTTAAGAGTTAAGATTTCTCCGTGTCTAGGCCGATTCCTTAGTCTGGCATTCCTTGACTTCCATGATTTGGCCTTTACCAGTCTCTGGTCTTATCTCCCTATTTAGTTTTGTGAACTGGTTCATTTACTTTTCTTTCCTAACTCAGTTTTGCTCTTTCTTGGAATGCACCAATTCCCTCCAGACATATTTTAGCCATTTTCCAAGACCTGGAGCAGATCTTAACTTCCTGATTCTTTTAGCCTGAAGTGATCCACTGAACTCGTAAGCACATATTGTCCTCTTAATGTCTATTTTAGTAATTGGGCAACCTATTGTTTGTGGTGTTTTCTTTGTCTTGAACTACTTAAATTTTGTTTTGTTTAGCTTTTTGCGAATATATGATGTCCACCTAACTATATTTAAAACTCCTTGTGGGAAAGAATCCGTCCTCTTGTGTATATTCCCTCCTTAGGATGCCTGGTACAAAATATTAATGAATATTTTAATTTGTGTTTATATGCTAAATGAGTGTGTTAAATGTATGCTGTCTTACATACTGCTAAAATAAATGATTTCTTTGGCTTTTTTTTCTTTATATATTTTTTAAGTTTATTTATTTTTGAGGGAGAGTGCGAGCGCACAAGTAGGGGAAGGGCACGGAGAAGGAAAGAATCCCAAGCAGACTCCTTGCAGACAGCACAGAGCCCTATGTGGGGCTTGAAGATCATGACCTGAACCAAGATCAAGAGTCAGTTGCTAACCAACTGCATCACCCAGGCGCCCCTCTTTCTTTTCTTAAATAGATTTTATTTTTTAGAGCAGTTTTAGGTTCATAGTTCATAGTAAAAATTGAGCAGAAAAGAACAGTGTTCCGCCATACCTCCTGCCCCCATGCACACACAACCTCCTGTAACTGTTACAATCAGTGAACCTGAGTTAACACATCATCACCACCCAAGGGCATAGTTGATGTTAGTGCTCATTCTTGGTGTTGTACATTCTCGGGTTCTGACAAATAGATATGTCATACAGAACAGTTTCACTTTCATAAAAATCTGTGCTCTGCCTGTTCACCCATCCCTCTCTTCTCCCCCTTGCCACTTTGTGGTCTTTTGATTGTCTGTAGTTTTGCCTTTTGTAGAATGTCATATAGCTGGAATTATACAGCATGCAGCCTTTTTGGTTTGGCTTCTTTCACTTGGGAATATGCATTAAAAAATTTTTTTTAATGTTTTTTATTTATTTTTGAGAGACAGACAGAGACAGTATGAGCAGGGGAGGGTCAGAGAGAGAGGGAGATACAGAATCCGAAGCAGGCTCCGGGCTCTGAGCTAGCTGTCAGTACTGAGCCCGATGCGGGGCTCGAACCCGCAAACCCTGAGATCATGACCTGAGCCGAGGCTAGAGGCTTAACCAACTGAGCCACCCAGGCGCCCGGCAATATGCGTTTTTAAGGAGTAGCTGGCTGGCTCAGTCAGTGGAGTGTGTGACTCTTAATGTTGGGGATGTGGATTCGAGCCCCACATTGGGTGTAGAGATTACTTAAAAATAAAATCTAAAAAATAAAAACATTAAAAAAAGGAATATGCATTTAAAAATTTCCAAGTCTTTTGATGGCTTGGTAACTCATTACTTTTAAACATTGAATGATATTCCATTGTCTGGATGTACTGCAGTTTATTTATTTACCCATTCACCTATTTAAGGACATCTTTGTTGCTTCTAGGTGACAGCAGTTAGGAATAAAGCTGCTATAAATATTTGTGGACATAAGTTTTTAGTTCATTTGGGTAAATACCAAGGAGCATGAATGCCAGATCATGTGTTAGGAGTATGTTTAGTTTTGCAAGAAACTGTCAAACTGTCTTCCAAAGCAGGTGTACTATTTTGTTTTCCGAGTGGTAGTGAAGGAGAGTTCCTGTTGCTCCAAATCCCTTTCAGCATTCTGTTTTCTATTTTGGATTGTGCCCATTCGGATAGGGGTGTAGTGGAATCTCATTGTTTTAATTTGTAATTCTGTAATGAAAATTTGTGCAGTTTGGATTTTAAAAATCAAAATAGGTTGACATACACCACTTGACCATGTTGTTTATTTTATTTTTTTTAATGCTTTTTAAAATTTATTTTTGAGAGACAGAGAGAGAGAGTGCAATCAGGAGAGGGTCAGAGAGAGAGGGAGACACAGAATCCGAAGACAGGCTCCAGGCTCTGAGCTAGCACAGAGCGTGACATGGGGCTCGAACCCGCAAACTGTGAGACCATGACCTCAGCCGGAGTCGGACACTCACCCAGGTGCCACTCAGGTGCCCCAAGATATGTTCTTTTCTTTAGCTATTGTTTGTTCATACAATTTAGCGTAACAATTAAGGGAGGAGCTTGGTTTTGGAGACTGTTGGCTCTGTTTAAGATCTCAATTTCTGCTTGCCCCCACCTCCCAGTTTGACTGTGTAACCTTGACTAATTTACTTAACATTTTTTGGCAGTTTCTCCATTCGCAAAATGGGGATGATAATTGTATTAATTGTGAGGATTAAGTGTTAATAAGCAGGAAGTTCTTAGAACAATGTGTTTACTGCTCAAAAATATTTCTTCTGTTAATCGTAAATCTTGTAAATACTTTTTTTTTTTTTTTACCTTACACCTTTTTGGTATTCTCTGTTAAATTTTTTGAACTTAACCCTAAAGTTAAACTTCTTAGATATTTTTCATATTTACCACTTTTTACTATTCGTCAAAATCCATCTAATTTTTGCTTTGAGTAAGGTATTGTTCATTTGTTCAGTTTTTTTCTTTATGGAATCAACATTCTTTATTAAATCCACTAAGTGCCAGAGGTTGGTCCCTCAGCCCTTTGTTCAGTATTTTCTTGTATTATTTAATCCCTGGTGGTAATGTTTCCTCTTGCTTTCCAAAATAGTACCCCCCTCCTCCCCCACCGCCCGTTTAGAGTAGTAGTACATTTTATATTGTTTGTTTTTAAAAAATTTTTTTTTGAGAGACAGACACAGCAGGCAGGGGAGGATCAGAGAGAGAGAGAGGTACAAAATCTGAAGACAGGCAACAGACAGGCTCTGTGCTGACAGCTAGCTCAGGCCTGAGCCCACGAACCCGTGAGATCATGACCTGAGCCGAAGTTGGACGTTTAACCGACTGGGCCACCCAGGTGCCCCTGCTTTTTTTAATAAACTTTTTTGAGGGCATGCAGAAAGAGAATGGGTATTCTAAGTATTCCTGAATTTTGAATTTTAGCTCACATACTAACTCATTCTCTAAAATTCCTGAACTTTAGCTTCCTAATTTGTAAATTAAGATTAATCTTTAATAGGATGGTTGTGTAGATTGAATGGGAAACATATTTTAAAGTGCCTAACACTGCTTACCTAGCATATGTACAAAGTGAATGTTAATTCTCTTAAGCCTTGTGGATGCTTAGTATTGCCATGTTCCTCACTACCACTTTAAAAAAATGTTCACTGACTTAATGTTATATACAGAGGATAGATAGATATCATTGAATTGTACTTGGAAATGTAAGTGTTGGCGACAAATATTATCTCTGGGTAAATGTCTTGCAGTGTATTGGTGTGGCTGAATGTCAGAATGAAGTTAAGACTGTTGTATTACGGGTTCGGTGTGTATGTGGATTGATTGTTCATGCAGTATATCTACGTAAGTAACAGAAGGTGTGTGGATATTAATCAGTAGATGTAGCATATGTGTAAAAGGAAATCATGTCTCTTCAGTTTCTGAAGAAGTAGGTTCCAGATTTCTTGTCATGGTGAGGAAACTCCAAAACTGCTCAGTGTTTTTAGACAGACACAAGTTTCACACTTCTTTATGCATGTTTTCATTTTTTCTTTACTTGTATAGATGTTGATTTTGATTTGAGAAATTTATATGATAGTCATAAAGGAGATAAAGGTTACTGTACTCCAGTTGCTGTGAAGTTCAGATTGGTTGAATTTTTACTTCTTTATTTACTTTTTGTTTGATATGAACTTGCTTTTCAGACTCAAAGCTCAGAGCTGCCTGCATCAAGAAGTCTTGAAATATAGAAAATGAGTTAGGTTAGCCTGCATATTTCTCAAGAAATCATTTTTGGGGATACAACTCTTACTATCATTTTGTTAGAGGTGAAAATATTTTTCTCACTGCTGCAAATCAGGCATGCATTAATTTGGATAAAATGCAAAATCTTCCTGTAGGTCTCAGTTTTGGAAATTGTAAATGATTCAGACCACTTCCTATTTCCTGACTTACTTTGGTTCATGCAGTCTTCCTGGTTACGGTTATTCCTTTATGAAGGATAATATAATACAGTATAGAGTTGGAATTTTTGTAGCCTTAGAAGATAGTTGTTTTCTGGATGGATCTGAGTTCTTTATAAAAACTTAATTGGGCAAATCTCTTTGTGGGCTGAGTACAAACTTGATGTTGCAATTGACTGGCTTTAGTAATGAAACACGATGACCTATCTTGTATCAAAGATTTGCTGTTTTATTTATTTACTTATTTTAAGATTTTATTTTAAAGTAATCTCTACACTCAGTGTGGGGCTTGTACTTACATCCCTGAAATCAAGAGTCCTATATGCTCTATCCACCAGCTGAGCCAGCCAGGTGCCCCAATTTAATATTTTATTAGCAAAACATCTTCCTTCAATTAATTAGAGTGAATTTATATTAAGACTAAAAATTTATATTAAGATTGTTTTTAATATCCTTGAAGTTTATCCAGTTTTTTAAAAACATTTATCTACCCAATTTCCCTATTACCTGTGCGAAGATGGTTTTATTCTAGCAAGAATTTATCTTGGCCTTTTTTAGGCTTATTGAATCACTATAAGAGATGAACGTCTGGAGTCAAACATTTTGGGCTTAAGCCTTGGTTCTGTTTAATTTTGAAGTTCATCCAAAAAATGAGGATAATAATACTGCTTCTCCCATAAAGTGGTTGTGTATTGTATGACTCTATAAATGTTTTCTGTTTTTATTCTTTGGTAGCAGGGGCTATTTAAGTAGTAGACATTTTTGCTGTTGAAATGGCAGTATTCATTCAGTTTTCCGTGCATGTGGAAATGTGACTGGGTGAAATCTAATGGGCATAATTATAAGATAATAACGTTTGTATTATAGGAGAAATATAAATTATGTAAGTCAATTGATTTTGGACTTCAGATTGTTAAAAGAGCAACATAATGTGAGGAGCTAATCGGTATTCATTGATATATTTATTGAACATATGCTAACATGGGACCACAGAATGATTAAGACAACATTTTGGCCTTTTGAGTGTATGCTTTGTGATGTGTTTAGGCAAACCATTTTAGCCAGTAATGTCATAAGTAGTATGATATAGATATGCAGAATGCTGTGTGAGGACAGAGGAGGAGTTACTTCAATCTGAGGGAAAAAGAAAAGGCTTCAAAGGAGGTTCCTTTTATGATCCACTTTGAAAGATGAGAGTGGGAGGGAATATTATAGGGATCATCATCTTAAGCTAATGAACTTGTGTAGAGACCTGTTGGTCTTTCAAAAAGTGGTGAATTCAAGAAACAAAAAGGTTTTCAAGGAAAAACATGGGGGATTAAGGTGTGTAAGGGGATGGTTAGAATTGAAGCTGAGAAATAGGCAAAGACAAGATCATAGTATGTTTTCTTAAGAAATTTTACTTGATGTCAGTGGTAGGGAGCTACAGTAGGTTATTACATGATCAAATATGTTTTTAGAGAGGTTTGAAGCTAATGCCCAGGTGTGGGAAGTGATAGAGCCTGGTGTAAGTTAGTTTGAAAGGTAGGAACATTGTAATTTGGTAAATGTGGGGACGAGAGAGATGGATGACAGGTACTCATGTGTGGGTTCCTACTTTAGGTACCTGGGTAAATGGTGTATATTAATCCAAATAAGCAGTACAAGAAGGTGTGAAAAGTGGTTTTTGTTGGAGAAGGTTGGGGAGCAAGAGGGGGATAGTGATTTCAGTTGTGTTAATTTTGAGGTTCTTGAAGGACATCCAAGTAGAGATGTCCAGAAGGCATTGGGAATTCAGAGCTGAAGCTTGAGGATTTGGGGACACAGGTTAGGAAGGCTGAGCCTTAGTGGTTAAGGATATTGATTCTGGAGCCAGATTGCCTTCAGTCTATGATTCACCACTTATTCTCTTTGGGCAAGATGCTTAACCTATCTCTGGACCCTTAACTTGTTGGATTATTGGAAAGATTAAATTTTTTAATGTAGGCTTTACACCCAATGTGGGGCTTGAACTGAGGACCCTGAGATCAAGAGTCAGATGCTTGACTGACTAAGCCAGCTAGGCGTCTCTGGAAGGATTAAATAAATGACACATGTAGTTACTGCTTAACTTACCATAAGCACTCAGTAAGTGTTACTTTTGGGTTCATGGTTTTTTTTGAGAATTTATTTATTTATTTTTATTTATAGTTTATTGTCAAGTTGGTTTCCATATAACACCCAGTGCTCTTCCCCACAAGTGCCCTCCTCCATGACCACCATCTCCCTTCTCCTTTCCCCTTCCCCCTTCAGCACTTGTTTTCAGTATTCAAGAGTCTCTCATGATTTGCCTCCATCTCTCTAACTCTTTTTCCCCCATTCCCCTCCCCATGGTCCTCTGTTAGGTTTCTCCTGTTAGACCTATGAGTGAAAACATACGGTATTTGTCCTTCTCTCCCTGACTTCTTTAGGTTAGCATGACACCCTCGAGGTCCATCCACTTTGCTACGAATGGCCAGATTTCATTTTTTCTCATTGCCGTGGGATGGTGTTTTTAAATTTATAGCTCAGTTCAACAAGTGTTTGCCTGCTCTGTAGGGATAAAGATTAATTTGAAATCCCACCTGCCTCCCAACTTAGAAACCTTTCTAGAAGAGGTGACACCTTGGCTTTTGAGTTAGGTAGAAGGAATAGCATGTGCAAGAGTAGAGGCATGAAGCAGTTAGCGTTTGTTACAAGCACTTTGGTATTAAGAGTGCAAGGCACAAGGATGGGAGTGATAGATAGCTTGAGGATCTTGGATTTGGTCCCTCTGACCTGTGGCTCCCATAGTGTAAGGACACTATAGTTTAAGGTAAAAAATTTAGGGACCTATTATTCTAGGAGCTGTGTTTTTAGTACCAGTTAGCTGACAGAATATCAACAATAATAGATTTCTGTACTACAGTATGTAAGAGCAGTGGGGAGTGTGTGGGAGGGAGTCACCTTTCTGATACGTGCATTGTATTGCTCGTGGCCTCATGCCTTTGGCAAGATAACTTCTCAGACTTACCATCTTTAAAAGGGGCTGGTAGGGGCACCTGGGTAGCTCAGTCGGCTAAGTGTCCGACTTCGGCTCAGTTCATGATCTCACAGCTCATGAGTTCGAGCCCCACATTGGGCTCTGCTGACAGCTGGAGTAGAGACTCCTTCAGATTCTGTGTCTCCCTCTCTCTATCTCTGCCCTTCTACTTGTCTGTCTCTCAAAAAAAATATTTTAAAAACGGAGGGCTAATGATTTTTTAAATTATTTATTTTTATTTACTTATTTATTTTATATATTTTTTTGTAAAGTAGGCTTCATGCCCAGCATGGGACTTGAAGTCACAAAAGTTAAGACAGACTCTTTGGGTATAAAAGAGGGGATAATAGATGTACAAATAAAAAAGAATAAAGTAATTGCTATATAAAATAGTTTGTGACAAGGGGAGCGCTCCTAAAAGGAAGTGATTGCGGTCTGATTTGAGTATATTAAATCAGGGGTGTGTTTTAGGGAAGATAAATATTTTGCTGACTTTTTAGGGGAAATGATAGAAGTGTTAGAAGGGGCAGATAGGATTGAGATTTATTGTTGGTGCCAGGCATTTAAATCTTCATGATTTGTTTCTGTACTTTTACTTTGATTTATGAAGTAGGAGAGAAGATTGGGGGAGATGACATAGGGCGGTGGTTCTCAGCCTTGGTTGTTCATTAGAATCATCAGGGAAACTTAAAAAAATTCTGCTTGCCTGCCAGTATTCTGACTTAAGGTCTGGAATGGAGGCCAGGAATTTTTTGTCTTCTTTTTTTAACAGATGCCAGGTGATTCTACTGTGTAGGTAGGTTCGGAGGTTCAAACTTCATGATAAGCCTGAGATAAATGAGAGACAAGTTTCACTTGAATAGTATCTTGAATTGAATAGTGTTCTATTTAGCCTTAAATTTTTGGGTAAGGAAAACCTCCCAAGTTTGTCTAATGAAATCTACCCCATTGTGTTTTAAATAATTTAGTAGATATATCAAGAACCAAATTTCTCCTGCTTTTTAAATTTAACATTTTATTTATTTTATTTACTATTTAATGTTTTAGTGTTTATTTTTGAGAGAGAGAGAGAGCGCGAGCGCGAGCGTGAGCAGGGGATGGGCAGAGAGAGAAGGAAACACAGAATCTGAAGCAGGCTACAGGCTCTGAGCTGTTAGAGTCCAATGCAGGGCTTGAACTCCTGAACCATGAGATCATGATCTGAGCTGAAATCAGAAGCCAGGCACCCCCCTGCTGCTTTCTATTTTGTCATTTTCTGGTATAATTCAGTTTTAATTGGATTTTGAACCAGCTAAGTGCTCTGATACTTGCTCACCAAAATGTTTCTAGAGCCAAGGACAGTGATCTACTCATAATTGGAGCCAGGAGTAAGATAGGGAAAAATAGGTCCATGAAGGGCATAGATGGTTGGGTTATCTGTACTGGGTCAACTAGTTTCATGCCTGAACTGTCTTTGTTTCATGTTTTGTTAACAAGACAAAACAAAAAAAGCTGTGTGACTATTGTATTTTGCCACTTTTATCGTTTAATTTTAATGTATTAAAAAGTTATTTGAAACTATAGAAAATGATTTATTCAAAGATGTTTATTGTGTGCCAAGCACTGGTGATACACTAGTGAACAGGTCCTTCCTTTACTAGAGCTAATGGTTTAGTAGGAAGAGGTGTATTAAACACATACACACACACACACACACACACACACATACATACTATCAGGTGGTGGTAAATGCTGTAAGAAATTAGAGCTGGTATGCGAGGGCGATGGGTAAATTTGTGCTGTGCTGTGGTCTGGGAGGGTTTCTATGAAGTGGCCCTTGAGCAAAGATCCCAGCGAGGTTAGAAAGCAGGGCAGGTAATCCAGGGAGGTTTCTTTTCCCTGTTATTGCCCTTCTATTGCATACCGTATATGCAAGAACACCTAGGTGGATTTTCATCAGATTTGGATGGAATTTGACTTGAACTGACTTAAAATGTAAGCTACATGAGGAATGATGAAAGGCCTTGTGACCTCTGGTTTAGATACACATACCATCTGTATTCAGCAGAGATCAGTAGTTTCAAATACGAGTTCCAAATAGAAATTCACAGCGTACATGTTCTGTATTACCGAATTGTGTTGATTTGTAGATGAGCTCCTTGTCACATGGGCAACTTTGTGTAGCAACAGGAATTTATATACAGGTGGTTGGTTTTCTTGAGCAACATCAGATAGGGAAGGTAGCACCCAAATTTTACTTAATTATAGCCAGCTCAAAATCCTGAAGGAAGAATGTAACTTTTGTGTCCCAAGGTGGTTGAAAGATTTAACTGTGACAAGTTGAATAACATATGTGAAATAGGCCCCAAAATCTCTTGTAGGGAGTAGGTCCTTAAAGATTGAGTCCCATCCATGGACATTTCAGTGGTGATTATGTTCTTAAAACTTTGTCAATTGATGTCAGATACTTAAGCTTATTGTAAAATAAGTTGTTTGGTGAGACTTCTATTTTTGTTTTTTTTTAAGATTTTATTTATTTATTTATTTATTTATTTATGTATTTAAATTTATTTTTGAGACACAGCGCTAGCAGGGGAGGGTCAGAGAGAAGGAGATACAGAATCTGAAACAGGCTTCAGGCTCTGAGCTAGCTGTCAGCACAGAGCCCCACATGGGGCTCGAACTCACAAATCGTGAGATCATGACCTGAGCCAAAGCCAGATGCTGAGCCACCCAGGCACCCCAAGATTTTATTTTTTAAGTAATCTCCACCCAGTGTGAGGCCCAAACTCAGGACCCCGAGATCAAGAGCTGCATGCTCCACTGACTGAGCCAGCCAGGCACCTCAGAACTTGGAACTTTTAATTACAATAATTCTGTCTTTTTTGGAGATGTTGGTTCTTTTGCCTGGAATAATACTATCCTTGCATTGTGTTTTATCCATTTGTTACCCTTTACATGGCCTAGTCACTGAACTCTCCCAAATTGTGTTTTACAGGAATACTCAGTTTGGCTTTGAATAATGTAGTGTACTAACAGCTTTTGTTAAGTGATTTTATTTTTGGTTACTTTAATTATATTTTAAAAGCTTTGTAAGAACACTGATCTTGTGCCCTTTTGGTTGACTTTGAATGATGTTTGTACATACTGTTTTAGTAGAGTATTTTAAGCACTGAATTCTGATGTTATCTCTGTGGAAATGGAATTTTACAGTGTGTCCTGTCAGTTTGCAAAGATAATGTATTTTTGATAATATTTTTGCAAGTTTTGTACGGATGCAAATGGATAATGCATTGATAAGTAATTGAGTATTTCTTGAAGTGGGTATTAGAATTAACTGATTTTAAAAAACAGTTTTGAGGCACCTCAGTCATTTGAATTTCTGACTCTTGATTGTGGCTTAGGACATGATTACACAGTTGTGAGATTGATCGAGTCCCTTATCAAGCTCTGTGCTAGGCATGGAGCCTACTTGAGATTCTCTTTCTCCTTTTCCCTCTGCCCCTCTCACCTGCTTTCATGGTCTCTCTCTCAAAAACAAAACAAACAAAAACACCAAAAAACCCCACAGATTCAGACCTTTGAAAAGTTTCAGGGTTTTTTTTTAAGTTTATTTATTTTTGAGAGAGGGAGCAAGCAGGGTAGGGGCAGAGAGAGAGAGGGGAGCCAGAATCCCAAGCAGCTTCCACACTGTCAGCACAGAGCCTGATGTGGGTCCCAAACCCACGAACCGTGAGATCATGACCTGAGCCAAAATCAGGAGCCAGACCCTTAACCTACCGAGCCTCTCAGGTGCCCCTAAAAATTCTCATTTTTTAAAAGTGATTTACCTGGGAGTGCCTGGGTGGCTCAGTTGGCTGGGTGTCTGAGTTCTGCTCAGGTCATGATCTCACCTCTCATGAGTTCGAGCCCCACGTCAGGCTCTGTGCTGCCTGCTTGGAGCCTGGTGCCTGCTTCGGAATCTGTGTCTTCCTCTTTCTCTGCCCTTCCCCTGCTCATGCTCCATCTCTCTCTCAAAACTAAAATAGATCATTAAAAATTTAATTAAAAATAGAAAAATAATTTTAAAAAAGTGATTTACCTTATTATAAGATATCAAATAGACTAAGGAAAAGAGTAGTCACCTATGATTTTGTTACCAAGAGATGGCCATTGTTAACATTCTCTTGTGTAATAATTTCTTTCTGATTTTTTCTATTGTTTAATGTATTTTTTAGAATTTGGATTGCAGTGATATGTTATAAACTGTTTCCCTCTTTTTACTTAGTTAATAGTGTATTATGAATATTTTCTTATGTCTTTATTATCTTTTAATATTAAAACATTTTATTAAACTTTTTAAAAATATTTTTTTATTTTTGAGAGAGAAAGAACACGAGCAGGGAAGGGGCAGAGAGAGAGACACACACAGAATCGGAAGCAGGCCCCAGGCTCTGATCTATCAGCACAGAGCTCAGTACAGGGCTGGAACTCACAAACTGCAAGATCATGACCTGAGCCGAAGTCGGAGGCTTACCTGACTGAGTCACCCAGGCACCCCTAAATAAATTTTATTTAATACTGCTCAGTAAAATAGTACACATTTTTTTTGTGTACCAGCAGTGAATGCGTGTAACCACCACTACAGTTAGGATACAGAGCAGTTTAAACACCTGTGCTATATATCCTTTATAGCCTATCCTCCTGCTCCCCCTTCTCCTCCAACTTTTGGCAATCATGTTTTCCACGCTCTTAGTTTTGTCTTATCTAGAGTGTCCTAGAAATGGAATCTTACAGGATATAACCTTTTTTTAAACATTTACTATATATATGTGTGTGTGTGTGTGTGTGTATATACACACACATATATATATATTTTTAAATGTTTTATTTATTTTTGATAGAGACAGAGCATGAGAGGGGGAGGCGCAGAGAGAGAAGGAGACCCAGAACTGGAAGCAGGCTCCAGGCTCTGAGCTAGCTGTCAGCACAGAGCCTGACGCGGGGCTCGAACCCACGAACGTGAGATCTGACCTGAGCCGAAGTCGGAGGCTTAACCGACTGAGCCACCCAGGCACCCCTATTTTTTTTTTTTTTTTTTTTTTTTTAGAGAGAGTGAGAGTGCAAGTAAAGGACTCAGCAGGAGAGAAAGAATATCCCGGTCAGGCTCCAGGTGTATTTATTTATGTAACCTTTTGATTCTGATTTTTTTGCAGTTAGAGTTGTTATATATATCAATAGTTCATTTCATTCTTTAAAATTTTTTTAAATGTTTATTTATTTTTGAAAGAGAGAGAGAGAGCAGAGGATGTGCAGAGAGTGGGGGAGGGGCAGAGAGGGGGGAGGCCAAATCTGCAGCCAGCTCCAAGGCCTTGAGTTGTCTGCACAGAACCTGAGGCGGGACTCGAACCCACAAACCGTGAGATCATGACCTAGGCCAAAGTCAGGTGCTTAACCGACTGGGCCACCCAGGCACCCTGTATTGTTAATTTCTATAGCTAAACAGTATTTCACTGTATGAATGTGTCACCATTTGTTTAGTCAATCATTCATTGAAGGATACTTGGATGTTTTCAGCTTTTGGTGATTATGGGTAGAGCTATTATGAACATTT
The DNA here is from genome assembly GCF_006229205.1 of Suricata suricatta. Lineage (NCBI taxonomy): Eukaryota > Metazoa > Chordata > Mammalia > Carnivora > Herpestidae > Suricata > Suricata suricatta. The sequence goes on along the minus strand of NC_043703.1, from coordinate 139,985,812 downwards.
GAGTACAGGTTTTTGCGTGAATGTGAGAGTTTATGTTTCTAGGATGAATATGTAGAAGTGGGATTACAGGACCATTTGGTAAGTGTATGTTTAATCTTATAAGAAATAGTCAAATTAGTGTGACTGTGCCATTATGCATTCTCATTAAAAATGTATGAGTCCACTGTTTTGCATCATTATAATTATAAGCGCTTGGTTTTATCTGTATATTGTCAAAAAGTCAATACTACCCAAAGTGATTTACAGATTCATTGCAATTTCTATCAAAATCCCAAAGATATTTTTTTGCAGAAATAGAAAAACCCATCATAAAATTCACGTGAAATCTCAGGGGACTCCCAAATAGCTAAAGCATTCTTGAAATAGAAGAACAAAGTTGAGAACTCACATTTCCTGATTTCAGAATTTACTGCAGTATTACAGTAGTCAAAACAATGTGGTACTGGCATAGACAGACACAAAGACTGGTGGAACAATAGACACAGAAATAAGCCCTCTCACATGTGGTAACTGATTCTCAACAAGAAGGCCAGCACCATTCAGTGGGGGAAAGGACAATCTCTTCAAGAAGTGGTGCTGAGAAAACTTGGTTATCCACAGGCAAAAGAATGAAGTTGGACCCTTAAAAGTAACAGTGACAAGTATAAAGCTTTTAGAATAATAAAAAGAGGGAATCTCCATGATCTTAGATTTGGCAGTGATTTTGGGGGTAAAATATCAAAGGCACAGGCAACCAAAGAAAAAATAGACAAGTTGGACTTCATTAAAATGAAAATTTTTTGTGCATGAAGGACCCTATCAAGAAAAATTTTGGGGGAGTGCCTGGGTGGCTCAGTCGGTCCAGCTTCGGCTCAGGCCATGATCTTGCGGTTCGTGAGTTCGAGCCCTATGCTGGGCTCTGTGCTGACAGCTAGCTCAGAGCCTGGATCCTGTCTTCAGATTCTGTGTTTCCCCCTCTCTCTGACCCTCCCCTGCTCAAGCTGTCTCTCTCTCTCTCTCTCTCTCTCTCTCTCTCTCAAAAGTAAATAAAACATTATTTTTTTTAATTAAAAATATTTTTTTTGTGCAAGAAGGATGCTATCAAGCCACAGAATATGAGAAAATATTTGCAAGTTACATATCCAAATATATATAATTAATATCCAGCATGTATAGAAAACTTTGACATCTCAACAACTGCAAAAAAAGAAACAACCTGATTAAAGAATGAGCAAAATACTTGAAGATATTTCTCCAGAGAAGAAATATATAGGGTCAACAAACATACACAGATTTATCATCACTAATAAGGCAGTACTGCTTCCCACCAATTAAGATGGCTGTTATAAAAATAATAATAAGTGTTGGTGAGGAGGTGGAGAATTGGAATCCTTGTTGTACACTCTTGGTGGGAATATAAAATAGTGCAGCTGTTATGGAAAACAATATGGTGGTTCCTCAAACAATTGAAAATAAAATCATGATATCACAGTTCCACATCTAAAAGAATTGAAAGCAGGGTCTTGAAGAAATATTTGTACATCATGTTCACAGCAACATTATTCCCAGTAGTCAAAAAAATAGAAGCTACCCAAGCGTCCATTGATGGATGTATGGATAAACAAAATATGGTGTCTATATACAATGGAATATTAGCCTTAAGAAGGAAGGAAATTTTGACGTATACTGCAACATGGATGAAACGGAAGGCATTATGCTTATTGAAATAAGACAGTCACAGGACAGACACCATGTGACTTTAATTATATACGATACTTACAGCAGTCAATTTCACAGAGACAGAAAGTAGAATAGTGATTGCTGAGCACTGGGGGTATGGAGGTGGGAAGGAGGAGTTAGTGTCTAATAGTTCTAAAGCTTAAGTTTTGCAAGTTGAGAAGAGTTCTGTGGATGGATGGTGGTGATCGTCGCATGACAGTGTGAATGTACCTAATGCCACTCAGCTGTATACTTAAAAATGGTTAAAATAATGGGATGCCTCGGTGGCTCAGGCGGTTAAGCTTCCAGCTTCAGCTCTGGACATGATCTCATGGTTGTGTATTTAAGCCCTGCCTTAGACTCTGTGCTGACAGCTCAGAGTCTGGAGCCTGCTTCAGGTTCTGGGTCTCCCTCTCACTGCCTTTCCCCTGCTCTCACTATGTCTGCCTGTCTCTCTTTCTCAAAAACAAACATTAAAAAAAAAGGTTAAGATGCTAAATTTTGTGTTAATTTACCACAATTAAAAATAATTTAAAAAATCAAATGGCCATGTTAATGTGGGTCTGTCTTTGGATTCTTTACTGTTCCATAGATCTATATGTCTATCCATTTGCCACTACCACACTTTCTTGTGGTACTATATTTTGTTTGCTTGTTTATTTTGAGAGAGAGGGAGCGAAATCAAGAATCGATGCTTAACTGACTGAACCACACAGGTGCCCCTGTTTTATGATTTTAAAACTATTGTAAACTGTTTTTGTAAATTTCAGCTTCTGATTGATCATTGCTAGTGTATAGAAATACAATTGATTGTTTTTTGTGTATTGATTTTGTTTACTGTAACCTTGCTAAACTCATTTATAGCTCTAGGAGTTTTTAAAAAATTTATTATTTAAAATTTATTTTAAAATTATTTAAAATTTATTATTTTTTTAAAACATTTAAAATTTTTAGAGATAGAGACAGTAAGGGAGGGACAGAGAGAGAGGGAGACACAGAATCTTAAGCAGGCTTCAGGCTCTAAACTGTCAGCACAGAGCCCAACGCGGGGCTCGAACCCACAATGTGAGAGATGCAGGACTCAAAGCCACGAACTTAAGCTGAAGACTTTAGCTGAAGATCATGACTTAAGCTGAAGTTGGATACTTAACTGACTGTAGCTCTAGAAGTTTTAAATTAATTTGAGAGAGAGGGAGAGATTGAGAGAGAGAGAGAGAACGAACATGCAAGTGAGGGAGAGGGGCTAAGGAAGAGAGAGAGTCCTAAGCAGGCTCCATGCTCAGTGCAGACCCTGACCTCGGGGTTCTATCTCAGGACTGGGAGATCGTGACCTGAGCCAAAATCAAGAGTTGGACTCCTGACTGACTGAGTCACCTAGGTGTCCCTAGGAGTTTTGTTTTGTTTTGTTTTTTTTTAGATTTCTTGTATAGGTTAATCATGTTGTCTGTGAATAGGAACAGTTTCATTTGTTACTTTTTAATCTGTATGGCTTTTAATTTTCTCATTTCTTATTGCAATGGCTAGATCTTCCAATATGATGCTAAATAGGAGTGGTGAGAATGTGCATCCTTACCTTGTTCCTGATCTTAGGGGGAAAGTATTCAGTTTTTTACCATTAAGTATGTTGATAGTGGTAGGATTTTTGTAGCTGTCCTTCATCAAGTTGAGCAAATTCTCTTTCATTTTTTTTTCTGAGTTTTTTTTTTAATCTTGAAAGGATGTTGTATTTTGCCAAATGTATCTACTGACTTGATTCAGTTTTTCTTCTTTAAGCTATTAATATGGTGGCTTATATTGATTGATTTTTGAATATTGAATCATTTTTGTATTCCTTGGATAATCTACTTGGTCCTGGCATATTATTATTTTCATACTTGCTAAATTCCATTTGCTTTTATTTTGTGGAGGATTTTTTTCATCAATATACATGATGGATAATGGTATATAGTTTTTGTGCTTCTTCTAGACTTGGCATCAGGTTAATGCTGGTCTCATAAAAACGAGTTTGAAAGTATTCATTCTTCTGTTTCTTGGAGGAGGATTGAGTAGAATTGGTGTTACTTCTTACTTAAATGTTTAGTAAAATTCTGCAGTGAAATCAGTAGGCCTGGAGATTTGTCTGGAAGATTTTTGACTATGAATTCAATTTCCTTAATTCAGATTTCATTTGGGGTGTTTTGGTAGTTTGTGATTTCAAGGAATTAGTGTATTTCATCTGTATTTTCAAATTTATAAGTGTAGATGTGTCTTTATTATTCCCCAGTTATCTTTTTAAATTTGTAGTATCAAGTTTATTTATTTTGACAGTCTAACTTTTCAGATTAATTTATTTTGACAAACTAGGTTGTGAAATTTATGTGCATAGTGTTCATAGTATTCTCTTACTATCTTTTAATGTTTGCAGAATCTATAGTGTATTTTCTTTTTCATTCTTGATATTGTAATTTGTGCCTTTTTTCTTTGCCAACTTTGCTTAGATATTTGCCAATTTTATTCATCTTTTCAAAGAACACTTTTTGTGTTGATTTTCTCTATTTTTTATTTTCATTATCACTGATTTCTTCTCCTATCATTACCTTTTTTTTTGTTTTGTTTATTGTATGTTTATCTTTTCTTTTTCTACTTTTAATTTTTTTAGAGAGAGGGAGGGAGAGAGAGAATCTTAAAAAAATTTTTTTTCATGTTTATTTATTTTTTAGAGAGAGACCGATCACAAGTGGGGAAGGGGCAGAAAGAGAGGGGAACACAATATGTGAAGGAGGCTCCAGGTTCCAAGCTGTTAGCACAGAGACCAACGTGGGGCTCAAACCCACATACGGTGAGATCATGACCTGAGCTGAAATCAGACATTTAACCAACTGAGCCACCCAGGTGCTCTAGGGAGAGAGAGACTCTTAAGCAGTCACATACTACTGACTAAGCCAGTGAGGTGTCCCTTACTCTTACCCTTATTTAGAAGGGTAAAAGTTTCTTGTAGACATCATAGAATTGAATTGTGAGAGTGCTTGGGTGGCCCATTCAGGTAAGCATCTGAGTCTTGATCTCAGCTCAGATCTTGATCTCAGGGTTGTGAGTTCAAGCCCTGCAGTGTACTCTGTGCTGGGCATGAAGGCTACGTGAAAAACAAAACAAAGAATTGGATTGTATATATGTTTTTCAATTCATTCTGACAATCTCTCTTTTAATTGGCATATATAGGTCATTTGCATTTAATGTAATTGTTAATATTTTGAATTATTCTATTTTATTATTTACTTCCTCCTTTTTCCTCTATTTCTTTCTCATCTCCTTCCTTCCCCTCTCTCTCTCTCTCTCTCTCTCTCTCTCTCTCTTTCTTTCTTGTAGTCTCTATGCCCAACATGCATGGAGCTTGAAGTCCTAACCCCTTGGTCAAGAGTTACATATTCTACTAACTGAGCCAGCCAGGCACTCTGGGTTATTTGATATTATTTGACATCTACATGCATTGAAAACCCTCTCAGACAATGTAATAATCTTTGTTTTCAATTGTCATATGTATATATATTTGATGTTTATTTTTGAGAGTGAGAAAACACGAGTCGGGGATGGGTTGAGAGAGGGAGACACAGAATCTGAAGCAGGCTCCAGGCTCCGAGCTGGGTGTGTACTAGGTGGCTCATTCGGTTAAGTGTCTAACTTTGGCTCAGGTCATGATCTCATGGTTTGTGGGTTCAAGTCCTGCATCAGGCTCCATGCTGACAGCTGGAGCCTGCTTTGGATTCTGTGTCTCCTTCTCTCTCTGCTCCTCCCCTGCTTGTGCACGTGCTCTCTCTCTCTCTGTCTCTCTCTCTGTCTCTCTCTCTTTCAAAAATAAAAAAAAGAAACATTAAAAAAATATTTTAAACAACCAAGACAAAAAAAACCCACTGGTTATATTTACCCATATATACCATTTCTTTTTTTCTTTTTAAGTTTATTTTCTTTAGAGAGGGAGACAGACAGACAGACAGACAGATACCCACACCCACACCCGGAGTGAGTGGGAGGGGCAGAGAGAGAGGGAGAAATAGTATCTCTGTGCTATGAGTGCAGAGCCTAATATGGGGCTTAATCTCATGAACCGTGAGATTATGACCTGAGCCAAAATCAAGAGTCAGATGCTTAACTGACTGAGTCACTTAGGTGTCTTGATAGTTACCATTTCTCTTTAGTATTCCTTCATTTGAAGAATGTTTTCACCTTTATTCTTTTTTTTTTTAATTTCACCTATATTCTTGATGGACATTTTTGTTGGTATGGAATTTCTTTTTCCTTAGTACTTAAAAAATGGTCTGCTTCCTCATGAACCCTGTGGTTTTTAATGATAAATGTATTATTACTTCCATGTAAATAATGTGTCCTTTTTCTCTGGTTGCCTTCAAGATTTTTCTTAGATAGTTTTCAGCAGTTTATTGTGTCTGGCTGTGAATTAAAACTTGTTGTTTTGTGACGTTTCCCCGGCCCAGAAAGAAGATCCGCACTAATGTGAGGTGTTAGTGTCAATTTCAGAGGTCTGCAACCCCTTATATTTCTCAGGCTATTTCCTGAGTTTGTAAATAAAGTGTTACTGGAACACATTTTACACCCATTTATTTACATGTTGCCTATGGCTGGTTTTGCACTGCAGGGACAGAGGTGAAGGATTGCGAGAGAGACCATATGTCTAGTGAACCCTAAAATATTTACTAATATGACCGTTTTCACAAGAAGTTTACTGATCTCTGGTGTAGATGGAGGAATTTGAGTTTTTCCTGTTTTAACATTTCTTACATGAATTTTTTTTAATGTAGGCTTATAAGTCATTTTACAAGTAATTTCTTTTCTTTTTTTTTAATTTTTACTGTTTTTATTATTTTAGAGAGAGAGAACATGAGCAGGGGAGGGTCAGAGAGAGAGGGAGACACAGAAGCTGAAGACAGGCTCTAGGCTCTGAGCTGTCAGCACAGAGCCTGATGTGGGACTTGAACCCACGAACTGTGAGATCGTGACTTGAGCCAAAGTCGGCCGCTTAGCCAACTGAGCCACCCAGGTGCCCCACAAGTAATTTCTATACAGAGTTCTAAAAAGATGCAATATGTGATATGGGGTATGTGTCAGCATTTCTTCCTTCTTTTTAAAAACCAGAAATGGGGGGGGGCGCCTAGGTGGCTCAGTCGGTTGAGCCTCCGACTTCGGCTCAGGTCAGATCTCACGTTCGTGGGTTCGAGCCCCGCATCAGGCTCTGTGCTGACAGCTAGCTCAGGGCCTGGAGCCTGCTTCCGGTTCTGTGTCTCCTTCTCTCTCTGCCCCTCCCCCTCTCATGTTCTGTCTCTCTCTGTATCAAAAGTAAATAAAACATTAAAAAAAAAAGTTAAAAAAAAAAAACCCAGAAATGGGGTTGCCTGTGTGGCTCAGTCACTTGAGCATCCTACTTTTGATTTTGGCCCAGGTCATGATCCCCAGGTATGTGAGATTGAGCCCAGGGTTGGGCTCCAGGTTGAGTGTGGAGCCTGCGTAAGATTTCTCTCTCTCCCTCTGCCCCTCTTCCCTGCTCTTTCTCTCTCAAATTAAAAAAAAAAAAAAAAATGACTTTTTTGCCAATTTTTCTTGAAAACATAACAAACATTAGTTAAGCATAGGTTATTTTTGAGTAATTTATTTTCACATATTTTAAACTCATAGGGCAAATGAAATAAGTAGATGGTTGATGCAAAAATGGGAGAGACAACGAGAGGGAGACTGAGGATTCCAAGTGCCTCTGCGCTTACAGCAGAGAGCCTGATATGGGGCTTGAATTCATGAACCATGAGATCATGACCTGAGCTGAAGTTGGATGCTTAACCCATTGCGCTACCCAGGTGCCCCCAGATTTACATTTTATAGAGGTAGTCTTGGGAGATACAATTTCAGATTGTTGTAAGTTTATCAGTATTATTGGTTAACGTTAAAAGATATTGAGTGGTAAATAGTAATGCCAATAAAATCATTAGCTGGAGCAACATTAATAAAAGTATAACTCAAGATGTAATATTCTATAGGATTTTGAAAACATGTTTTCTTACCGAGTGACACAGTCAAGCTCAGGTACAGATTTCTTGGTTTCTTCATCTCTTTTATGACCTTTCTGTACTTAACATTGTTACAACTAAAAAATAATAAATGTTGATTTTACCTCATTGTGAAACCTGTCCTGGTTTGCTCAATTTGGGGTCACACTTAATTATACATGGATTTCATTTTTAACTGAAATTAGAGAATTTCTGTCCTCTGGCTAATTGCTTGCTCAATAAAAGACTTGTTCTAACACATAAGAAGTTGAAAAGTTCCACAAGATATTCTTTGTTCATTGCAAGATATTTTTGTTTCACACAAATCTAGGACTTTTTTTAAAAAAAGATTTTATTTTTAAATTTTTATGTTTGTATATTTTTGAGAGAGCACAGTCAGGGAGAGGCAGGGGGGTGCGGGGAGACAGGAGATCCGAAGCAGGCTCCACACTGATAGCAGCAAGCCCGATGTCGGGCTTGAAGTCATAGTCTCAAGATCAAGAGTTGCATGCTTTACTGACTGAGCCAGCCATGCACTTCATCTAAGACTTTTCTAGGGGCAGATCAGTAAAACTCATCTTGAGCATGCTGTCAGATTACATTAACAAAGCTCTTCATCTCAAAAATAAAGTCTTCAGGTTGAGTAAAAGATTGAGACAAAGGGTCTTTAGCAGGTTCAATAACCTTCCCTCAAAATTCGTGTCTACATGGAATTCAGACTGTGATCTTATTTGGAAGTAGCATCTTTACAGATGTAATCAAGATGAGGTCTGCCAACTAGGAGATCCTTCAAGGGAGTATGGCTGATAATCCCCTACTTCCTTCCCCCTGTGCAGTACAGCCTTCAGTCATGGATGGCCTCCCCTAACTAAGGTCAGAAACTGGGAACGAACTCCTCCGAATGAACATAGTCCTGTTGCGTGCTGCTGTACTGGCCTGAAGAAATTGCCAACAAGACTGCTTAGTCACTATGCATGACTGAGTGCTAGTATTGTGTAGTATAAGAAGTCAAAAAAACAAGGTTGACTTTTTTTTCATCTGGTGATGATTCTCCAGTGACATTCTGTAGTATTCTCTTGGGTTGTGTGGAAACCTATTTGGAAACTCTGGTATAAAGTCTCACTCACATTTTATACCTCTCTGGGGAAATTTTAACAAATTATAATTTTTATAAATTGTTACTTAACCTCACATCTCTAAAACAATAAAGCAGAATTTGCAGCTTGTTTTAAAAAAATTATATAGTTATGTGTGAGGGCAGGCCACATAAGGGAAATCTAAGTACCTTCCTTTGCTAGAAACCTAAGATTGCTATAAAAAATAATAGTTTAAAAACTATAATGAATGAGTTTTGTTGGAGATTTGAAATGATCTTTACAAGTTTTTACACAGTTTTACTCTGAGTTTGTATAACTTGTGTTTCTTGTGGTTTTACCTACATATAGAAGCGCTAGATACATATTTCTATTTTATTGTATTGCAGACATTATTATCCTATATGCTAACATGTATTTCAAAGCTCTGTTTCTGAGACTGAACTATATAGATTTTTGTTTTGTTTAGGTAATGAATCGGTTTTGTAATGCCTCCAAGGTGTCTGTTTGGAGTCCAAAATCCCATATTGGGATTAAGAATGTCAACCCAATATTCATTGGTTATAACATGCCTTACAGTTGTTCTGGAGGTTGAGGACTAGGACCCTGACTTACTTCCATTTTTATGCTTTTGTATCATTAGGCAGTAGCAGTACTGGTTCCTGGGATGTTCTGTAGAGTTGTGGGGGGGTTTAGGATGAGATGCTGGCAGCAGAATTACTTGCCCACAGGGAAATATCTTCTCTGATAGAATAAAATTTCACAATTGATCATTTTTAAAGTCCTTTTTACAGAAAGTATTTATAGCAGAAACAATATGACTCTCCTAAAAAGTCTACAAAATTAAGTGTAGAAACTGATGTTATCTTAAAAAAATTTATTTTGATACTGTATTCAAAGCTTTGTGCCCATCTGTCACTGTCAGATTTTCTAAGACTTCTTGAAATTCCACTCTGACTTATTCTGAGAAATTTTATGGTTCATTTATTCACTGATTTTTTCCATTAAAATACCCTTCTGACACTGACTCAGCAGAAACTTCAGAGAACATTGATCTTCAGCAGTAGTTGACTGTTTTGTTGGTGGGGGTTGAAGTAGAGGCTTAACTAGTTCTATTAACCTAGGTTATAGTTATCTATGATTTTATTTCAGATATGAAAGCCCTCAAAAACTTTTGTGGTAATTACCTAGAAACTGCCCATGCTGACTTTATGCTTATTGAAGTTTTCAAAAAATGAGAAATACTGAATTTTTTTAAATTTTGTTCCGAACACTTCTTAAAAGTAGTATAGTACAAAGAACTTCCCTGTATACTTTACCCAGTTCTACCAAATTTAATTTTAAATATTTCACATTTCCTTATCATTTCCACACATCTATATACATACTTTTGCTCTGCTGAGAATAGGTTGCATGTATCATGCCCCTTTATCCTTTACTATTTCTAGGTTCTTTCCTTTCCCTTCCTTCCTTCCTTAAGTTTTATTTATTTAACAAATCTCTATACCCAGCATAAGGCCTGAACTCATGACCCTGAGATCAAGAGTCTCCTGCTCTTCTAACTGAGCTAGCCAGGAGCCCTTGTTTATTTCTAAGAACAATTATATTCTCTTTTAAAATAGGTCTATAATTGTCAAGTTCTGATAATTTCACATTGATACTTTTATCTGAGCTGTAGTACATATTACAAGCTTATCAGTTGTTCTAATAATGTCCTTTAGAGCATTTTTTTTTCCATGCCAGGATTAAACACTGTATTAACTTCCATGTAAATACTTATTTTTAATAGACTATTGGCCTTTAAATCTTAAGTGTTGAATTTTTGTTCTTTTGACAGCGAAACCAGGTGGACAGGTGAAATGTCAGTATATATCTGCGGTGGATAAAGTTATATTTGTGGATGATTATGCAGTAGGGTGTAGGAAGGACCTTAACGGAATCTTGTTGTTAGACACTGCTCTGCAGACTCCAGTTTCAAAGCAGGATGATGTGGTTCAGCTTGAATTACCTGTCACAGAGGTAAGTTGAAATAAATATCCGTGTACTTTTCTACTTAATATAATTTCAGACCTATTAGTTGTTAAATGAAGTTAGGTTGTCCTTTGACAGCATTATGTATGTATCCCTTCTTGTACATATATAGAATGAAGAATTGACTTGTAGATCACAAGTTTGTTTAATTCCTCTGTATAATTAATTGATGTTTATTGAAGTGGTACTTAAGTATAAACTGTAGAGATTAAACTGTAGTAGAGATTCCAAAATACAGTGACTTAAGCAATATTGTTTTTTTCAGTAACAGGGGAGCGCTAACTTTACATCTCTCAACACTTAGCTTCCATCTCATGAGTCCAAGATAGCCGTTCTCAGTCCCATTAGTATTTCCCAGTCACAGTGAAAGGAAGGGCAAAAGGCCAGAAGAGCGCACACACTGGTGTGACCCCCTCCCTTCCTCTCTCCCTTTGTTTCTCTCTTCTCTCCCCTCTCTTCCTTCCCTTCCACTTTTCCTCTCTCCTTCATTCCTTCTTTTTTTTTTTTTATAAACATCTCTTTTTTCAAATTTGTTTATGTTTATTCATTATCGAGACAGAGAAATAGAGCATGAGCGGGGGAGGGGCAGAGAGAGGAGGGAGACAGAATCTGAAGACAGGCTACAGGCTCTGAGCTGTCAGCACAGAGCCCGACGCGAGGCTTGAACCCACAAACGTGAGATCATGACCTGAGCTGAAGTCGGATGCTTAACAGACTGAGCCACCCAGGCGCCCCTCCTTCTTGATCTCTTTCATAAACTCTCTCCTTGATCTCTTTTATAAACTCTTTCATAAACTTTCAAACATCCTTTTCAAGCTCATCCCATTGGCCAGAATTTAGTCACGCGGTCACATCAAGCTGAGAAGACTGGGAAAGAAGAGGTAGTTCTTTATTTTTTTAAAATACTAGCTTGGGGCGCCTGGGTGGCTCAGTCGGTTAAGCCTCCCACTTCGGCTCAGGTCAAATCTCACGTTCGTGGGTTCGAGCCTCGCTGTCAGGCTCTGTGCTGACAGCTAGCTCAGAGCCTGGAGCCTGCTTCCAGTTCTGTGTCTCTTTCTCTCTCTGCCCCTCCCCCTCTCATGCTCTATCTTTCTCTGTATCAAAAATAAAACATTAAAAAAAAATACTAGCTAAAGGGAAGGGATGAATATTAGTGGACAACAAGTAGTCTTTGCTCTGTATCATGTCTCTTAACAATCCCAGTTTAAAATTTTAGCTATATGTGTATTAACTGTAGAGTTACATATTCCTTACTTAATTTTGTATGTCCACCTTAATTTAAATTATTTTATGTGTGTGTATTGATGTTCATGTAATTTAAAAGTATACTTTTCAAAGTTACTGGAATTTTATGAGACTGACGCACTGCCCGCTGCGTTAAGAAGGCACCTTGGAATTTTTAATAATCTTAAACAGAATATAAACGATTATAATGCTGTGTTCTCTAATAAAGTAAGGTACCATTTTTGTCTATATACCAAGTTGTTAATTACGAATTACTTTGCATTTGGTGGATTGATATGATTAGTTGATAAAACCAAGATAGCATATTTCCCATTTTTAGGACATGAAAAATGTCTGTGTAAAAACAAAGTGCAGTGTAAATGTTTTTATTCTTTTTTTGGAAGGCTATTAAAGAAAAGATACCAATATGTCTGAACTTAGATTTCATTTTCAGTGTCATATCACAGTTACCTATTATATTTAATATTTAAAGTATGTTGCTGGAAGTCAGAGTTCTAAAAAGAGTAGCCCTCTTTTTGTCATTGGAATATCTGGATCTGGGGTCTTGTCTAAAATTTTTGGACAAATGGGGCACTTGGGTGGCTTAGTTAGATAAGCACCTGGCTTGGTTTTTACTCGGGTCATGATCTCACCATTTGTGAGTTTGAGCCCCGCATCAGGCTCTGTGCTGAAAGTGTGGAGCCTGTTTGGGATTGTCTCTCTCTCCCTCTCTCTCCTTCTTCCCCGCTTCCTCTCTCTCACGATAAACTTAAAAAAAGTAAATAATTTTCATGCGTAAAACAAAAAAGTAAATAAAATTTTTGGACAGAGAATTAGTTTTAGTTGTATTGAACATTTTTTCATCTTAGTTTGAGGAATTTATACGGGATGATTTAAGGCTGATATCTTCATAAAGGATATGTATTCTGCGATGAAAGATGGTATCAAACTATTCAGGTTTTAAAAAGAACTGCAGAATTAAAATAAAATGTTGGAATATTTATAATGAAATAGACCCTCAAGTCCGTATTTTTCATTGTTTACTGACTGGAATGTTAGGTATTTACCTGACTTTTACCACGTCCTCCACCTTGTTGACCTTTAACATCCACTTGCTGATTCCTCTCTATTTACCTAAATATCTGTTGGTCACATGATATTGTTTGTATACCTTCCACCATTCCAGGCATTACTTTACTGCTTCACTGTCTTCACTGAAGTATGGGGTGCTAGGTTTGGTTAGATCAGTGTGGATGTATTTTTTTCCATATGTTGACCATGCATTTCTGTTAAGGTCATTGATTTTGAATATGTGGGGAAAATGCAGAGGGCTCTTTTATATTACCTGCAGACTTAGAAAAACCCTCTTAGAGTTTTGCTTAGTTTGAGTAGTTAAAACTCATTGAAAGATTTCACATTTATCCCTTTTAAAATTTTACCTTTCATTTTGTTTTTGAATGTTTATTAGAGAGAGGGAGGGAGAGGTGGGCAGGCAGAGAGGGAGACAGAGAATCTGAAGCGGGTTCAGCACTAGCAGCAGAGAGCCTGTTTCAGCGCTCAAACTCATGAACTATGAGATGATGACCTGCGTTTAAGTTGGCGTTTACCTGACTGAACCATTCAGGCACCCCTACTTTTCATTTTCGATTATGGTGTCAGTTTGTCCAGTTTTTTTTTAATGTTTTATTTATTTTTGAGAGAGAGAGAGACAGCATGAGCAGGGGAGAGTCAGAGAGAGAGGGAGACACAGTATCCAAAGACAGGTTCCAGGCTCTGAGCTAGCTGTCAGCACAGAGCCTGACGTGGGGCTCGAACCCATGAACCACGAGATCTTGACCTGAGCTGAAGCCGCTCAACTGACTGAGCTACCCAGGCACCCCTGTCCAGCTTTTTTTAAATCTTGCTTTGTTTGATAATAACTTCCATGGATTGAAACTTTATTCTGTGATACTACACTGAATACATTGCTGTATCTCATTTAATTTTGTAGTAGCCCTTCAAATCAATATATGGTTAATTAAGTTCGTTTAAAAAAGTAAAAAAGCAGTAAACTTTAATATAGTACTTGTTAGAATCATTACACATTAAGATATTTGAATAAGGATCTGAGTAATGCTTTTTGTTGTGTTTAATTTTCTGTTCATCCTTTTTTTCTTTTCTTTTCTTTTTTTAATTTAGGCACAACAGCTCTTATCAGCATGTGTAGAAAAGGTAGATATTTCTAGTACGGAGGGTTACGATTTGTTCATCACACAGCTCAAAGATGGTTTAAAAAATACATCCCATGAGACTGTAGCAAACCACAAAGTTGCTAAGGTAAGACGTTAAAACAGAATTACCTTGTTTGGGATTATATCACACCATTATACTTTTGCCTTTCTCTGTCTTTCCCCCACTCTCCACCACCCCTTGCAGATATTTCAGGTCTAGATTTTTCCTCTCCTTTAGAGAAAAAAAATGTGTTTTTAAGTTATCTCAGAGTTGAAACTGTTTTTACTGAAGTTTAACTTCAGGTTACGGGAACTTTTGCTTTGTGCCTAAAGCTTCTGTGCTTGGTGGCTCTAGGTTGGTTGAGAGGCTGAAAGAGAGTTCCTGGTCAGGTGACAAGCTTCAGTGAGAAATGGAGTATGTATTTGAAATTGGGACCATTTGAGTTTTTGCTGAAATAATTTTGGGGTCGCATGGCTAGGATGTCTGTGTGAGATTGTGCTTTGAGTATATGTACTTATATGTACTTGGATATATTTTACTGATTTTTATTTTTTGTCTAAGTTATAAGTGTGAAACATATAAAATTTCTGTACCAGAGGCTGCAAGGTAGAAGGTAAAAACCATTTTCCTAAAAATAATTTTTGTGCTTATAAATACCTTTTTTCTCAAGTACAGTTTTAACTATACAAAAATGTGATATGCTGTCATCCCTTGGGGCTGTGTAACAATACTGCTGACTGGGTGACTTATGTACAACAGAAATCTATTGCCCACAGTTCTGAGGGCAGGGAAGACCCACATGGTCAGGGTGCCAGCATGGTTGCCTTTTGGTGAAGTCCTTCTTCCTGGTTCATATTTGGCTCCTTCTCACTGGGCCCTGACATGATGGAAAGGTCAGGGGATCCTTCTAGAAGGAGTCTCTTTAAGAAAGGCGTTAATCCCATTCATGAGGGATTAAGTACCTCCCAATGGCCTTACCAGTACTGATACCATCACCTTTGGGGGCTAGGACTTCAACAGATGTGTTTTGCAGAGGGGAACACACACTCAGACTGTAGCATGTGTCTTGCTTTTTTAAATTGATAAATGTATCTTGGGTATCTTTGATATCAATCCTCACATCAGCTGTATCCTTACTGATGATTTTTATTATAGATGTTCCATGATATTATTAGCTTTTATTTCACTGATGGGACATTTTATTTTGTAAAATAGAAATCATATACTATGCATTCCAACAGAGAATTTATCGTAAGGAATTGATTTTAACGTGTGTTTGAGAACTGAAATAGTGAAGAGGAAGCTGAGTAAACCCGCCGACAGTAACTGCAGGAAGCAGCTATCACCTCGGGCCGGAGGAACAGGGGGTGAGAGCTATCAGCAAGCACAGATTTAGAGAGTGAGCCCTGTGGGCCTGGGGTCCAGGCTTCCCAGGAGGAGCTGCTGCCCAGCTGGTGGCTCAGGAGCTTAGGGACGGGAGCTTGTGAGCTGAGACACAGATCTCTGAAGAGAGGTGCAGCCTGGCTGGTGTAGCTGCCTCTGAGGAGCTCTGTGAGACCGGTTCTGGGAAGGCTGAGTGAACAGAACAAAATGCTGAAAATGGTAGGAATCACTGCTGCCACCTGTGTTGACAGTGGTGACAAGTAATAGCAAGGGGAAGTCTTTCCGCCTCATCGTACTTTCCAATTTCCATCCTCTTCCTTTTGTCAGAACCTGAGAGCCAGGAAACTGGGCTGGCAAAGAAGACATACAGTTGGCAGAGTCCTGGCCCTAACATGATAGGGAAGAGAAGTAAAGGGTCAGTTTGGAGCTCAGAGATAATAATAGTTTCATAATTGGCACAGCGTACCCGTCAGCTGCTTCCCATCTCCATGCACACTATCTGTACACACCTTTACTACTAGTACAACAAGAACACTCTGCTTTTATTTTTTACAGATGAAGATTTCCGTCTCCCTGTCCTCAGAAATGAGAGACACACAGTTCCAAAAATATTTTATAAATCCCTAGATGATAGTAACTACTAAAATTTAGTTATTTTTAGGTCTCATTCATTTAAGTAACGGAACTGTACTACCTAAAGACTAAACCACATCCAAAAATTCTCAGATGAAATAAGTCTATATGTCTATCTGCATCTATATGTCTGGATCTACCTAGAAATTTATATTCATCCATCCATCATGTGTAATAAGAGGGGAGGAAAATGTTCATAGCTGCTGTACCCTTCAGTCCTGTAATGGTCAGGAGGATATACTTGATATTTATATCCTCCCCCTACTGCCTGTTTCCTATTTGCTTTGTCCTCAGCACCGCAGCTGGGCAGATGTCTTTATGTGGTGAAGTCACCCACCCGAGTCTTCTCTTTTGCAGGATCTAAATCCTCAAGGTGCTATTGTAGTTTTTGTAATCGTCTGTTCACTTTTACTATTAGACATGGAAGGACTTGGAAGCATCTAGAGAATCTCTTTGTTTCTAATTAAGTTCTCCTTGCCCATGTTAGTTACCGTTAATCCAGTTTGCTTTTGTCAGTTTCAATCATACCAAGCAGGAGAATACCTGCCTTCTTTACCTGATGATCTAGTAACAGGAGGAGCCTCAAACTGCTAGGTAGCATCTGAGCACATAATTCAACACAACCATCGTACTCCTGGTGGAACATGTCTCCCTTGGGTTTTAGGACTGCTAGAGCTTAAAGCTAGAAAAAAAAAAACTTGAGTGGGTTATTAAGTATAATAGCAACCCTATTGGGAGAAACTGTGAGGTGGTTTTGTTTGTTTTTTTGTTTTGTTTTGTTTGCTTTTTTTGTTGAGTCCTGTAAGGTAGAACTCCTCTTATAGTTAGTACCAAAACTGAGGCTTTGGTAGGGCACTACACTTTTTTTGTCAGACCAGCTCCTTCTGGATGATATACCATGGTTAGACTAGTCAGGTTCCTGGGCAAAGTTGTGCAGAATGCCATGATAGTGCATAAGCCATTCACTTAGTTCACAGACAGTGTGATTTCATATGATAGCAGAAGCATTTTGGGCAGAAAAGTATGTGCCTATCTTGAAAACATATTTGTTATAGCGATACAAGTTGATGCCTAATCCATGGATCAAGGAATCCAATATAATGAACCTGTAATCAGATAGCTGGATATTCCCCCATGGAAAATGGTGTCATATTGGTGGCTCAGCTTTAGTATCTGCTGTTGGTAGAGTAGGCTGTCACCTACTTAGTCTCGGTGTGGGGAAGTTTATGTTGTTGTACCTGTACATCCCCTCCATCTCTGTCAGCATGGCACTTTGCATACAGGTCTATTGAGCAAGCATTGGAGTGGCTGTGGAGAGAGGGCAAGTGTGTATAATTTGTCCATATCCTCAGGAGTAGATGTTTTTTGATGAGCATTTGTGTATTTCATAAATATTTTCACATTCTTGTTTATTTTGAGAGGTCTGTCCATAGACCTTTACCCGTGGCTGTGATCCTGATGTTTCCAAATGCCTGACCGTCAGCCAAAAAATTAGCTACTGTCCTTTAATCAGTGAGGATCTTCACTTACAGACAATACTGAATCCAGACCAAGCGAACAGCCAGTATACTGGTTGACATTCGGCCCACTGAGAAGATTTACCTGCACTCCTGTCCCGAGTGGGGTCTTAATGTTGTAGCCATCCCTTTAGGGTGGCATGGATGTGCAGAACCATCTGTAAATCAGAGCCAAGGTTTTCCTTCCACAGTTCCCTCATAAGGAGTTCTCTGTGAAGCCATCAGTGCTGAATGAGAAGGCTGGATTATAACAAGAGTAGGTATTGAAGAAGTCTGAGTTACTTATCCAGCTCGTCCAAAACTGGCCTTTTAGACTTTCTCAAGACTGATTTAGAAGTCACCTAATGAAGGCAACTTGTCTTTTGTGCCCAGTATTAGAGTTTGGTGTGTCACATAACATCTAGTTTGTGTTGGCCAGCTCTGATTGCACAGACACATATTTCATGGATTTGTGTTCATTTCTGTCAGGACTGTGAAGACAGAACTGTTCTCAAAAGAACAGTTATTTACAGGAGAGGACATGGTTTTACCCTAACATTTGTGCTGGTGGTTGTCCCAGTGCAGCTGGCCAGACAGGCCTTTCCGGATCTGCACTTGCCGCACACACTTCTCCTGTCATTGAATATGCTCCCTGGGACAGATGGCCGAATCCCTCATGGTTCAGCCAGGGCCTGCCGCAGAGCTTCTCGTTTTGTGCCTCATGTATTCTTTGAAAATTGAGATAGAGCAGCATACTCAAATATGCTGACTATTGGGTCCAGAATCCAGTTAGGCCCACCAAGCACTGTGCCTCTTTTCCAGTATTTGCTTCTGTAAATTGAAGCAGCTTATCTTTTACCTTCAAGGAAATATCCTGACATGCTTAGACCGCTGGACCTCCAGAGACTTCACAGAGGCTGTAGGACTCTTGAGTTTTTCTGGGCATTATTGATCCTCTCTGGCTTGCATGTGTCTTACTAAGGAATGTAAGTTCCTTGCTACTTCTACCGCATCTGGACCAATCCAGATCTACAGCATCCAGCATGATGTAGTACACAGACCATTGTGGTGGTCACAGGATGTTAAGTTTATCAAGGTTTATGCAGACTAGACATGGTAAAGAACATGAGATACAGTCCCAGGTTAAGACTGAAGCTTGATCGTTACTGTCATATAAAAGCAGTCTACTTAAAAATTGGTATAGAGAAAGAGTAGTTTACCAAACTGTAACTGCCTGCCAGATATCAAGAGATTTGTTGACTTGCTACAGTAAAGATACCTCATCTGGAACAGCAGCTGCAATTGAAGTCATCTGATAGTTTATAATCCACAGTTTTTCTTTCAGATCCATTTACATTTTGCGTAGCCCAAACAGGCTAGTTAATAAAGGTGAGATAAATGAAAATGAAGTTAAATGAAGGTGAGATAGTATGAATACCCCTGTATCTTTCAGGTCTCTTACAGTGGTATTAACCTGAGAGATTTCCTCAAGAATGTGGTATTCCTCTGGTTTAGTAGCTTTCTAGAGGAATGGAAGTTCTAGGTGATTCCATTGGCTTTTCTTCCTTTACTAGTTTTTAGAGAGGACCAGAGAAACAATGTGAAAAATTTTCTAGTTGTGTTTTTTATCTCTTCCAATTATGCATTTGGTAACTGGACGCATAATTACAAGACAGGTGCAAGGGATCCACAGAGCTCACTGAGACAGATTTTGGCAAAAACTCCATTAATCACTTGACCACGTCAAATCCCCACTTTCAGTAGTGGACCACAGTGATATTTTATATCAGTTCAGAGCCACTGCTTTGTAGTGCCTGAAAGATCTCAATATATCCTCCTGGACAGTGACCGTAGTCAATGTCTACAGGTGCTTTTGCGGAAGGTTTGGAGTATGCTTTACAGTGAAGTGGGGCACTGTTGTGTCCTCTCTCAGAGGATTCAGGCAGGAGGCTCTTCAACTATGAATGGGTTCTAGAAAAAAGTCAGAGGCCTTCAATTTCTGTCTGTCTGCCTGTCTCTCTTTAGCAATTTAAGTCATGTCTCTGTCCACAAGTTTTTCTAGTTAGGTAAGTAATAATTTAGTAGGCTGCCTAGAATGTTCTAGACACAGTGGAAATTATAGGTGAGCAGGGATAGGTTATAAAAATGAAATTGTTTTATTATCTGGAAGAATAATACTGAGCATCTTTGCTTTCTAACTTTTTGAATAATTTTTATGTTAAATAATTCTAGTTAACATTTGTTGAATGCTTACTGTATTAAACATTGTACCAGTTCTCACTTGAATTTTCATTATGTGAGTAGGCATTTGTTTTTCCCCATATCACAAGCTGGAGACTGAAGTTAATTTGACCAGGGTCACATAGTTGATGGTGAAGATGGTCCTGGAATCCATGTCTTTTTAACTACAAGATCTGTGCTTTTAGTTATTTTGCCAAATTATACTGACAACAGATATATAAGAGTCTGTAAACTGAACTAAATCTGCATATGCCCAGTAATGATACACTGTACAGTATATTCTTATGAATGGATATGTTTGAGTCCCGAGTTTGTGCTTAACACTGTAAATGTGCTGGAGGAATATGTAAAACAACAGGTGATTTTCACTATCCTACATTGTTGATGCGTATGTAAGAAGATGTGCTACCGTCAGGTTCCAAACTGTCTTTTTCTAGTTGAGGTTTCATTTTTTCTATAATTGCAATTTTCTGCTTTAAATGATGAGTTAATGGAGTAAACTGATCTGAGACTGATAGTTGTTTATTTTATAAGGTGTAAATTAGGGGTTTGGTTTAAACTGTTGAATACATTCTCCTTTGCTTACACTCCCAATTTATTTCAGTGGGCCACAGTTACATTTCATCTTCCTCATCATGTGTTGAAGTCCATTGCCAGTGCCATTGTGAATGAACTCAAGAAAATAAATCAAAATGTTGCTGCCTTACCTGTGGCGTCCTCAGTGATGGACAGATTGTCTTACCTCTTACCTAGTGCTCGTCCAGAACTTGGAGTGGGGCCAGGCCGTTCTGTGGACAGGTATAATTTTGCTTATGAAGAGATGTGACAGTGAAGTTGAGTTGATTAGGTTTTTGGATTAACCAAAAATAACAAAAATTTAACTATGACTGAAAGTGTATTTCAAAATAATTTTGAAAACCATTCAGATTCCTATATCAAACTACCAAAGTGAATTATTATTTGAATTGCTATTAAATAATTTCTTTTGGTGCCTGGAAGGTATTTTAAGAGGTCATAAAACTGTATTTTGAAAATTTCGGCTCTGTACATAGTAAATATTTGAGTCCACTTAAAAGTATAATTAATCAATACATAAGAATATTTTGCCTGGTTGAAATTTTGTGACCTTTGAGATGAATTTTCATAAGTTGAAAAGCCATGCCAGAATCTACATATAGGAGAAGAGTTGGAAAATCAGTTAGGGCAGTATTCAATTACAGGTTCTCCGCCTCCTCCCCTGGGTTTAAGCAGCTCACAGAAATCCTACTCTGGCCATTATTTTCTTCAGTAGAGATTCATTGAGGTCCTGCTCTGTGTAAAAGAGTAATATGTAAAAACTCAGTAATATGTTCATTTAAACATTAAATTTGAAATAATATTCATCAAGTTCTTACTAAAAGTACTGAAGTTTAGAAATGCTGTAAGGAAATACTAAATCTAGCAATTTTGATAAGTTCACATGTGCCTTCCCATGTATAAGGAAACTTTTACATTTTACATTTTCATTGGTTGTGAATTACAACTTCCTATGCTTTTTTCTGAAGTATATTTATAAATAGTACGTGCTGATGTTAACAGAGGCACTACTGAATAAATTAGCTTTGAACTTCTGTTAAGTGTGGCTCTTACATTAGTTTGCAATATTTATTAGCTTATCTCTTGGTAAACTTGAGACTTTTGCTTAATCAGTTGCCTGTTTTTTTTATTGTTGGGTGATTCTATTATATAAATAACTTTTTGTTGTTAACATTTGGGAAGGATTTTTATATTCTGTAGTAGTATTGCAGTCTCTGTCTTTTAGGTAAAATGTAGAGACTGTGATTTATAATCTGGATAGCCTTCAGATAATAGGTGGTATGGCTGTCATTAAAATATTCCTTAGAACATGTCTGGAGAGGGGCTAAAATATGTACCTGGAATAAGTATTTCTTTTCCTAGAGCTAGGCCTATCTTAAGATTAGAAAACAGCCCTTCAGAGCTATTTTCTTTGTGAACAGTAGCTGGCTTTCTAAAGAAATCCATGCAAGCTGTGGTAAATGTCTTATTTTAGGAAATGCATTCACTGGATAGGATATTCAGTGTTTCTGGAGGTGTTTAAATGTCTCAAAATACTAATTTTGATGTAGTCTGTGCTATTTTTTTCCAGTAGAAATGCATTTGTAAACCTCATGAGGATGTTCATGAACCTAGGTTTGTTGGAGGTTTGAGTCAGGGTCTGTTAAATGCTATTGTTCTTTTGTTTGGTAATACAAGTAAGTGGACAGTTTTCTGTCTGACACAAATCCTATTTATAGCCTGTAAACAATAAGGCTTTTCTAAGCCAATGACTGTTTTTTTCCCCTTTCCCTTTCCTTTTTGTCTTTCTTTTTCTTCTTGTTTTTCTTTTTCTTTTTATTTTTATTTAGAGAGAGACAGAGAGAGATCAAGCAAGAGGGGAAGAGTGGTAGAGGGAGAGAAAGAGAATCTTAAGCAGGCTCCACCTGAGCTGAATTCAAGAGTCAAATGCTTAACCAACTGAGCCACCCAGGCACCCCTGTTTTTGTTTTTTTGTTTTGATATTTTTTAAACCAGAACACAACTGTGAGTTAAACCTAAACTCACTGGCAATAATATAAGAAATTATGTGCTAATTTAGAGAAGAATTTAGAGAAAAGTATTTTTCTGGTCTCACTGTGATGACCTTTACCACTTTTTTCTTTTTGTCCTCTTCCTGTTTCGATTTTTGTATTTGGAAAGATAAGCTTTACTCACCAGTTCTTTCTTTCTTGAAGCCTTTTAGACTTTCTACATTCAGTATCATTCTTTAAAAAAATAGTCCAGGTTGGGGTGCTAGCTGGGTTGGTTGCTACAGCATGCAATTCTTGATCTTGGGTTTATGAGTTTGATCCCCCACGTTGGGCATATAGCTTACTTAAAAAAGTAAATTGAAAAAACTCACTTAAAAAAAGCCTTGGTTATAGGTAGTCACAGTGAGCTAATATATTTTAATATGAAAACATATAAGAAGATTTCCTTTTCTGATAATTCCCTGAAGGGTACAGCTTTCCTGGAAAAGGATTTATCTGGAGAAAGAACAGAAGGAAAACTGCTTTCCATTTAAAAAAGTTTTCTTTAAATAGAAAATACTTTTTCAACAAGGTTAAAATAAAACCATTGTTCCTTTGGTTGTGGTTCTATCTTTATGTAAAACTTGGCATATGATGGAAGCATATGGTTCTCTCTGTCTTTACATTTCTGGATCTTCTGTTCTCTGCTTGGTAATTCTGCAACATTTGTTAATTTGCTTATCAGTTGTAGCCGTCAATCTTTTCTTTTTGCCTCACACTGTTTAAGGGAAATGCTAAGAATGATCATTTTTAGTTTTAAAAAACAGATTTGAACTTGGTCATTAGTCCTTTCCCAGTTTTTGTTGATAATTTACTAAAAATTTTCTTCACTGTTAAATAGGAGTATCACTATAATTTGATGCCTAGCTTTGATTACATAAAGTATATTTACTTTTAGATCATTGATGTATAGTGAAGCTAACAGACGGGAGACATTTACCTCATGGCCTCATGTGGGCTATAGATGGGCACAACCAGATCCCATGGCTCAAGCTGGATTTTATCATCAGGTGAAAAAGACTCAAAAACCTTCTTTTCAGTATGCTTTTGTAGTCTACAGTAAGATCATCAACATTTTAATACTCTTTAAAAACTTAACTTTATGCAGCCTTGCTGTATGCTTTTGTTGTTGCATTCCTGTGAGTTGTTTTATTCTAGTATGTTTGATCATAATACTGACTGGCTGTCTTCTGTATTCTTTATTGTGTACAAAAAGGAAAAAAAAAATATTTGTTACAAGTAACTAACAGCTGAGTTAATGCTTCATAACTATTTTCTTTCAGAAACCAGATATATATTTTTAAATATATAGTAAATTTTTAAAATATGTAATTCTAGTAGGTCCTAAGTAGAGTAAGATTTAGCTCAAAAATATTAATACTTGTTTTCAGAGGTATATGTTAGTTCAGATTCTGATACATTATTTTATGTGTATAGCATTTATGTGTATGGCATGTCTCATGTGTCTTGAAGAATATGACACAAATTAGGTTCATAAGTTTGCTTTCCTTTTTTATTCGGCTTTCTTATGTGGTTGAATCATACTCAGTTTTTAATAAAAAAAATCAGACTCTATTTCCTTATATGTTTAACTATATTTCAAATACTTTAGTAATACAGCTAGACGATGCTAGATCAGAGATTGAATATGTATGTGTGTGCCTCCATGTTTGATTTAGTGCTCATTTTTTGATGGAGCACAGATTTTCAAATAAAGCAAATTTTTAAACGTTAGGGCACTCACTGTATTTTGGGGACCACCGTGTAGGTTGTCTTTTCCTCAGTGTGATATCTTACTTAAAATAATGAACTTTTTAAGACACATTTTTATGAAGAGGTTATTTCAATATTAAACTGTTTTATCTTTGTAACTTTGCAGCCTGCCTCATCTGGAGATGACAGAGCCATGTGTTTTACTTGTAGCGTGTGTCTTGTTTGTTGGGAACCTACTGATGAACCTTGGTGAGTTTTGATTTTTCTGGATGTGATAGGCTAAGTTAATCCTATAAGTAGGCTTTTAAACTTCCCTTTTTTTCATTAGATACAATATATTCTTGCCTTTTGCCATCTGTATTTTTGCGTTTGTTCTAAGAGAATGAGATAGTGCTATGTTCTGTCACATCACTTGGCATTTAGTAACTGAAGTCTTTGACTTCTAAGATCTACTTGGGAGAAATGCCAAATTAGGCTCTGAATCCAGAAGGCTGTGATAAAGTAAGCTGATACAGCATGATTAGCTTCAGCGGTTTAATCTTGGTCTGTTGAGGGCAGGTTGTCAGTAGGGAATCCACAGAGGAAGGCCTTAGGATTTACATTTTTTAAAAGTTGCTTAAAAATAAATTTTTTTTTTGCTTTATTTTTGAGACAGAGATAGAACATGAGCGGGAGAGGGGCAGAGAGAGAGAGAAGGAGACATAGAATTTGAAACAGGCTCCAGGCTCTGAGTTGCCAGCACAGAACTCGATGCGAGGCTCGAACTCACAGACCGCGAGATTATGACCTGAGCTGAAGTCGGACACTTAGCCGACTGAGCTACCCAGCACCCCTTACGAGTTTTTTTTTAAAGTTTGTTTATTTTTGAGAGAGAGAGAGAGAGTGAGTTTGAGTGGGGGAGGGCTGGAGAGAGAGGGGGGCAGAGGATCCTAAGTGGGCCCTGTGTTGACAGCAGAGAGCCTGATGTGGGGCTCAAGCTCACCAACCATGACATTATGACCTGAGCAAACTCAGATGCTTTAACTGAGCCACCCAGGCACCCCACGGTTTACATTTTTAACTTTGAAGTATTTTAGGGAGTCTGTGGTAATTTTGAATTCTCGTGGATGAAAGTTTAGAACTCGGTTAAACATTTTGGGTGCCTGGGTGGTTCAGTTGTTTAAACTCCCGACTCTTGATTTTGGCTCAGGTTATGATCTCACAGTTTGTGGGTTTAAGCCCTGTGAGGGACCCTGTGCTGACAGTGCGAAGCCTGCTCGGGATTCTCTGCCCTTCCCCTGCTCGTACTCTCTTTCTTAAATAAATAAATTTTTAAAAAAAAGAACTTGGTTAAACATTAGAGATCATGTATTGTAACCTAATTTTTATGAATAACTGTGGCCCTATTAAATAGTTATAGTAATAACAAATATTTATATAATGCTACTTACCACATACCATCCTGTGCACTTTATATATTTTTTAACTCATTTAATTCTCACATTAGCCCTATGAAATAGGTATTATTATCTTCATTTTAAAAGAGGGAACTGAGACTAGTTCCAATTTAATCCTTATAGTCACTTAGTAGAAGAATTATCCCACTGTAAATAAAGAAAATAAAATTTGTCAGAGGGGATATGGCTAATAAGTGACGGAGCCAGCATTGGATTTGGTTTTAAGATGCATCGTTTATTTTGTAGTGAAATTAGTTCAAGATCTCTGAATGTGAACCAGTTGATGTGAATGGGCCGAACTAGCTAGAGTCTGTTGGAGTGCATACATGGATTCTTGCTTGCAGTGGGCTGCACCTGTGGACTCCGAGTTGAACATGCGCAGTTTCCAGTGTAGGTTAAGGTTCTATTTGGAACTCAGTCTTTTCCCCTTGAAACTATTTATGTATATAGAAACGGTTTTTGGTATTTTTTTTTTTTTTAAATTAGAGGTAGTGAGAGAGACTGGGTGGGGAGCAATGAATGTGAGCGAGGCAGGGGCAGAGACAGAGGGAGAAAGAGAATCTTAAGCAGGCTCTGTGCTGAGTGCAGGGCTCAATCTCATGACATGACCAACAAGAGTTGGATGTTTGACTGAGCCATCTAGGCACCCTGACATATAGAAACCATTTTATTTTTATTATTTTTTAAAAATGTTCATTTATTTATTAAAAAAATTTTTTTTAATGTTTTATTTATTTTTGATACAGAGAGAGACAGAGCATGAGAGGGGGAGGCGCAGAGAGAGAAGGAGACACAGAACTGGAAACAGGCTCCAGGTTCTGAGCTAGCTGTTAGCACAGAGCCTGACGCTAACCCACTAATCATGAGGTCATGACCTGAGCCCAAATCAGGAGTTGGACGCTTAGCCAGTTGAGCCACCCAGGTGCCCCTAAAAACCATTTTATTTATTTACTTACATTTCAAAGTTTATTTATTTTGAGAACAAGAGCTAGAACGGGACTATAGTAGAGAGAGACAGGGAGAGAGAACTTGAAGCAGGCTCCACACTGTTAGCACAGAACCTGAGGTGGGGATGAGCACACAAACCATGAGATCATGACCTGAGCCAAAATCAAGAGTCAGATGCTTAACTGACTGAGCCACCCAGGCACCCTTTTATTTATTTATTAAGTTTGTTTATTGTGAGAGCAAGAGCGGGGGAGGGGCAGAGAGAGAGAGAAAGAGAGAGAATCCTAAGCAGGCCGTGTACTGTTACCACTGAACCTGATGTGGGTCTTGAGCACACGAACTTTGAGATCATGACCTGAGCTGAAATCCAGAGTCAGATACTTAACTGACTGACTGAGCCACCCACAGACACCATTTTAATGTGTCCTTTTAGTTCCTCAGGCTGATCCTCAGTTATTTAACTCATGTGAAAAATTATGTCATGATATTATAGAATATAAGTTTATTAAAAAATATTTTGTTTTGGAGGAATTGGGTCAGATTTTCGGCTTGGTCCAAGAATCAAGGATTCTACCTCTTTTTATCCCAGGATTCAGGATTCTTCAAGTTTGAGCCATTGGCAGTATGCTTAAGGGCCTGAGGACAGTGTTCTAAAAGGGTAGGAGGAAATGGTATTGAAGACAGCTGGGGATTTGAGCCTAGATATCTTCTGAATCTGTAAGGGAGAAAAGAAGGAAGACAAAAAAGTGGACAAGGGAACTCTCATATTTTAATGGTGGGAGTCAATAGAGCTGCTTTGGAGGGAGATTAAAGTTCTTAGAAAATAAGTTGAACACACCCTATTATTTGTTAATTCTACTTCTACTTATTTACCCCAGGAACCTAATTCCTCTTGTATGCAAAGAGACATAAAATGGCTGGCAACTGCAGTTGTAAAATTGGAATCATCCTAAATACCTGTCAGGATGGATTAGCCAAACAGAATATAGCTTACTCATAAAATTTATTATTCACCAATTAAAAGGAATCAGTAGTTTGCTCCTTATTAATCACCTTCAGTAACTTTTAGTTATGTTATTATATAAAAATATCTGTTGTAGAATAATTCATAAAATAGTACTTATTTAAAATGAAAAAATCGATATATATAAAAATACTTTAGAAGTATACCACTTAAACTGATGAAAGTGGTTATTTGGAGGTGGGAAAAGAGGTTACTGGGATTGGATATTATAATTGAGTCATATTTAGCTTTATTTTATGTAATCAAGTGTCACTTGTGTAACATTTTAATTAAAAAGCTAAAACACAGGAAAGAATGCTGGAAAGAGAAAAATACATTAGAATTTAGCTGGGAGGGAATCCAGTCAAAATATTTGCTTGAGGGTGCCATGTAAAAGCAATTACGCAAGACATCTGCATATTGCAAATTGTCTAGGATTTATATATGGATATAGGTAAGTTGTAGGTGCCTCGTATAAAGAAATATGTTCACACCAAGGCATAGCATATTTTATAAGTATAGTTTTTCTTTCTTAGCCATGGAAAAGCATTTTGGTATAAGCATCCTGCCATTTCAGATAATGCTGTGTAATTACAGCTACTGAAAGTAAAAAAAGAATAACCAGAAAGGAACAAAGTAGTCACAAAGTTAGAGAAATAATTTTTTAAGTGTTAAAGTCGATCCCTGCATTCAATATTTGAGATGATTATTTTTTAAGCTTTTTTTTAAGTGTTTATTTTTGCGAGAAAGAGAAGAGACAGAGTGAGTGGGGGAGGGACAGAAAGAGGGGGAGACACAGAATCCCAAGCAGGCTCCAGGCTCTGAGCTATCAGCACAGAGCGTGGTGTGGGGCTCGAACTCCGTAATCTCAAGATCATGACCTGAGCTGAAGTTGGATGCTTAACTGACCAAGCTACCCAGGCACCCCGAGAAAATTCTTAAGATCATCATATTAGACTTGATCAGAAGTCCTAGTATTTTATTTTCGTTAAACACATTAGAATTTAACACTTAACAAATGTTAACATTTCTTTTTTGCTCTGTAAGTACTTAATGAAAGAAGTAATATACAGTCTACGAATAGCATCTAAGTTTCTTTTATTTTTTTTAATGTTTTATTTGTTTTTGTGAGAGAGAGAGAGAGAGAGAGAGAGAGAGAGAGAGACAGACAGTGTGAGCAGGGGAGGGTCAGAGAGAGAGGGAGACACAGAATCTGAAGCAGGCTCCAGGCTCTGAGCTAGCCGTCAGCACAGAGCCCAATGCGGGGCTTGAACCCACGAACCGTGAGATCATGACCTGAGCCAAAGCCGGATGCTTAACCCACTGAGCCACTCAGGCGTCCCTTTAAGTTTCTTTAAAACTTAAAAGTTTTTGAGAGAAAGGCAGAGTGTGGGCACGGGAGGGGCAGAGAGAGAGGGAGACACAGAATCCAAGCGATCTCCAGGCTCTGAGCTAGAGGTCAGCACAGAGCCCCAGGTGGGCTTGAACTCATGTACTCGGGGATCGTGACCTGAGTGAAAGCCATGCTCAACCGACCAGCCACCCAAGTGCCCCGAAAATAAATTTTGTTTTATAAATTATTTGTCTGGTCTGGTCCTGTAGTGAATGTATATAAGATATATTTGTGAGTTCTTTTTTTTTTTTTTTAAAGTTTATTTCTGAGAAAGAGAGTGAGCAGGGAGGGGACAGAGATGGAAGGAGAGAGAATCCTCTGAGAGCGCAGAGCCTGATGTGGGACTTCATTTCACAAGTCATGAGATCATGAGCCGAAATCAAGAGTTGACTGCTTAACTGATATGTGTTCTTAATATATGTCATTTTATCCATACTCTATAGATCTTTTTGTTTTCAGATCTGTACTAAAATTTTTTTTGTGTTATGAATGGCATTTATTGAGTTTTTACTCAGTGTCATTTATTTTGTGGCCACTGATAAATATAAATATACATATATAACTAATTTTAAAATGGCTTTATTGAGATCTCTTTGACATGTAAAAGTTATATGTATTTAAGGTGTGTAACTTGATGTTTTGGTAAATGTACACTCTGAAAAGACCACCACAATCCGGCTAACTAATATATTTATCACCCCTATGCAGTTACCATTCTATGTGTGTACATGTGTGAAGATCTAATTTAAGATATATCCTCCTCTCAACTTTCAAACGTATAACACATTATTATTACCTGTTGTCGCCATGCTTTACCTTTATGGAGAATTTTAAGCTGAAACAGAGTAGTTATTTATTTACAGTTGTAGGAAACTGAGGAATTTTCAGAACTTGAAACAATTTTATCAGTATGTTAATAGAGCATAAATTATACTATAGTGTTCTGTTTCTCTTGAGACTGACCTTCTGTGTAATCCATCCAAGTAGAGAGTAACTGCTACTAAAGTGAGCGGTTAAATATGTTAGTGATCTTGATAAGACTGACGGTTGTAGTATTTGACTCTTTTTAATAAACTTTAATTGTTCTTTAAAAATGAAAAGATTCTGGTTTCTGTTTTAATCTGTGGACTTAATAGCTTAATGTTGTTCAGTAAACTTTTCCTTCCTTAATCTGTGTAAAGGTCTGAACACGAGAGACATTCCCCAAACTGCCCATTTGTGAAAGGTGAGCACACACAGAATGTGCCGTTGTCAGTCACTCTCGCGACAAGTCCTGCACAGCTTCCTTGTACGGATGGAACTGACAGAATATCTTGCTTTGGGTCGGGGAGCTGCCCTCATTTTCTAGCTGCTGCAACGAAACGAGGAAAGATCTGCATATGGGATGTTTCCAAACTTATGAAGGTATTTTTTAACTTTGAAGTGACTGATTAGTAATTGAGAGAAAAAATGAGTTTTAAACTTAGGCGTTTCATTTGTTTAGGTGCACTTAAAGTTTGAAATTAATGCCTACGATCCAGCAATTGTACAACAGCTTATTCTGTCGGGGGAGCCAAGCTCGGCAGTTGAATCCAGGAGACCAACTTTGGCGTGGCTGGAAGACTCCTCCAGTTGCTCAGATATACCGAAATTAGAAGGAGATAGGTATGTGAGGTTTTTTTTTAGTAGCATTTATAAAAGTTATGTGTTTTCCTAAATTTTATATCTTCTTAATTCCAATTAAAGAGGGAGAAAAAATTATTGTCAAGAGAACGGAGAATAGATGTTTGGTTGTTAAATTTGAAAGAGCTGTGTGATTATAAGAAGTTTTCATTGGGAAATGCTCTAGTCTGTGAAACGTACTTTTATATTCTGTCTCAATTTGTGCCAATTGGAAATAATTGCTGCACTGAAAAATAAAGTCTAAATAATGAAATGAAATCCTTGGATTATACTTGAAGTTTCATCTTCCTTTAAATCTTTTCATAGAGCAGTTGAACCAAATGATTTTGTTTTCCACTTTTTTTTATTAATACCTTAAATTGTAGAAGGGCCATTGAATAGTGAAAAATCCATGGGTAGGCAAGATGACCCAGTTATGTAAAACAGTAGTAGTCAGCATTGAGTTGAGGCATGATTGCTAAGGAGACATTTTGGTAAAATTGCAGTATTGGATCCTTTTCCATTCAGCTTTTCTGACAGCCTTGAATTCTGTAGCTGTATTTGATTTGTGTGGTGGTAGGAGAGTCAAAGTATAATCTCACTTCACCCACTCGTCACCCAAGGCCCCGCAATTGTAACTCTGAACTCCTCTAGAGTTACAGAGGAACGTCTGCAGTCCATAAACCACTCAACTTGTCTTAGGCAGTAGAAGCTGCTCCCTTTTAAGATTCTGACTGAGGCAGTGTGAAATGGAGCCTATTTAACTGTGGTCCTATATCCGGATGCTGAGGAAGTCTGTCATTTCACTTGCAGGGGCTTCTTATGTTATTGACGTGTGATCGATGTTACATGTCACAGTCCATGATTTAACAGTATTTTGCTTCATAGTTATGTATTTTCACTAAGAACTAATGTAAAGTTTTATTAGTACAAATTCTTTTATTAATGGAATTAATGGGAAATTGACAATATATTAGCTGGAAAGGTTAGCTCTCTCTAGTCTTTCTTGGTAGTGATATGTATAAATTATGGGCAGGTAAATGAATGTGGCCAGAGCTCTGGAACAGACTGAATTAAAGCTTCATGGTTGTTCTCAGTTATTATAAATCCCTGTGAGAACTTGATGGGAAAGCAGCTGGCCTATTATTTTAGTTTTGAGCACATTTGTCAGGACTATGAAAGCAAGTGTGCTTGAGCTCTGTGATTTTCTTAGAAGTTAGTGGAAAATTTATAAAAGATGATGAAATCAGTATATGCTTCTGAACACTGATTTTAATTAGAACTTTTGTCTTGGAGTTTTGTAATTTGGGGATTAAAACTTGAATCAAGACATACTTTTAAGATTATACAAATGCACATACACAGTGTGCCTGCGCGCGTGCGGGGGCCCCCCTCCCCCGCCCCCCGCCCCCCAGGTAAAATGTACATCTTCGGAACATGTACCCAGGATTTCAGGTGGGCAGGTACTGTGTGGGGTAGTGTGCTGGAGTTGAGATTATCAGTCTCTCTGCCTAGTTTTAAGAGGCAGTCTTTCTAGGGTAGAAGGACACTTTTCTCTTAAGAAAGTGTAGCAAATCATACAGAAAGAGTACTCTTAATTTGGGGTGGCAGGAGGAAGCCAAAGAGATGGAACTTCTATCTAACCTCAGTCTCCCTCTCTGACCTTCCCCTCCCCCAGAGGCAGCAGGATTTCTGTTGCATTGGTAGTAAATATAATGAACCAAACTACTACTGATTTTGTGGCACAAGGTACAGTATATTTGGTTTTAAAATATACTCTGTGAGTTTTATTAGCTTGAGGAATTAATATTTAATGGAGCAGATTAAAGGTTGACCAAGAAGCTTAAAGTAGTTAGTAGTATAGTTTGCCCATGAATTGTTTATGACCCTTTCTACTTAAAGAGCAACATTTTTCTTTGTTCTGAATTCATTCAGAGAAGAATATTTGGAAAGAAAGAATATTTATTTGGCACACATTTATTTTAATGAATTAAAATTTTTTTTCTCATTTGTATGTTACATTTTTATAATGGGCAGAACTTTCCTGCATTTAACTTTGAAATTGTTAATAGTATAGATATATCAAAACTAAGATATCCCTGTAATCTTCAGTTTTCAAAAAACTGATAATCCTAACTAAGCGTTTAAAACTTACTTATAATATCTGGTTTATTTTGCATGTTTATTACTCTGCAGAAGGTTTTAGTGTGTACAGGGCTTCAGTAAATCTAGTGTGTATTCCATACTTAATGCATGCTTAAAGTAGAAAAATTAGACACTATATAGAGAAGTAACTTCAACATAGTACCCATAATCATTTCATACAGTTATGTTAACATATATATGTATATATTTTTTTATGTGTATTTATATATATTTTTTAGCCCATACTTTAAAAGTTTTACTGAGGTATAAATACATATCACAAAATTCACCCTTTGAGTGTACAGTTCAGTCATTTTACTCATGATTTTATTATGTAATGATCTGAAAATTTTTCTATCATAAATAATTTTTAGAAAAAAGACTATTTTGAAAAACATTAGAAAAAAAATTTTTTTGTCAGTTAAGGTGATTATCTGGCAACCCTTTGTAACATTATTTGTACTATTGTAACTTGTAAATCATATCAAGGTGCCTTGAATTCCTTCCTTAAAATATACAGCTACCTCATTTAACCTTCTATTCATTATAGCTGGGTAATATTTGGTTAATTTTCTTAATGTGAAAACCTTTCCATACTTGAAGCTTGTTGTATCTTGTTTAGGAGTTCTTCATTCTGGATAATTCCCAATCATTAATATTTCCTCTCGGGATTCATTTTTCTAGGTATCTATTATTTCTCTGAAACTAGCCAATTAGTATTAAATAGCTTGGGGCTAATTAGCAGCTGAACTTTAACATTTTTTGTTGTTGTTTTAAATTATAGCAGATTTTATAAGAAAATTGTTTTATGGACAGTTATTTCCACTCGAAAAACTTAAAACACAGAAATTTGTCAAAAGCATCTAACTGAGCCTTCTCTCTACCCCATATTTCAAACTTTTTTTTAAAACAGAGATTACTACCTTACATTTTGTTTAAAGTAAGTTCCTGGTTATTTCACTTGTAAGTGAAATACATTGTTTCAAAAAAAAGGAGAACGAATACTTGCTTTCCTCCAAAATGAATCTTTTTATTTTTGTAATGAGGTCATCAGAATTTTATCACTGCTGTAGAAGCGCTGATTGTTAGACTACAGGCACAGCCTAATTCCGTGCTAGAGGGATCTTTTGTTAGTGTTGTTTTTTTTTCTTGTCAGCTAACAATATAGAGTGAGGATAAAGATGATGCAGAGGGAGGCTGGCTGGCGATTCCTTGACAGAGTGAGGAGTAAAGGAGGGACTGTTGTCTCTCAACTTCTGAGTTGTGAGAGTTCCCCTGCTTGTGCAGGAGTTCTTAGCACTCCTTCCAAACCAGCCACACTCAAGAGAAAAGGGAAACCCATGCATGTGTGTGAGTTTGTGTACAAGTACACGTACACGTTTTTGTGTGGCTCTTTTATTTTGTTCTAACAACTTTCCGGAATTCTGTAATACAGTATTATTAAAATTTTGCTACTGGAAGTTTGTACTTGATTTCATTAGCTCCCTCTCTTTTACCCTTTATTTACCCAGACTATTTTCTGTCACACTTTAACAGTCTTCAAATCCCTACAACTTTTATTATAGATTCTTAAAGGTTTCCACACTCTTTTTCAGGCACACTTATTTCATGATTTAAGGGTATTGCATTACCAGCATATTGCTTGGTTATGATTTCAGACTACTTACATGTCATTTAAGCTAGTTTTAATAGTTTTCTGTCATACTTATATATGAGACACAAGGCAGTGGTCATTGTAATGTACTTTCTTCTTTGCCTAATGATATGTATACTTGTTTTGGATATTTAAATTAATTTTTACTTTGTCTTCAAGTGATGATTTACTGGAGGATTCAGACAGTGAAGAGCATTCCAGATCAGATTCTGTGACAGGTATGTAAAAAATGTTAGACAATCTATTTTTTAAATCTTTGCATTTATAGTTTTAGGTAAAGCTAAATATTCTAAATTTCTCAGTAAATGCAGACTCTAAATTTTCACTAAGATACACAGAAAACTCAACTGTTACACATTTGAAATCTTGAATTAGTATATATGGAGTCCCATACTTAAATTTTTAAATGGTACCTACTTAAGCCAAACAGACTGAAGTGATAGTTTTTGGGGTTTTTTGATGTTTCTTCATTTTTGAGAGAGAGAGAGAGAGCGAGAGAGCGAGTGAGCGAGCGCACACGCAGAGCGCGCATGAGTCGGGGAGGGTCAGAGAGAGATGGAGACACAGCATCTAAAGCAGGCTCCAGGCTCTGAGCTGTCAGCGAACAGCCCAGTGCGGGTATCGAACTCACAGGGATGTGAGATTATGACCTGAGCTGAACTCAGATGCCCAACCGACTGAGCCACCCAGGCTCTCCTGAAGTGATAGTTGTACTGCAGTTTTGTCACAGATGCGAAGAAACTGACATTAACACAGAAAAGTTCAGTTTATTTGCATAATTTATTCTCTGATTAAATAAAAGGTAATATTGAAATTAAGGTTCTTTATTCTCAAAATAAAACAGGTGAATAGAGAAGAAATTTTAAAATATAATACCTTTTAAAATATAAAATCATAGACATGGCAATCAAGTAAGTGCTGCTGCCTTACTCATTATCTTATGAAATATTAGGGTGAAAGAGTGTGCTTTGTATTTTAATGTAGTTTTTTTATATAATAGGCAAGACTAATAGTACATCTTAAATTAGGTTTTCAATATCAGAATTCAAATTCTAACTCTTATTTCTTATAGGCTGAATGTATTTCCTAATACATGAAAGAATTCTGTTAACATCTGTTAAGAGTTTTGGAGACTAATTAAGATAAGAATATCTAAAGCATAGTACCTGGAAAGCACCAAGTATTTTTAAAAAGTGACTTATTAAATTCTGGCTGTTCTGTAATGTCAAATCTTAGGAACTAAGTAGATGTATAACTTGTTAAATCTCTGTGGAAAAGACATGGCTTTGGATAGAAGAGTTGTCCAAAATTAGGGTGAGTATAGAATAGCAAATGCTTTGTAAATTCTCAATTGTTAGGAAAACATTTTAAAGCCCTCAAGCAATGCTAGACTGATTTGGGGTTAAACCTCAGTTATATTTAGAGTTAGTTCGTAGCAATGAAAAAAATTTTTAAGGTAGGAAAATGCCCTGAATAATGTACAAATGTATCATTAGCTCTAGAAAAATAAAGAATAGATCCATTAAAAGAAATCTAGTTTGATGAAGATAGATAATGCTGGCTCCCCATTTTGTTGTCCTTTTGTAAAAACAGAAAAGGGCTACAATTGCATTTTCTTAATTTGATAAAAATACTAAACTGGTCACAGGTCACCTGGAGACCTGTATAGAACTTGAACTCTTTTACTAATTTACTCTTGGGTCTTGTCAAGGCACTTAAACTCTCTGGCCTCAGTTTTTCCTTTGAAATGGGAAGCGTTTGAACTAAATTTCCCTTTTTCTGCTCTTAAAGTTTTGATCCTAACCATAACCTTTCCTTTGTATGCTGTAGCTTTGCTCTTTTCTCTGGGTCTAAGGATCTCAGTAGGTATTTTGTAATTATAATGTCTATCTTTGGTCTGTTTCTTTTTGTTTTTCTACTTTTATCTTTTTCATCTATGCCTAGTTGCTCTTTCACATTTCCTTTAGATACTGTATCCTGTTTACCTCATTTCCAAGTATCTAAGAATGTCAACATGTATTTTTGTTGACTTTCTCCATGATACCTCATTTAGGGTTGGGAGTGTTGTCTTTATGTAGTATTAAAAGATAGCTACGGGAAGAGGAAAAAATCCTTCTGGTTCAAAATTTTTAATTCCCTCCCTTTAGGATTTATAAGTAGTTAATTCATTTGTAGTAAAATACAGTAGTTCCCCCCCACCCCCACTTGTGGTTTCGCTTTCCATGGTTTCAGTTACCTGTGGCCCACTGTTATCTTGAAGCAGATGACTTTCCTGCTGACCTGAGTCAGGAGGTCAGTAGTAGCATAATGCTATGAGACGGTGCCTGCGTCATTCCCGTCCCTTCATCTCCTCACATCGCATTCTGCCATCTCCTCATGTAGCCATGTGATCTCACATCGTCTCAAGAAGAGAACAGTATAGTAAGATACTTTGAGAGAGACCACACTGACGTAACTTTTATACAGTATATTATTATAATTGTTTTATTTTATTATTAGCTATTGCTGTTAATCACTTACTGTGCCTCATGTAAACTAAACTTTATCATATGTATGTATATAAATACAATGTAGTATGTATAGGGTCTGATACTATCCACAGTTTCAGGTGTGCACAGGGGATCTTGGAACATATCCCCCGCCAACGAAGGGGGATTACTACATCTTCTAAGTTAATTCTGTTATATTGAAAGATTATTGGTGAGTTGTGGAGGCTTGTGATATGAACAGGGGATGTGTTCTCTTCCTGAAGTATCTGAAATAAGTCATTGATGCTATTTCAGAATTTACATTTCGCAACTTTAGGTCATTCCTATCAAAGTGAATGATTGGTTTGAGGAATTGTAGAATGTATTTCTTAATCTCAAAAATGTGATTAGAGGGGTGCCTGGGTGGCTCAGTCGGTTGAGCATCCGACTTCAGCTCAGGTCATGATCTCACTTTTTGTGAGTTCAAGCCCGGCTTTGGGTTCTGTGCTGACAGCTTTGGATTCTCTGTCTCCCTCTTTCTCTGCCCTTCCCTTGCTTGTGTGCTGTCTCACTTTGTCTCTCAAAAATCAGTAAATGTTGGGGCGCCTGGGTGGCTCAGTCGGTTAAGCCTCCGACTTCGGCTCAGGTCAGATCTCACTTTTGTGGGTTTGAGCCCCGCGTCAGGCTCTGTGCTGACAGCCAGCTCAGAGCCTGGAGCCTGCTTCCAGTTCTGGGTCTCCTTCTCTCTCTGCCCCTCCCCTTCTCATGCTCTGTCTCTCTCTGTATCAAAAATAAATAAAGCATTTAAAAAATTTTAAATAAATAATGTAAAAAAAGTTTTTGATTAAAAAATGTGATTAGAGACTAAGAGACTTATTTGTTTGCATTCAAAGGTTATGACTCTTGAAAGTATCTGGATGATATCAGAGAAAAAATTTTGGCCTTTGGGCGATATTACCGAATTAAGGATATTTTGCTTCTTATGAGGAATAGGAAGAGTGTTTGGCAGGAGATTAAAGAAGAGTTCAAACTGAAATTTGATAGTTTTAGAAAGGTTTTTAAGTAAAACTTTGGTGCTGACCTTAGGAGGTTTGCCTCATAGAATTGTTTTTTGACACTACCTAAGAAAGAGTAGAGAAGTGTTTCCCAAAATGATTATCTGGTGACTATTTTACTGCACTATGTTTGTAGGTGTATAGTTTAAACACTTGTTTGATAGTCCAGTAGGTTTGAGAATTTCTGAGAAAACAGATTTTCTTACTGCACTGACAGATGTCATTGTGCTCTGTCACTCTTCTGAAATAGAATGCTTAATTAGTTGGGGGGGTGTCTGGGTGGCTCAGTTGGTTAAGCGTCCGGCCTTAGCTTCAGGTCATGATCTCACAGTTCATGGGTTTGAGCCCCCTGTCAGGCTCTGTGCTGAAGCTTAGAGCCTGGAGCCTGTCTTCAGATACTGTGTCTTCTTTCTCTGACCCTCCCTTGCTCATGCTGTCTCTCTCTGTCTCTCAAAAATAAATTTAAAAAATGGAAAAAAATTAAAAAAAAAAGAATGCTTAAATAGTTGGGAAGAAGCAGAGTAATAATGGCACTTGTTACACTGCCCTTCTTAATGAATAGTCCCACCTTCTATTTTTCTTTAATATTTTTATTTTTGAGAAACAAAGAGTAAGCACCAGTAGGGGAGGGGCAGAGAGAGAGAGAGGAGACACAGAACCCAAAGCAGGATCCAGGCTCTGAGCTGCTAGCACAGAGCCTGACAAAGGGCTGGAACTCATGA
This sequence comes from Suricata suricatta, assembly GCF_006229205.1. NCBI lineage: Eukaryota > Metazoa > Chordata > Mammalia > Carnivora > Herpestidae > Suricata > Suricata suricatta. Next base: position 139,946,991 of record NC_043703.1, on the reverse strand, counting down.
ACCGCGAGATCATGACCTGAGTTGAAGTCAGATGCTTAACTGACTGAGCTACCCAGGTGCCCCCCACCTTCTATTTCTTAAATGTGTGTTAATATGTGTAAGTTATGGTTATTTTGTTTTTTTCTCCGTAAGCAGATAAACTAAAATAGATTTCTTACCATAACTTAAAATAATTTAAAAAGTTTTAGTTTAGTTCCATTACTAGTTGAGCATCTTTAAAATTTATTATAGTGTACTACATCTTATCAGAATCCTACTGTCAACTTTTAATTTCAAATCTATATTAGAGTTTATATATATATAAATATTGTGTGGCAATATAGACAGACTGCATATGACTGTAGCCAAATGAGTGGTTAAATAAACGAACAGCTCCATTAGGACAATTAAATTGCTGAGTGTATAATTAAATTTTCTTCTGTTTAACTAGCAATGGTTTCAGTTTTAGGACATAATAGTGACATTATTTGAAGTGAGAAGATTATCCTCAGAAAATGGGAAATCATAGGTACAGCTGTCAGTGAGCATTTTGAAGTAGATGAAGTAGTTAACAGAAATGGTGTGACCAGAACTTTCCGTATATTGTAAGTGTATGATGTTCCATGAGTCTTAGTTGCACATTCTTTTACTTGCACAGCTTTCAAACTTCCAGGCAGTTGCTTTGAGTTATTTTATATTTATTTCCTTTACTCTTCTGTATTTTTCTTATATAAAATTGTAAAGCTGATTCCACTGTTTTTTTCCTCCTTTCTTTCTCATACTTGGATGTTATTGTTGCTAATAAAGTTACCTGACTGATAGTATTTTTTGCAATTGAGAAAAAAGCAAATTGGTTCAAACTTGCCGTTCAATATCAAGAGATTTTACCTGGTTTAAGAGTTTAGTGACATCTCTTACAGGGTTTTGTGTAGAGAGAGATGGCATGTTAGGAGCATTGAGGCTGAGAAATGACTTTTGTACTCTTTATAAGGGGGCAGCTTGAAGAGCACACAGTAGACAAAAGGTCATTCATTAAGGGGTAGTGTAGTTGACTCTAAACAAAGTATAAATTAGCAAGTAACACAGAAGACACTTATGCTTCTCTTTAAATTTAATTGTTTTTAATGTTTTATTTATTCTTGAGACAGAGACAGAGTATGAGCAGGGGAGGGGCAGAGAGAGAGGGAGACACAGAATTGGAAGTGGGCTCTGTCAGCACGGAGCCTGACACACGGCTCGAACCCAAGAATGTGTGATCATGACCTGAGCTGAAGTCGGAGGCTTAGCCGACTGAGCCACCCATGCACCCCACTTATGCTTCTCTTTAGAATGACATATTTTGGGAACTTTTCCTTCTTAGTGATAATTTTTTTCTAAGCTGAGCTTAGAATTACATTGTGTACTATGATAATCAACTGATAATTAGAGTGGTGCAGTGGGAGAGAGGAGAGGATGCTATGACATCTTTTAAATGCTAAAAGAGAAGAAGCTGACACTATAATAACATTTCATGGATATTCTATAAAGTGCATGAGTGACAGGATGGTATAGAGTGCTTTTTGGTTTAGAATTGAAGGGCAGGGGCGCCTGGGTGGCTCAGTCGGTTGAGCATCTGACTTCGGTTCAGGTCATGATCTCACGGTTCGTGGGTTCTAGTCTGGCGTCAGACTCTGTGCTGACAGCCAGCTCAGAGCCTGGAGCCCGTCTTCAGATTCTGTGTCTTCCTCTCTCTCTGACCTTCTCCTGTTCATGCTTTCTCTCTCTCAAAAAGAAATAAAAACATTAAAAATTTAAACAAAAAAAAAGAATTGAAGAGCAGAACTCCTATTATTTTGATACTAATAATGTCTTCATTCTTTAACCATTCTCCTAAATTAAAAAAGGAGGGGGAGGTTTGCTCACATTGTCAGGAGACTATATTCTGACTTGAAAATAATTTTGACTCTTAAATACCTCAGTGGTTTTTCTGAGTAAATTTATTTCTGATTTTGGTAACTTCCCTTTAAAATACTTAAAATTCTTCCACTTCTGTAATTATAATGCACTAATAAGATGTATACAAAAAGAAAATTAATGAAAGCGTTATACTAAAGATTTTTTTTTTAAGTTTGAGAGAGAGAGAGAGAGAGAGAGAGAGAGAGAGAGAGAGGAGAGCCTGTGTAAGCGAGCAGGGGAGGGGGCAGAGAGAGAGATGGAGGAAGAGAATCCGAAGCAGGCTCCACACTTTCAGTGCAGAGCCCGACGTGGGGCTGTAACTCACAAACTGTGAGATAATGACCTGAGCTGAAACAGAGTACGACTAAGCCACGTAGGTGCCCCATATACTAAAGATTTTTGATTTGTATTCTCAAGGTCAATTCTAATGAATATTGTTCCTTTTCAAAGGGCACACATCACAGAAGGAAGCCATGGAAGTGAGCCTTGATATAACAGCACTCAGCATTCTCCAGCAGCCTGAAAAACTCCAGTGGGAGATCGTTGCAAATGTGCTTGAAGATACTGTTAAGGATCTTGAAGAACTTGGGGCAAATCCTTGCTTAACAAACTCTAAGAGTGAAAAGACAAAGGAAAAGCACCAGGAACAACACAACATTCCCTTTCCTTGTTTATTAGCTGGAGGTTTATTAACATATAAATCTCCTGCTACCTCACCCATTAGTAGTAATTCTCACAGGTCACTGGATGGTTTAAGCAGAACTCAGGGTGAAAGTATATCAGAACAAGGGTCAACTGACAATGAATCCTGTACTAATTCAGAATTAAATTCTCCTCTGGTAAGGAGGACTTTACCCATTTTGCTTCTTTATAGCATCAAGGAATCTGATGAGAAAGCAGGAAAAATATTTTCACAGATGAACAATATAATGAGTAAAAGTTTGCACGATGACGGTTTTACGGTTCCACAGATCATCGAAATGGAGCTGGACAGTCAGGAGCAGTTGTTGTTGCAAGACCCTCCTGTGACTTACATTCAGCAATTTGCAGACGCAGCAGCCAACCTTACCTCTCCAGATTCTGAGAAGTGGAACTCGGTGTTTCCCAAGCCTGGGACTTTGGTTCAGTGCCTGAGGCTGCCAAAGTTTGCAGAGGAGGAGAATCTTTGTATAGACTCCATAACTCCTTGTGCTGATGGAATTCATTTGTTGGTAGGACTGCGGACATGCCCTGTTGAATCCTTGAGTGCAATAAATCAAGTAGAGGCCTTGAATAATTTAAATAAATTAAACTCTGCACTATGTAATAGACGGAAAGGGGAGCTGGAGTCAAATCTTGCTGTAGTGAATGGTGCAAATATTAGTGTAATCCAACATGAATCACCAGCAGATGTACAAACTCCTTTGATAATTCAGCCTGAGCAGAGAAATGTTAGTGGTGGATATTTAATACTTTATAAAATGAATTATGCCACTCGGATAGTGACTTTAGAAGAGGAGCCAATAAAAATCCAACATATCAAAGACCCGCAGGACACAATTACCTCGCTCATTTTGCTTCCACCTGATATATTGGATAATAGAGAAGATGAGTGTGAGGAGCCTGTTGAGGAAATGCAGTTAACCTCAAAGAATGGCATTGAAAGAGAAAAAAAGGCTGATATTTCTACTCTTGGACACCTGGTAATAACCACTCAGGGAGGATATGTAAAAATACTAGATCTTTCAAACTTTGAAATTTTGGCCAAAGTGGAACCTCCCAAAAAGGAGGGCACTGAAGAACAGGACACATTTGTTTCTGTCATTTACTGCTCCGGCACAGACAGGCTGTGTGCATGCACCAAAGGTAAGCAGTTGGGTTTGCTTGGTTCTTCTGCAAATCTTATAAAATCCATGTATATGGCATTCATTTATGTGCATACTTATTATTAATTTTAAATCTATGTAGATGCAGTGAAGTCTATTTTTTTTAGAATAAAGTAGTAAATCTTTCTACTATTTTAACATTTTAAAACTTTTTTCTACTGCCCTAGGTAAGGATTCTAATTGTAAATAAGTTAATAAGTCTCTCAGAAAGTATCTTCTCTGCTTTAACCTCAAGAAAATAACCTGCTGTTGTTTCTGTGAGTCCTGACTCTGCACCTGCTCAAATTTGTGGCCTTGGGCAAGTTACTTTAAAGTCACTAAACCTTCCTGTATTTATAAATAAGGATAAGAATGCCTATCTCAGGCTTCTTAGAGTTAAATGAAATAATGTATATAAAGTTTTTGGCATAGAGTGTATACTGGTCAATATTTCCTCCTGAAGTAAAAATAGTTAGCATATTACTAGTTTTGTCAAATAAATTTTCCTTGTCTGATTTACTCCCAACCTTTGGTTGATAGTTGAATCAGTTTTGCTGCATCTGAGGCCCCATACTGAGTAACACACAGTGTGCATCCCCTCCCCCGCCCCCACTTTCTTATTTTATACATTTTAAGTTGGAAAGATAAAACCGTTTTTGAAAAGGGTTATTGACCATATCAGGCACAATGAATAGTCTTATTGATGGTTTAGTAGGAATTTAGGGCCAGGAGACATTTGAAACCAAGGTAACTGTAACTGGTGCTTTGGAGAGGAACTGGGTGTGAAGAGAGTTATCCATCTCGTTTGTGGTTCTTGGGAGGAAATAACCTGAGTTTTTCCTCACTTTAAAAAAGATTGCAAGAGTTTGGGTGAGAAGGGTAGTGGTGAATATAGTGGTTCAGAGTGCCTGGTTTGAAGTATATCTAGTGAAATAAGGGGAGGAAAAACCTTGACCTAACATCAAAATCCAAATAGATTAATTTCAAAAGTGAGCAGTGCAGAATAACTTTAATAAAACTTTGAATTAGAGTTGACAAAACTTAGAAAAACCATTAAAATACTATGTGGTGTGAAGGAGAACTTGAATTTTTTGATCATGTATGTGCCTGTTCCCTGTTGTGAGAGTTTTACTTCTGGTAATTTATTTAATCATCACACCAACTTTATGAAGTATATATGATTACTGTCTCTGTTTTACAGATTAGGAAACTGAGGGAAAGAGAGGTTAAGTAACTTGCCTAAGTCACAGAGCTAATAAATGACAGAGTCAGCATTCATACCTGGGTATCTTTCATCAGGGTGCTTAAACTACATTATACTGCCAGAAAGTAACAAAAGCCAAAGACTTGTGCATTGAGGTTTTTGGAGTCTTATAATGTGAAAGGTTTAAAAAATGAAAGCAATTTAATTTGCCATAGGCTATCCAGAGTGGATATGGAACCTGAGTGACCCTGCCCCAGGGCACATCTGTGTAAGATATTAATATTTTCCAGAAATTGAGTCAGGGCTTAATGATTTTAATTATTTGATAAGATATACTTTTGATGAGTTAGAAGAGAAGTAGTATTTAAACAGGTTAATGTGTTCTTTGAGTTTGGATAATGAAAAGTTTTAGGAATTGATCTCATGTGGTAGAGAACTTATCCAGATGAATCAAAGGACAAGAAAAAGCCTGAGAAATTAAGGCCTTTGAAAATTATCCTCTAGTTCTTCAAGGATTAACTGATCAAGATGCATTTGAAAAAATTAGTAACAAAAAGGAGGAAAGAATACTTGATGTTTTAAAATGTATAGGACAGTCCATAAATCATGTGTAAAATTTTAAAAAGGTTTGCAGACTGAATCAGATGGACCTGACACTGTCCTAAGAGTATATTCAAATAGCATAAAACTCTTTATCTCATGGAGAACCATTGAACCTTTCGATAAAAATCTGTAATAAATGTTGTAAGTTAATTTCAAATAGTATTAATAATATACTAAGGGGTAGATTTGATGCATCTGTGTTTGATTAAACTTAGAATGTACATACACATACATACACATATATGTGTAACAAGGAAACAAGGTCACTGCTGGCCACCCTGCTGCCAGCCAGCCAGCCACTCCAGCAGTGTGGGCCACTCTCCCCATGGCTGGCACAGGGCTGAGGAACAGAGAGTAGTGTGGGCCCTTCGCCCCATGGCTGGCACAGGGCTGAGGAACGTGGGGTGGCAGTGGGTTCCTGCAGGCCGCTTTCATGGATGATCAGTAGCCTTTCCCTTATCAGGCATCATCTGATTGTTGTTTCTCGTTTGGTTCCAGAGTTCTGAAATAGTTGATTTCTTAGTCACTCTTTCTAGTTCAATAGCTGACCTCTAGAGCTTCCTACCTAGAACTTCCTACTCCACTATTTGGTGTGACATTATTGCTGTCTTTGTTGATATTATATATATATGTTTTTAATACTTTTTTGGGAGTTCTGTTCTTAGTGATTTGTCACAGTCTACTTTAGAATAATGCTGATAATTTCTAGTAAAACACTTTGATCTTTTTACTCTTGTCCCTTTGTGCCACTATGGTTTTGTATATTTTACATTTAGATAAGTTATAAAACCCAACCATAAAGTTACTTTCTACCTTTTAAAAAAGTTTTCAAAGAAATGAGAAAAAAATATACATTATGTTCGCCACTTTATCATTTCTGATGGCTGTGTGTGTGTGTGTGTGTGTGTGTGTGAGTGAGTGTGTGTGTGTGTGAAAATTTGCTATCGTTTTCTTTCATCTTTCTTTGAAGGATAGTACTGAATGTAGAATTATTGGTTGATTATTTTCCATACTTCTTTCTGGTAAGTCTGCTGTTCATTTTGTATCACAGTTATTCCATCTGATGAGTCATTTTTAACTTGTTGCATTTAAGATTTTCTCATTGAGTAACTTTGAGTACTTGACTATAACATAGGTATCTGTGAATCTCATTGTATTTCTCCTACTTGAGGATCATTGAATTGATTGGATTTGCAGTGTAATGTTTTTCTTCAAATTTGGGATGTTTTTGTCCATTATTTAATCAGTTTTTTCCCCTTGCTTTGTTCTCTTTTTCTGGAATTCCCATTCCATGTACGCTCCTATCTGTGATCTGTCGTGTAGGTATCTGAGATGATTTTCACTTTAAAAAGTCTTTTTCTTTTATTCAGATTGGCTAGTTATACTCAGTTTTTATTTTACGGATTCTTCCTGACATCTCAAATCTGCTTTGAGCCTCTCTTTCATTTTAGGTAATTTATGTTTCCACTCCAGAATTTCCCTTTTGTTCTTTAAAATAATTTTTTGTTGTTGTTGAGATTCTTCACTTGTTGAGTCATTTCCACCATTTGTTCCCGTAATTCTCCATACCTGATTTCCTGTTATTCTATAAAAATGTTTAGAGTAGCTTCTTTTAAGTCCTTCTCTGCCAAATCTAAATCTTGGGAACTCAGGGATATTTCTCAATGATTTTGTTTTCCTTAGGCATGGGTCACTTTTTAGTGACATGTCTTATAATTCTTAATTTAATATTGAACATTTTAAGTGACATTGTAGAATTTTGGATTCCGATTCCGGCACCTCCTCTGCCCGCCCCCCCCCCCCCCCCCCCAGTTTGTTTTTGCTTTGTTTTGTAACCACCAGAACAACAGAGGTTAAATTCGTTTCTTTTTAGTTGTGCAGTCACTGATCTCTCTCCTCATTTTTTACCCCCTGGTTTTAATTTTTAAATTATTAATTTGTTGCTTCTGTGTCCACGTAGCTTAGTATTCAGCAAATATTCTGATAAAGTGATTTTACCTAAGTAACTTCACCAGTAAGACTGCATTCAGGTGTGCCTTGTCTTTATTTTATTTTCTGTTGTACCCTGTCACATCTCTTCTGCATATGAGTGGGGCGTAGTTGACTGGGAATATGTGGATGGCTTGGGCGGGGTCTGGTTTTGCTACAGTGCTGATCATTGTGGAGCATGTGGCTAGTTTACCAAGCTCCCTATGTTTCTTTCACTTATTAAAACTTCGTATTCAGTGCTCTGCTTGCTCCAGACAGGGTCCTGACTTCAGGTAGCAGAGTTGATGCACCTTATTTTTGTTGCGACTGAACCCTTTAAACCTGTGGCCTTCCAAATCCCCTGCGCCCCCTCTGGCGGTAGCAGTCCTTCTGTTGTTTTCATGGCTTGCTCCACCCCCAACCTTCACTCTCCCCACCTTGCGAACCCTGGTTGAATGACCTCTTTTTGACAAGGAAGATGACCTATCATCTTGCTTATACTGTTCTGTCATGGTGGAAGTGAATCTCCAGATACTTGTGTTAGAATACACCTATATCCAGTGATTTTTGTCTTAAGTATTTGCTAAGTTTGCTTTCAGTTTTTTATGTGAGAGATAAAAAAAATAGAGATTGCAGTTCATTTCATTATAAAATAACTTCAAAAAATTAAGACTCTTGGTTCATTTTGGTTACTGCTGAGATATAAAGCTAGTGCATTGGTTTCCTCATCTGTAAATGTGGCCACAGTAATAGTCTTTACATCAAGGGTTTTTGTGAAGACTAAATGAATTTTTAAGCATTTAAAATAGTGTCTTACATATAGTTAGTACTAGGTAAATAACTGTTTTCATATATATTTAAGTATTTGCCATTTTCTTTATTCAATTTAATTTTCATTTTGCAGTGCCTTATCAATTTAATTTTTAAATTCTGAAAGATATGTCACTTTGGCAGCCCCTTATCTGCCTGTTGAGCGATATTAAAATAAATTGAGATTCTTACCTATATAGTGTGCACTTGTATGTTTACCCATATTCTGTGTGCCTCTGTTGATACAATTTTACTACACTGTAGGTGGTGAGCTTCATTTTCTCCAAATTGGAGGAGCTTGTGATGATATTGATGAAGCTGATATACTAGTGGATGGAGCTCTTTCTAAAGGAATAGAACCATCTTCAGAAGGTTCCAAACCTTTATCAAATCCTTCAAGTCCTGGCATTTCAGGTATGATACTGAGTTTTAAATGACTTTTTAAACACAAATTCTTGTAGATGTTCACAGGTTTCTGAGTCTTTCTTAAGTAATCTTAAACACTTTTTTCAGTTTTTACAGTCAACTGTTGACTACTTTGTTGAGGGAATTCCTTGTTGGCATTCTTTTACTAGGCTGGTTTTTGTTTATCATATATCATTTTTTCAGTAGTTAGAAATTGTTGTAAACATTAAAATAAAAAATGTTTTTTCACCTGTGGGAGGTTGGCCAATATTGGCAATGTCACCTAAGAGGTAAAAACACAATTTAGGCCATTAAGGAACTCTTGGTCTAGTTAGGGAGGAAGTAGCATAAAATAGAGTAGTTCATTAAGTGCATATAAAATCACTGGAGTGGCTAATATTAATAATATCACTACTGGAATTGAAAAGCTGAAAAATTCTTTCTGGGGCATGATATTCAGATTTTTGTTGCCCCTTATGCACCAGTACACAGGTTTGTTTTTGTTTGTTGACTGTGCCTCTTCTCCTCTCTATATTCCTTCTATTCTGCCCTCCAGAACTGCTTTTTCTGAAGAAATAATGTTAACACATTACTCCTGTTGAAATTCTAATTTGCTTTGTGGACTTTTATGAAAGAACGCTATAGTCTTCTCGGTGTTTAGTTACAATAAACTTTTCGTGATTTCTAAAGTATATAATTCCATTTCATGCTGTTTACATGTTACACTAAGCTCTTCTTTGTGCTTGCGCAGTGCTGTCAGTGTTTTACTGTTAGCCCTTAACACATTTTATTCCCTAAGCTTTTGGTTTGTTAAGTATTCATTTGTCATCACTATAGCTTTGACTTTTTAAAATTACTTTTTTATTAAGTAAAAAGGGGCAGATGTTATACACTTACAGATGTTTAGCATTTTGTGTTGTAAATAAAGTCTAAAAGATATTTATTGAGGATACAGATTGGCGTGCCTTTGAACACTACTTTTGTTGCCTTTGTTGTCTTAGGGCTGATTAGAGCTCAGTCAGGATTCTTATTTTTATTTTATTTTTATTTTTTATTTTTCATTTTTATTTTTATAATTCGTGAGCAGGGAGGCGGCCAGAAGGGGGTAGTGAGAAAGTGAGAGAGGGAGAGGGAGAGGGAGGGGGAGAGAGAGAGAGAGAATATCTTAAGGAGGCTCCATGTTCGCGATGAAGCACAACTCGGGGCTCGATTGCATGAGCCTGGGATCATGACTTGAGCTGATACCAAGGATTGGATGCTTAACTAACTGAGCCACCCAGGCACCCCAGTCAGGGCTCTTCTAACAGGATGAGTTTGGGCTTCTCCAATAAAGGGTATCTTCTCTGTAATCTAAAATATTCAAGGTGGATTTTTATTATGGCCATTAGGAAGTCACTGCTAGTTACTTGATTTGCATATAGATCTCTGAGCTCCCGTTAATAACTCTCAAGAGAGGCGCCTGGATGGCCCTCTTGGTTAAGTGTCTCTTTGTTTCGGCTCAAGTCGTGATCTCACGGTTTCAGGAGTTTGAGCCCCATGTCTGGATCTCCACTGGCAGTGAAGAGCCTGCTTGGGATTCTCTCTCTCCCCCTACCCCTCTTCCTTTTTCTCTCTGCCCCTCCCCATCGAGCTGTCTTTGTTTCTCTCTCAAAACAAAAAATAACTCTTAGGATATTTTGCAAGTGTTATAATTGACTAGACAAAAAACACGGATTAAAACTACTATTTTTTTTTAAAACCTTTTTCAAATTTACTATTTACTGTTGTTAAGGAGTTGATTTATTGGTGGACCAGCCATTCACCCTGGACATCCTGACATCTTTAGTGGAGCTAACCCGCTTTGAGACTTTGACCCCACGGTTTTCAGCCACTGTTCCTCCATGCTGGGTGGAGGTTCAGCAAGAACAGCAGCAAAGGAGGCATCCTCAACATTTACATCAGCAACATCATGGAGATGCTGCTCAGCATACTAGAACCTGGAAACTGCAGACGGACAGGTACAACATTGTTTCAGGGTATTTAATTTTAAGTCCAGGTTATGTATTTGTTATATGCAACATAAAATTCTTAGATACATTATTTCTGTTAATGTTTATATATTAATAACTTTGTTATTTTCATTTGTCACCTTGATTTTGGAAATTTCTATATTCTTAGTTTGGATAAAACAGTGAGAGTAATCCACCACTGCAATTAGTTTGGTCACTCAGTTCACAAATTTATTTAACAGGTATTTAATTGTTTGTTTTGTGCAGGTACTCCTGTAGACAGTAGTAATGTGTTGTCTCTGGAATTTCTATACGGTGACAGAGTAGTTAATAAGTATGTATGTAGGTGCGAGCGTGAAAGACAGAGAGAAGAGGTGTATAGAGAAGCCTCCATGAAGACATTAATTCCGAGGTAATAGCAAGGAAAAAGACCATGAGGAATGCGTTTTATGAATTCTAGCCAGGGCAAGAAAACCAGTGTTGTTGGAGTACAGGGAAAATAGGGACGGTTGGGAGGAGGCCAGGTCAAAAGAGGTGGCTGGTCACCAGATCGTAAGTTACCTTTTTCAGTCATAGTGAGATGTTCATACTGAGTAAGACTGGTTAGATTTTAGAGGGTTTTAGATATAGGAATGATAGAATTTTTATCTTAGAAGGATACATACAGTTAGTCTACTGTGAGAATAGTAGATTATGTGTGGTTGCGTGTGTTGGAGGGCAGTAGTAGAAGGGAGGGTTCTAGTGTGGGTGCTGTTGCAGTAATCCATGTGAAATGTTGATGGTAGTCTGGATCATGGTGATAGTTGTTGGAGGTACTAGAAAGAGTGGTCAGATTCTGAGTATAATATGGAGTAGAAGGAAAAGTATATGCTGATGTATTGAACATTTGTTGTGAGAGAGGAGTTAGGGAGAGTTTAAGGTTGTGGATTGAGCTGATGGAAAAATAGAATTTTGTTTACTGAGATTGGAGTGGGCAGTTAAGTTTGAGTTATGATAAGTTAGAGATATCTGGTAGACATTCAAGTGAGTCTGAAGTTTAGTGGAGGAGTGTGGTTTGGAGATTTTTATTTTTTAGCATATGTATTGAATTTAAAATTGGAAGAGACATGTATAAGAAATGCACGAAGTCCTTGTTTTTATTTATTTGTTTGTTTAATCTTGATTTATTTTTGAGAGAAAGAGACACACACACAGTGCTACTGGGGGAGAAAAAGAGGGAGAGGGGGACACAGAATCCAAAACAGGCTCCAGGCTTGGAGCTGTCAGCACAGAACCCGACGCAGGGCTTGAACTCACACATGGCGAGATCACAACCTGAGCCAAAGTCGGACGCTCAACCAATTTAGCCACCCTGCCACTCCTGTTTTATTTATTTTTTATTTTTTAAAAGTCTATTTACTTTGAAAGAGAGGTGGGCCGAGGGGGCAGAGAAAGAGAATCCCAAGTGGTCTTTGCACTGTCAGCGCAGAGTATGATGTGGGGCTCAATCCCACAGACTGTGAGATCATGACCTGAGCCAAGGGCAAGAGTTGGACACTTAACTGAGCCACTCACACACTCCCAAGAAGTTCTTGTTTTATTTTATTTACTTACTTTTAGTGTTTTATTTATTTTTGATACAGAGAGAAACAGAACACGAGAGGGGGAGGGGCAGAGAGAGAAGGAGACACGAACCAGAAGCAGGCTCCAGGCTCTGAACTAGCTGTCAGCACAGAGCCTGATGTGAGGCTCGAACCCATGAACGTGAGATCTGACCTCAGCCGAAGCTGGAGGCTTAACCAATTGAGCCACCCAGGCGCCCCACAATTCTTGTTTTAAAATACAGATTCTGGGACCCCACTGATGGTTTTAGGGTAGGGCCCAGGAACCTGCAGACAATTCTGACTGACGCATGTATTATGTGTAAGAAACAGGGTTTATTGTCATGTACAGTTCACAGGATAGTTGTTGTTTTCTAAGGTAAGATCAGTTCGTGCCCTAAGATTAACCTCTCTTTTGGGAGCTGTTTGTCTTCTCTCTTGAGCCCATTGAGAAGCACTGAGTTTTATTGGAGGCTGCAAATCAAAGAATACGAAAAGTATTAATGATAATGTGGTTTTGGCCAAAGAAGGATTTTTGCTGTATTTAGCATTTCCCCCCTTACTTGACAGCAACAGCTGGGATGAACATGTATTCGAATTGGTTCTACCTAAAGCCTGTATGGTTGGACACGTGGACTTCAAATTTGTCTTGAACTCAAACATCACCAATATTCCACAGATACAAGTGACGCTGCTGAAAAATAAAGCTCCAGGCTTAGGGAAAGTCAATGGTAAGAATGAATCAGAATTTACATTTGAAGATTTTGCAGTTGATTTCTTTAAAACAACTGATTTTCAACTTGACTGTCTAGGTTTCACACCCCTACCCCTGTACTTGTTTTCCTCTCTGCTCTTGGTTGTTTTATTTAGAAAAGTTAATTCTAGAACATTTTAGAGGTATTTGGTAGTTTAGTATTGTATAGAAATGCATAAACTGGAATAATTTAAATATGCTATTTGGGAAATTCACTTAGTTCCTTTGTAAATTAATTTCATTTTCATCACTACTAGATTTATGTATTTTTCTTCCTACGTGGAAACCTGATTGAAAAATAATTTTGTTAATGGAAGCCACATACTTTTAAGATTATTAGTGAAACCCAGCCTTTCATGTAATGCCAGAAAAACACCCAACTTTGCTTTTTTTTTTTTTTTTAAAGTTCAGAATTTGGAATATCGAATTCATTGGGAACTAGGTGTTACTCTCTGGTGTTTACTCCTTAATAGGTTAATTTAAAAGGCTGGGGATACTTTCATATTATCATATCACATGGCTTCTTTACACCAAGGAGTAGAAAAAAATGAAACAAATAATTTCTTATTTTCAAAAATATATATATATGTGTTTGTGTGTGTGTGTGTGTGTGTGTGTGTGTGTGTGTGTGTGTTGCATTCTTTTGAATCACAATATTCTAATTTAATTGGGTCTAGGACTTAGGCACTGGTATTTTTAAAACTTTGCAGGTGTTTGCACTCTGCAGCCTAGGGTAAAATCTTTTGGTTTAGTTGCCAGCAAATTGTTTCTCAGGTGAATATTGAATTCCATTAAAAGAAAGAAGAGTGTATGAAACAATGGAATCTAATTTTTTTCTTCTTCTAACAACCGCTTTGTAGCATCTGTGATTAAAAATCACAGTAGTTCCCAATATAACAATATTTTAGAATTTCAGGCACATAAATTATTGATATTAAGCAAAATTAAGTTTACTAATATTTTTATCCTCTAGAAACAGCAGTAGATAGGCAGATCACCTTTCCTTTGTCTCCAGCTCTTAACATTGAAGTGGAACAAAATGGGAAACCGTCCCTGGTTGATTTGAATGAAGAAATGCAGCACATGGATGTAGAGGAATCACAGTGTGAGTGAAATTACAGTGCTGTTGTCCATGACAGTAAAAGGAGTAGTGGTCCAGAATGCATCATGTTGGGCAGAGACTTCCTTATGGCTTGCAAAAACATGGTTTTAAAGATGCAGTTAAAAAATAACCTGTAATTCTGCTTTGGCAATATGCTTTAACTTTCAGCTCATCTTTGTGAACACAGCTGCGCTAATACTTGCATTCTTGTTTTTTAATATTCTGAGATTTAATGTCATGTCATGGTTTTTAAATATTTTTGGAAAATCAAGGTGAATGTAAATAATATGGGAATGGAAAGCAACATCAATCAGATATTTGAAAATATATCAGATCTTTGATTATATTTCATTAGCATGATAGTGAATTCTTACTTGAACACATTTGAAATTGGTATATTGTTTGGTGTTATTATAAATGGGATAGATATTTGCTTACCACATATTTTTATATTACAAACTAATTTAAAAGAAAATGATGTCTTTTTCTTTTTAGGTCTTAGATTGTGTCCATTTTTAGAAGATCACAAAGAAGACATTCTATGTGGACCAGTATGGCTTGCTAGTGGCCTTGATCTCTCAGGGCATGCTGGAATGTTGACATTAACAAGCCCCAAACTTGTTAAAGGTGAAGTAACATGTTTTACTAATGCAGGATAAATAATGCCACAAATGTAAAATAGATTTTTTTTTAAATTGGTCTCACAAAAGTAAGATACTGTTTTTTTTGGGACTTGCATTAATAGTTCCACAGTTTTCTGATAACTGAGGTCATTTCCTCTCAGTAGTGACTGTGTTTTTATGTATGTGAAAGTTCTGATACTATATTCTGTGTTTTGGAGGTTTCAGGACTTTTTTTAAAAAAAATTTTTAAACATTTATTTATTTTTTGAGAGACAAAGTGAGAGATCATGAGCAAGGGAGGGGCAAAGAGAGAGGGACACACAGAATCAGAGGCTGAACTGTCAGCACAGAGCTTGATGCGGGGCTTGAACCCACGAACTATGAGATCATGACCTGAGCTGAAGTCGATGCTCAACTGACTGAGCCACCCCGGTGCCCCCAGGAGTGTTTGAGAAAGCATAAAGAAAATGAATATATGCAGACTTAGGGTGATAGAGCAGAGCTTTTTTGAGTATCCAGGTGATGTCTTTCCCATCAACTTAGAGTTTTCTGTCTTCATTTGTTTCATTTTTTTTTTATTGTTATAATACGTTCTCTTCAGAGGCTTTTTAGAGAAGACTTTTGATAATACGAATGTAGTTATTGAGTTTCTTACATAACACATTTTAATTAATGTATGTATAAAAATAATTGGCTCTTAGGTAGATGATAGATATTGCAGCAGTAAGGTGTTCATATATGAGCTTTTATATCCCAGGACATTAAAAAACGCAACAAATAAAGCACCTACCTCGATTATTAAGGTAATTGGAGGTGGGATGGGATTGGCAATCCTTTCTGAAACCAGGAAGTACCTGACCACCTAAATAACACTGATTTTTCATTTGTGTACATTCCCTTCAAAATAATTGTCCACATTTACACATTGACCTTTAGATGTGTAGTATGTATTGAATACAAGTCTTCATGTGCTCTCTTGACTACAACTCATTCGTTTATTGAGTTGATGAGATCCTGTGGTGTTTTCTGCCATCCTGGGGGATTGCTGTGAGCAAGTCTAACCAAATTTGCTTAGAGTATAACTTACGTTAGTTGAATGAAAGTGTGAAACGTAAATTTATATATGAATATAAAGACGTTGGCTTTGACAAAATGGAGGATGGAATTATATGACATGTATTTCAAGACACTCAATTTAAAAGTGTTAATTTTCCTAGCATTTACTGGGGATGATTTTTTTTTTTTCTTACTAAATTCCCCAGAAATCCTTGGCACTGGGGAAAATAATTGGTAAAGTTTTAGAGTAGAAGGATGATCTGGGTCAAAGAAGTTTGGAAAAAGAAAACAGGGAGGGTTTTGTCAGATACGAGAACATAGAGTAATAATACAGCAGTAAGAAAAGTATGACAGTGTAGTGTCAGCACAGTAGGCAGGTGGACCAGCGGAAAACAACCAAGGTAGCTTTTGTAATTACAGAAAGATTTAATACCGGTGAGATAACAACAGGCTGATGGTTTACTGGTGAAATAAAATATACTGGTGATCATAACAACCAGTATTTATTGAGTGCTCTCTTTTGCCATGCACGTTTTAGGTACCTCTGAGGTAGGTACTGTTATTCCCGTTTTACATTTGAAGGAACTGAACCACGGGAGATTTTCTGGCACACATGCCTAATAAATCGCAGAGCCATTATTTAGACCCAGGTAGTGACGCCAAAGCCTGTGCTTTTTCATCTTTCAGAGAGCAGTGCTCATGTCTGTGTGCATATGTCTGTGTGCATGTGCGTAAAATGACTGGACGGATTCACAGAATGATACTGTCATTATCTATCAGTGGTGCTTACTGAAAGGTAGTTTCATCTTTGTTTTTCCTGTAGTTCACAAAATGTTATTAAAATGAATAGTTTCACTGGGAGAAAATATACAAAATGTTTGTAACATTTCGTCAGAATTTTCTGTCTTCTGCTATTGGTATGGTCCCTGTCCTTTTTGTTCTTTTGTTACCAACATACGAAGGTTATTCAGTGATTAGACTCAAACAATAATTTGAAAATTCCCATCAAATATATTTTTCTTTTTGTGGAATTAATTCTGTATCTTGCTCTTTGAAGGTGAGAAACAGTTTGTTCTTTTGGTGACTCAATTATTTTTCCCATTCTGTGTTGGCCTCTCTAGGAATGGCGGGAGGAAAATACCGTTCCTTTTTAATCCATGTCAAGGCAGTGAACGAGAGAGGAACCGAGGAGATCTGTAATGGTGGGATACGCCCGGTAGTGAGACTTCCATCCCTGAAACACCAGAGTAACAAGGGTTATTCACTTGCTTCACTCTTGGCAAAAGTTGCAGCAGGCAAGGTATGAAGCTGTGCCGTTTTGAACTACAGCAGTGCTGTTACAAATGTAGTGGACGACATCTGACACACTCTTTGAGTAGCGTGACCCTTCGTTGATTTCTCAGCAGACACTCCGTTTGTTTATAGTTTTTCTTTGCAGGGACTGACCTTAAAAATATAATTAAGAAGAATATATTTTGAATTAACCTTAAGCAAATGTTTATCAAATATACTCAGCAGAGAGTAATCATTAGCAGATATTTCCCTTTATCATTATTTAAGACTGTACTACTTATTTAGTTTTAGAGTTTGTTTCTATATCCTTTACTGGTAACTTACCACTTTTTTGTTTGTTTATGGTAAACAATTGGGAAGATGCAGGGAGAGAACTTGGCGAGTAATGTTAGAGATGAATCCTAAAGTCAAGGTTGATTTTCTACAACTGGCTCTGTACCATGCAGTCTCTTCATAATTGTCTGATCTTGGATTTTCCTGAACTCTGGAGATTTTTATTTCTCTATCATCATAAGCAACAATAGCAATATCAGTAACACCAGTCATCTTATATTTGTATAGGTCTTCCAATTTTTCAGGGACTTCTGTGTACTTTATCTGATTTAATTCTCAAAATAACTCTGAGGTGGGCAGAGCAGGTGCTATTAATATCTCCATTTTTCATATTGAAAGTGAGTGAACCTTAGAGACTGGGGAGATGTCATATTTCATATCGCTTCTAAGTACTGTGGCTGGGACTTGGACTCAGGACTTTGGCTTTGTAATCTTTAATCATTGGGTTATTGCCTAAGTGACTTTGTTTCTTCCCCATTATAAATACTGGGGGAAATTAGTAATTTACTGAATATGAGGGTAAAAGCTATCATTTTTATTTGGTATTTCTGTTTTGATAGTCATAATTCAGTTATTTTCCTTTGTTAACTTTAAGTAGTAGATACTTTTTTAGTTTTGTTTGTTCATACGTTATTTGTTTTTGTATGTTTAGGAAAAATCATCCAATGTTAAGAATGAAAATTCAAGCAGCGCCCGCAAATCTGAGAACCTTCGGGGCTGTGACTTACTGCAAGAGGTCTCAGTCACCATTCGAAGATTTAAGAAAACTTCAGTTTCTAAAGAAAGGTAATCTCATTTCCTTCTTCTGCTACCATTTTGTAATAAATGTACAAAGGAAGAATTCTAGTAAACATTAACACCACATTTAAATTTTTTTTTAAATTTACTTAATGTTTATTCATTTATCAAAGAGACAGAGTGTGAGCAGGGAGTGCGAGGCTGGGGGGGCGCTGGGGGGCCGCTAGGTGGCGCAGAGAGAGAGAGAGGGAGTCACAGAATCTGAAGTAGGCTCCAGCTCTGAGCTGTCAGCACAGAGCCTGATGCGGAGCTCGAACTCACTAACCTCAAGATCATGACCTGGACTGAAGTTGGACACTTATCCAGACACCTACCCAGACACCCCACACATAAAAATTTTAAAATCTTCTACTTGAAAATTTTTGTTTGCTCTCCAAAATCACTTAAGTGTTTGTAATGTCAGTGAGGGTATGAATTATCTTTCTACTTCATTGCTTTATCCCAGGTACCTGTATGGTGCTTGGTGTATACCAGGAATACAGTATTTGTAGAGCGAGGAAAGACATAAATATAATTTGAAGTTTTATTCACTGTTTGTCAGAATATAGTACATTATTGTAAACTTCATTTCTTTTAAAACTTTCTATAAACCAAGTATTGCTTATATGCTGTTTTGACCTTTTCATACCATAACCTTAAATTAAGAGATCAGCATTCCATTGTTAATATTTAAATTTCAAAAATATTTTAAATTGTGATATTCATGATTTCAAATGACCAACATGGTTGTGGTAGGTTTAGTCTTTACTGTTCTGTTTTGATTGTTAATGTGTTTATATCTTCTGTTTTTTAGAGTACAACGATGTGCTATGTTACAGTTTTCAGAATTTCATGAGAAGCTTCTTAACACCCTTTGTAGAAAAGCAGATGACAGCCAAATCACGGAGCATGCCCAGAGCCTTGTGTTGGATACCCTTTGTTGGTTAGCTGGAGTACATTCAAATGGACCTGGAAGGTTAATAATTAAGACTTTACTAATGACTGATGGTGGCCATTTGGATGTTATGAGTAGAAGTTCAAGAGGAGTCTAAATGTCTGCTATTGTTTTGCAGCTCCAAAGAAGGAAATGAGAGCCTGCTTTCAAAAACACGAAAATGTCTTTCAGACATCGTGCGTGTATGCTTCTTTGAGGCGGGACGGAGCATAGCCCATAAGTGTGCCCGATTTCTAGCCTTGTGCATTAGGTTGGTGTTTTAAGTCGAAAGTACATTTTGTAGGTGCACTTGCAACTTGACAGGTGATGCTGTATCTGTAGTGTAATTTGATACTTGGTGGATGAATGTATAATAAGAGGATTTTCACAAGTTAAAAAGAAATCTCAAAAGTTGATGAGTTATTCAGTCTTTTTTTCTTTTTTTAATACTATTTTGAGAGAGAGAGAGAGAGAGAGAGAGAGTGTGCATCAGACAGCCTTATGTGGAGCTCAAACTCGTGAACTTCACTTGAGGTGAAGTCAGATGCTTAATCAACTGAGCCACCTGGGCACCCTGATATTCTTGTTTGTTTTTGTTTTTTTAAGTTTATCTATTTTGAGATGGGGAAAAACACGAGCAGGGGAGGGGGGTGAAAGAACTTCAAAGTTAGTGTGGGGCCCAATGTGGTACTTGAACTCAGGAACGAACTGTGAAATCATAACTTGAGCTGAAATCAAGAGTTGGATGCTAAAACAACTGAGCCACCCAGGTGCCCTGAGGATTATTGAGATTTTAAGGAAGAATTTTAGGTTTTTAGGAGAAAATGTCATTTTGCCTAAGTCTTTTCATAAAAGAAGCCTACTAGGCTTCTTTACCTGTTGGTATAATTTTGGGAAGTTTTATAAGGGGAATCCTTCCTCCACTTTCATTTTTATCTTCACTGATTGTCTTCTGATTTTTTACCTGAGGTCTTATTCCTTGTTACATGAGTCTTACCAGGCTTATTTATTTGTAACATTTTATAGACTTTTCTTCTAGACCCTGAGACTTAAACCATCTAGTAAATGTTTAAAAACTGATACTCAGTAATGACTTGTTAATCCTTTTTGGTAAAGAGAATGGTATGATGGAAAGGAAAAGAGTTACAAAGATCCTTTTTATAATCAGTCCCTGTGTTCTTTCTGCATGTATATGGAGCTTTAAGGCAGATTTTTCTTGTAATCTGTATGAATACATTTTAAAGTTTATTTTTAGGTACTATGTCATGTTTAGGATCAAATTTAGACATTGAGTGATACATTTAAGTTTTTTCTTCGAAATTCTTTCAGTAATGGCAAATGTGACCCATGTCAACCAGGATTTGGATCTGTTCTGTTGAAGGCCTTACTTGATAATATGTCCTTTTTACCTGCAGCAGCAACTGGTGGTATGTGAAATTAGTTTCATTACAAATAATAATAGTCATAGAAACTGTCTCACAACATATTTGAGATTATTTAGTCAGCATTTTTTCCTCCATTATTCCTCCTTTTTTCTTTAGCTTCTCTAAGGGTTAACAAATTGTGATAAGGTGGGCAGATACTCTGTTCAATAATATTGCTTGGAAAAAGTGGGAGAGTTAGGTAAATAGCAAGTCATCTTAATTCATACATTTTCTGTATTTCATTCAAATCATTGAGTTGTTTGGTTATTTATAGACCGTAGATCAGGTATCTCAAATTTGCTAAAATGCCAGCAGGTGCCCGAGAGATGACATGAGTAAAATGGTCCATGCATGTATAGTAGGGACTTATGCATTTTGACTAGGATGTATCTATATATCTCAAATTTTATAAAAGAGCCTTAAAATGCATCATGATGATCATTTTTTGAATTGTATTTGTTCTGTGTCCAACTGGCAGTATAGCATAACTATATTAACTTGCTAATAGCTCATTACCATCCATTGTTTTTGAAATTTTTAGTATAAACCAAACAGTATTCCAGGAAGGATGGTTTGGAAGACTTGACGTCTCTATACTTGTCCAGCTATTCTAAAATGTCTCTCTTGTGCTCACTTTGGCAGCACATATACTAAAATGTCTCTCAGAATCATCTCAAGTTAGTGAAAACCTGAATGAGTAGGCCAACTTGATATCCCTCTTAAAAACTGTGAGATTCCCTGTTACTGTCCTCTTCGAGTCCTCCAAAGAGTTAGTCCTTTGAGTGTTGTTTGGTAAGGGGACTTACTGATATATATATGTAATAGGACATTCTCCTTGTTGGAGAAAAATGAGGAAAAGAAACATTGCTTTGCTTTTATTGTTTTCAGGTTCTGTCTATTGGTATTTTGTCTTACTGAATTATGTTAAAGATGAAGATCTGGCTGGGTGCAGTACAGCTTGTGCGTCTTTGCTGACTGCCGTGTCCAAACAGTTACAGGACAGGCTAACGCCAATGGAAGCTTTACTCCAGACAAGGTATTTACTATACGTAGTGCCTAATAATGGTCTTTCAGGATATGGTATCAGCTTTGCACAGAACTGCTAAAA
Source organism: Suricata suricatta (assembly GCF_006229205.1). Classification (NCBI taxonomy): domain Eukaryota; kingdom Metazoa; phylum Chordata; class Mammalia; order Carnivora; family Herpestidae; genus Suricata; species Suricata suricatta. The sequence goes on along the minus strand of NC_043703.1, from coordinate 139,925,271 downwards.
TATGTATTTGCCTGCAAAAATCGATTTAATTTATGCCTTTCCTTTTTCTGAATATTAGCCTAAGGTTTTCTTTTCCTGTTTTCTCTGGAATAATTCTTTCAACAATTTTGAAAGTCCTGAAGATGGTTATGCAGAGGATCAATTATATTAAAATACTTAAAAGTGGTATTTCTTGCTAATTAAAGGAGCATTTAAGATAATTTCTGTACCTTTCACACTTTGTGGTTGAAGTTACAGAAATCACTTACTGACCTTAACGAATATTCATCTGCGGGTTGATTTTCCTCAAATCTTTCAATATAATGAAATAAATCGCTAATGGTTCGATTTGAGTTCTTGCCTGAACTTCAGTATTGAAGTATTCTTTTATTTAGCATGATGATTTTGTAATCTTTTTAGAGGAGAAGTCAGAACCTTTGTGCTTTCTGCTGAGTCAGTGTAATTAATGATGGAGTTGAGGGAAGGGTGTCCTTGCCTTAGCCTGCAGATGAAGATTCAGTCTTGGTTTCTTGAATCATTATTTGTTGAGTCTCCGGCCCACATCTTCTGGGGTACAGGTTTCCAGGGAACATGACTGAGATTCACTGAATTTAGAGGGTTAAATCTGGTTAGTGTTTCCTTTTGCCCTGTGTCCAACTGCTTTCAAATCTAAGTAAATGGATAATCAGTTAATTAGATGGCCAACAGGAAAATTGTTAGGACATTATTTTATTTTTCAGATATGGATTATATAGCTCACCATTTGATCCAGTCCTTTTCGATTTGGAAATGAGTGGCTCTTCTTGTAAAAATGTGTACAACAGCAGCATTGGTGTCCAGTCTGATGAAATTGATTTATCTGATGTGCTTTCAGGTAGTAACTTCTTTTATTAAAGGAATTTCTGAATTTTGTGTCTTCTGTTTAAGCTATCATTGACTTAATAGATGGTAGTTACCACATTCTGTCTTTAAAAACTAAAATTTTTCAGGAAGTAACCTTAATATCTGAAATTGCCTTTGTTTCTTAACATCCCCTGAAAAAAATGACTGAAGTTATTTTTGCAAGGGTTGTTTGTTTTGTTTGTTTTGTATTTCCTTGCATGTCTGTATGACTTTAATGCTCATAAGAGACTATTTAAAATTTGCTTATTTGTTGTAGCCCTTTTCGGTTTTATTTGGTATTCCTTTGATGTCCACAAAATTAAAGAATAGTTTATTTCATGTCAAAAAATAAAATTAATGGATATTTATTGTACTAAGTAAAGATTCAGAAGAAACATAATTTTCGATGTCTACTGACATACTCCGATAAACTCTATAGGTTTATGTGTATTCTTGTTTACATTTCTGAAAGAATATGCTTTTTAGGATTAAATATAAAATACTTATAACCTTCTCAAGTGCTATAATGTGTTTATTTAGTTTTGTTAAATAAAGCAATGACTATTTTATTTTTTATTTTCTTATATCTGACTGAACTTCCTACAAGTGTTGCTAATAAACCACAATGTTAGTATTTTCAGCAAATATATTAAGATAATGACCACATTAAATAGGAGTGAATTTTGGGGTTAATGTCAGTTTCTTTTACTTTAAATGATGAATTGCAAAATAAAAGCAAGTGAGAAAAGTCAAATACAGATAATATGTGAGGTGCCTTAATTCTAAACTTTCCACTGTCTTAGATTACCTTTGTTAACAGGATGTTTAGCTGTGTAGACTTGTTTGCTACTCATGTTCTTGAACATTTTTAATGAAAGAGATCATATTTACTGGTCTGTTATTTGGTTTTTAGTGGCTTATGTTGTCGTGGGTATATGTGTCTTCCTCTGTTTGATGACTTGGGTCCTATTTTATGCTGCTCTATTTCTATCTAAGTGACACATTAATTTACGAGTGGAACTCAAGAGAATCGGCTAGAACTAGATATATAGATGCCTTTCTGTATACCTTAGGATAGGATCAGAATCATTATGGAGAGAGTGCAAGGAGAAGACCATAAAGCTCAGGGCAGGCCAGGGAATTAAATACACTAAAGCAGCACACTCCATAAAGAAGACCGAGAAGAAGGGTCTTTGAAATCATGACTTAAGTCTCCATATCAATGTCTCATTATTTATTCCTCAGCGTTAGTCCTTGTGCAGTATTCCATTTCTCAGTTAATGGCATCACTGGCACAAATCAAATCTGAGTGTCATCCTTGATACCTCTTTCTCAGCCTCCACACTGAGGCTGTCAACAGATCCTATCTCTTTTTATACCATCGTATATTTCAAATCTACCCCTTGCGATCACATGGTTACAGGAAAGCCAGTCATCTTAAATATGGACTACAATAATAGTGTTTCTGCACTATTCTATCTGATTCCTCTCCTCATCCACCTCCCCTCTGGTAACCATCAGTTCTCTCTAGTTAAAAGTCTGTTTCTTGGTTTGCCTCTTTTATCCCCTATGATTGTTTGTTTTGTTTCTTAAATTCTACCTATGAGTGAAATTATATGGTATTTTTCTTTCTCTAACTTATTTCACTTAAAATAATACTCTAGCTCCATTCATGTTATTGCAGATAGCAAAATCTCATTCTTTTTTTATGACTGAGGAATATTCCTGTGTGTGTGTGTACACCCCACATCTTTTTTTAATTCATCAGTCGATTGACATTTGGGCTCTTTTCATAATTTGGCTATTGTAGATAATCTGCTATAAATATCAAGGTGCATGTATCTCTTCGAAGTAGTATTTTTGTATACTTTGAATAGATACCTAGTAGTGCAAATGTTGGATTGTAGGGTAAGCACTTTTTTTTTTAAATTGTATGATTATTTAATGCCTACTAACCCATTAACACCACATAATGTGTTTCATGAGACTGAGGCCTGTACTTTTTTAATGTCTTGTATAAAGTGTTCAATAAATACTTTTCTTTTTTGAATACATGTCAGGTCCTCTGGTGTGCATCAATGAAATGTTGGAGAATTTAGTCATGACAATTTAGTCTTACATTTAATTTAGCCCTTCAGGTGTTATTAGTTTTTGTACTTTCCCATTCTTTCCATCTTTGGTTTCTGTTTAATTTTATCTGTTCAGGAATTCAGTTTAAAGCAGTGCTAATTCCCGAAAATTTGGACAGTACCCAAAATAACTCCTTTCCTTCATAACACATACAATGTTAATTTTTCTGTGTTCTTTTGTCTGGCCTTCTTGCTGTGATTTTACTGTTCATAGTTGTGATCATGTGAATTAATTTAATTTTTAATTTTTTTTCCAACCACATGCGAACTTAAACTACAGTTGACCTTCAACATCATGAGTTTGAACTGTGTGGGTCCACTTAGGCAGAATGGTTTTCAATAAATACAGTACAATACAGTAAATGTATTTTCACTTATGATTTTCTCATTAATATATTGTTTTCTCTAGCTTACTTTAAGAATACAGTGTATATTACATATGACGTGAAAAGTATATGTTAATCATCTCTTTATATTATCTGTAAGGCTTCTGGTCAACAGTAGGCTCTATGTCACGTTTTCGGGGCGTCAGAAGTTACATGTGGGTTTTTGACTCTGCGCTAAGTTGGCATTTCAACCTCTACGGTGTTCAAGGGAATTTCTATGATTATAAAGTAGTAGTCCTCATTCTAGAAAATTGATAATATATATGAAATATAAAAATCTTTATAGATAAATATGTATAATATTTTAGCATGTTTCTTTATGTTTAGTGTCATATTTATACAGTTGACATCAAAGAATGTATTCACATTTTATGCATCCTTAACAGATTGTGTAATAGCTAATATTAGTAGCTGTTTCATTGTATTTTCTGAATTTAAAGTCTTAATCACTTGTTGCTGTTTTGTATTAACTGAATGGCCACTAAGTTCTTTTATGTGACTCTGATTTTGCAGCATGGAAACAGAATCTCCTGTTTTTGAGTTTTTTTAATTCCATGTCTGTTGTGGAAGCCCCATATGAGGGCTGTGTGTTTATACACCTTGTCTAATTAAAATTGTAGTAGCAGGTATAATTTTCCATAGGATTGTTGCCTTTTTAGAATTCATTTACATGCCATAAAACTTGTCTCTTTTCTGCAACAGGAAATGGAAAGGTTAGTAGTTGCACAGCTGCCGAAGGTAGTTTCACATCTCTCACTGGACTTCTAGAAGTTGAGCCCCTGCACTTTACTTGTGTGTCAACTAGTGATGGCACCAGAATAGAAAGGGATGATGCAAGTACGTTTACTGGTATATACCTTTTTTTATTATACACTCTTTTTATTATACCTTTTATGCTGAAGTAAATACAAAGTGATAATGTAAGTAATTAAATATCAGTTTGTTATTGTAAGTTTCTTTGGTGTCATGTTAATAGAAACTTATTAATAGGAGGGAAAACTCTTAAATGTTTTTCTGTTCTTTTTTAGTTTGGAAAATATCAGGCATAACAAAAGTAAGGGGAAAGGTAGAACTGACTGCATTTGCTTTACCTAGCAATAATATCCCCAACTGGTGGCTGTTGCTAGTAGTTTTGCCACTGTAATGCTGTTTCTTGCATTTAAAGTTTACAATGTCTTTGGTAATATCTTTGAGAAGGTTGAGAAGACTGAAGAGGGAAAACTATTTTTCCAGCTAGTTTAAAGCACCTTCAGACATGAACCAATATTTCAGTGTGTTGACTATGTGGTATTATTGATGTTCTTAATGAATAATCAGTGGGAACTCTTGGTATTTTTTTTTCCCCTCATTTTTTTCCTGTGCGTTTTTTTCCCCCTCATTTCGTAAGATAAGTTTTTATAATTCTGTGTTGGCACAAATAATTGAAACTTTTATAATTAAAAATATTAGCTAGGATTTTTTCTTTATATTATGGTCACAGAAGAGTTTGAATATTGTTTTGAATGAATTCTGTTGGTGGTTTTGTGTTTGTGGGTTTCTTTTTGTTTTCTTCAATAGATTAACAGAAAGGAAAAACAGTTTGAGAAGTCACAAAACTTTTAAGAAAAGCTTTTAAGAGAAAATTACCAGGTTACCTCGGTGGCTCAGTTGGTTGAGTTTCTGACTTGGGCGAGGATCATGATCCCAGGATTGTGGGCTCAAGCCCTGCATTGCACTCTGCACAGAGCAGGAGCCTCCTGGAGTACTCTCTCTTCCTCCCTCTGCCCCTCTCTCCAGCTTTCTCTCTAAAAAAAAGAAAAAAAAGTGTGTGTGTGTGTGTGTGTACGTGTGTGTGTACGTGTGTGTGTAAATTATCAATTGTTTGAGTACCGTTTTTTCCCAGAATCATTTTATATCTTCCAATTGTGGAAGTAAACACTAAGTGAAATTCTTGGGTTACATAATTTACATGAGAGTTTTTAGTTAAAATCTTACATAGGGATGCTAGAAGGATCAATTTTATTTGTGTTTGCTTTCTTCGATTGTTATGGTCATTTTGTAGAGACACACATTTACATTGGAATAGAAAAATGCCGTGACAAGAAATTGAACTTTCAGAGAACTCTTGTTATAAAACAGACTCTTTAGAACTATCATGTAGTTAAGGATCTAAAATGCATGTGTTTGAGTAAGCAGTGCTTTCAGAAGGTATCAAATTTTGTAACAGATGACGGATTAGGTTTGAAAAAAAGTATTCCTCATACTTCCTTTCATCTCCTACAAAGCAAGCAATGGAGCCAGTTTCTTTTATTTCCAAAGATAGTGTGCAATCATATCTGTACTTCACCCAGACTGGAACCATGACTGGCAAAGGGGTTTATATTAAATGTTAGGGCAAAGTCTTTTATTTATTCATTCATTCATTCATCCATTCATTCATTCATTCAGAGGGAGAAGAGAGAGGGAGAGGGAGAAGGAGTGAGAATTCCAAGTAGGTTTCATGCTGTTAGCATAGACCCTGACTCAGGACTCAAGCCCACAAACCGTGAGATCATGACCTGAGCTGAGATCGTCAGATGCTTAACTGACTGAGCCACCCAGGTGCAAGGCAGAGTCTTGACTGTAATCATAAGGTGCTAAAAGGTGACTGTAGCCTCTCAACTTCCTGTTTATTTTTTAATTTTTTAAAACATTTTATTTTATTTTTTGAGAGACAGAGACAAAGCATGAGCAGGGAAGGATCAGAGAGAGAAAGAGACACAGAATCTGAAGCAGGGTCCAGGCTCTGAGCTAGCGGTCAGAACAGAGCCTGATGCGGGGTTTGAACCCACAACAGTGAGATCATGACCTACGCCGAAGTCAGACGTTCAACTGACTGAGCCACCCAGGCACCCTCGTTTACTTTTTTTGAAAAATGTTAGCTATGAAATATAATGCCATTATGAAAAAGTACAGAAAACAATTGTGTAACCCAGCTCTGTAATAACTGATGCAACATATCCATTTTTATCATAATCCTATAAACTGTAATTTGTCCTGATCCATTTGTATCATAACTGACTAAATTAGTATGATCAATTTCATGGTATGGTCTGTTTTCCACACTTAATTGAATTTATCTGAATATCCAAACAGTAAATTTTACATTCGGCTTATTAGATCCAGAGGTATCCTCTTCATTCTCGAAGTATATTTTGACATGCTATAGAATTCTAAGTCGTTATTTCTCTTAGTGATACAGTCTTTTCTTGTCATTTCCACTGTGTTTGTTAGACATTACCTGTCATTCTTATTATTCCTCTTTTAAGGTCTCTGTCAGTTCTCAAGCTGTTGTTGAGATTCATTCATATTCTTCTCCTCTGCCACACTGGAGCATTTTTCTTTGATGTTCCTATAAGTGGTTTCATTTGTACTTACCCTGCTTAGGGTTCATAGGCCTTCCTGAAACCTTACTTAATAACTTCCATCAGCTTTAGAAAGATCTCAGCCATTAATTGTGCAATCAGTGCTTCTGCCTTGTTTTGAAGTATTCTTTTTACATTTCCAGTTTCACGTGTCATCTTTTCTTTTTTTTATAAAGTTTTTTTTAATGTTTTGTATTTATTTTTGAGAGAGAGCGCGCCTGTGCACATGCCCACGAGCAAGGGAGAGGCAGAGAGAGAGAGGGAGACGAAGAATTCAAAACAGTCTCCAAGCTGTCAGTGCAGAGCCCGAAGCAGGGTTCAAACTCAACAAACCAAACTGCGAGATCTTGACTTGTACTGAAGTCTGGATGCTTAATTGACTTAGTCACCCAGGTGCCCCTAAAAATGGTTTTTCTTAAAGAGTCTAGGTCTTTGTTATTTCTCTTTTCCCCTCAGCTTTATTGAAATATAACTGACATAATAAGATGGAGCAAATTTAAGGTGTACAGTGTATTCGTTTGATACAGTTATATATTGTAGAATAATTACCATACTAGCATTAGCTAATGACTCTGTCCTGTCATGTAATTACTGTTTCTTTTTCTGTGGTGAAAACATTTAAGATCTACTCTTAGCACCTTTCAACTACCCATAGTACAAGGAGAGATTTAAAACTGAGAATCAAATCATTTATACTGATGAGGTATAACATATGAAATTGGAATTTGAATTGTAAACTATACAGCATTATTATTATTATATTATATACAGCATTGTTATCATGATGCTGTACATTAGATCTTTGTATTTCCATTTAAATTTTAGAATCATCTTGTTGGATTATACACCTAAAAGCTTGTTATTTTCTTAATTTGGAATTTGTATATAAATCAGTTTGGGAGAATTGACATCTTAATATTAAGCTTTTTACTTTATTAACATGATATACCTAGTGTATTTAGATCTTCAGTTGCTCTGGGAGATGTTTTTAGTTTTCAGTATTGACATTCATCACTTTTTCAGATTTATCCTTAGCTATTTGACTTTTTTTTGCTACTATAAGTAATATTTTTCTTAATATTATTTCCTTTTTCAGTTGCTAGTATATAAAAATATAATTGATCTGTGTATATTAATCTCATGTGACACTGCTATATTAGCTTTTCAATTCTAATAGTTTGTAGATTCTTAAAGACGTTATGTACATCATCATGTCCTCTGTTAATAAGAGTTTTACTTTCTTGTTTTTCTAATCATTATATCTTTTCTTCTTTTTCTTGCTCTTTTGTGCTTTCTAGAACTTACTACATGATACTGAATAGAAATGGTAGTCATAGTGATTTTTATTTTGTTCTGATCTCTCTCTCTCTCTCTCTCCCTCCCTCCCTCCCTCCCTCTCCCTCTCCCTCCTTCCCCCCCTCCCTATGGTTTTTGAAGTTCTCTTTATAAAAATAGAAAAAGATATTGCAGACTCAGACTAGGCAAAAGATTTAAAAAATTTGTAGTTGCAGGATCACTTATTTCTTTTGGATGGCTGATGTCTCTTTGTGTTTCTGGTGACTTAATTCATTTTTCCCACAAGTATTATTTGGCCATTGGATTTTAAAGTCAGTAAAGGGCTAAACTCCACATGACTAATACTGAAAATGAATGTAATTACCCAAAAAGTACAAGTACAATAGCAGTGCTTAAGTAAGTCCAATAATTTTCCTGCTTGAGTTGGAATTAATAGCTGTTTCATTGATGGAACATTAGATGAAGCATTTGGATTTCTTTTGGCAGCACATAGCTTATATGAGTTTTGCTTACTCTTTCTTTGACCAAACTTGTGGAGTTGGTTTCTTCAAAGTTAAGTATAGTATGGCTGTTCTGTAATAAATATATGTTTTTTTTAAGTTGAAGACACTTCATTGTAAAAGGTTATGCACAGTTTCATTGTTATTGCTATCTTATTGATTACAGTTTCATTTTTTTAAATGGGTTTTTTTTTTTTTTAAATCCTGGCACAGTGTAGCATTGTTACATGTTGATAGGCTGTCACGTACCTGGGTTTTTTTCCCCCCCTCATCTCCCTTTTAGGTATTAGCAAATTATTTCCTTCAGTTCAGATTCATTATTTATACAGTGGGTGACAATAGAACCTACCTACGTACCACAGCAAAGACAGAAGGAGTTGATGCTAGTATGTTCCATGCTTCTCAATTTGCTTCCCCATTGGCTTTGGTTTCACACAGTCTTTGGTTCCAACCCTAGTTTTACCACTATTAGCTCTGCAGGTCACTTCTCTGAGTCATCAATTAAAAAACAAAGTTCTAGTATACTATACAGCAACTACTTCTCAGGGTTGTTCATCTATTGAATAAAGTAATTAATTGAAACCCTGTCACATGGTAATGCACACTAAACATTTGCTACTGTTGTAATGGTTTTCTTTCCCCAGTATAACCATATTTTATGCTGACTTGTTTCATTAAGTTGTGAAATTAAGCTTTTATCTTATCTTTTCCTAAAATGTTTTCCACAAAGATTGTTAAATATCTACTGAGGAATTATTTTTACAATGTATATTTGAGTAACACTGTAAAGGAAAGTCAAAGATGTTTAACTTTCAGGATTTCGTAGAGCCGTTAATGATAATGTTGATGTGTAAGCCAGTGTACCAGACTTACTCGACATAAGTCAAATCAGAGATGTTTCTTTCCATATTAGTGTTCTGGGCAGCATATGGTAGGAAACACTGCTTTACATGGTCTGTGCGGGCCAGACTCTATCTAGGCTATGCTTTAAAATGAAGACCTGAGGCGCCTGGTGGCTCAGTCGGTTAAGCGTCCGACTTTGGCTCAGGTCGTGATCCCGCAGTTGGCAGGCTCAAGCCCCACGTTGGGCTCTATGCTGACAGCTCAGGGCCTGGAACTTGTCTTCAGATTCTGTGTCTCCCTCCCCTCTGACCCTCCCCTGTTCATGCTGTCTCTCTCTCTCTCTCTCTCTCTCAAGAATAAATGAAACATGAAAAAAATTTTTTTAAATGAAGACCTAAGTATCATCAGATTTTTAAAATGATCTTATAATTGATGTGTATTTTTTTTTGAACTTTTTGTAGGAGGGAGTGGGAGGTATTGCTGTAGGAAAACTTAGTAAAGCAAATTTCACTTAATTTGTTATGCTCAAATTTATAATAGGATTACCTTAATTTTGTGTTTTTATTTTAGCCATATTAAATGGAATTTCCTAAATGCTGAAAATGTTTCTAAGTTCAAAGCCATACTAATTTTTCTTTGATTTGGGAATAGGTCCCGGATCCCTTAAACTCAAATACTATTTTATTAATGAGTATGTTTTTATCATTAAGATTTCCCTGTTATACTCTATGGCTTACTATCTTTTAAAATGAAGCTTTAGTTTTAATGTCAAAATGGTATACTTGGAATATGTTTTTATGTGAACCTTTTCTTCGTCCCTCTCTCCCCCCTTGTCTACGCCAGTGAGCTCCTTCGGGGTTACTCCTGCAGCAGGCGGACTGTCATCGGGCACAGTTGGGGAGGCTTCGACAGCCCTGAGCTCAGCAGCCCAGGTAGCTTTGCAGTCTCTCTCTCATGCAATGGCTTCAGCCGAGCAACAACTGCAGGTGCTGCAAGAGAAACAGCAGCAGCTTTTGAAGCTTCAGCAACAGGTTGGAGACTCTTTGGCTCTTTGTTCATGCTGTCTCTAAACTTCAAAAGCTGAAAAAAAGCACTGTAAAAATGACCATTGTTTTTGTAAAGGAAAGTAGGTTGATCGATGTGAGCTTATCAGTTTCTGCAGAAATTGAGGTAATGTCTTTGTGCTGTATCTAAATGTTTAAAAATTGTACAAGCCAATTTTATTTGACAAATACCTGAGGGAATATAATTGATATTTTGGGGGAGGGCAGTGTTTAAGTAAAATTCATCATAACTCCATTTTAGTACTCTTGGTCAAACGTGATGGTTACCAGTTACCGTTTTTATATATTGACGAATTGAAAACATTTTAAAGATGAATTGAAGTCATGTGGATTAAAATTTACTAATAATGAAAAAAAAAACTTACTAATAATGACAGACGCTTGGGAGTTTTCATTGTTGTCTAACTGCATCCCATGCAATTCTCGGTGATAGATTGTTTCGGGTTAGGCAACACGAGAGTGAGTCAGCCTCCTCCTGTTAATATTTTGTTCTGAGTAGAATTGTGTTTCCGTATTTACATGGCACTTGTTCTTCTTCCTTTCCACCTTTGCTTTGTGGAAGTCCAAGTTTCCAGAACAGAGGGAAGTTTATATCGATATTCAATGAAGTTCATATAGCAAAGAAATGTTTAATTCTCGTTGAGTCCATTTTTACTTAATTTCATTTTTATTTAACTAGGCTCTAGTTAATCGTGTGTATCTTCATAAGATATTCCTGTGTAGTGTTCCCCACAGGTAGGTAGGCAGGATCCATCTATATGTGTTGCCTTTACTTGTCTTACAGAAAGCAAAGCTGGAAGCCAAGTTACATCAGACGACAGCTGCGGCGGCTGCCGCAGCCTCGGCAGCATCAGCAGTAGGTCCTGTTCACAACTCTGTGCCTTCCAACCCGGTGGCAGCCCCCGGATTCTTCATCCATCCATCTGATGTTATTCCACCCACTCCAAAAACAACACCACTTTTTATGACTCCACCACTCACCCCACCCAATGAAGCAGTTTCCGTGGTGATTAATGCCGAACTTGCACAGCTTTTCCCAGGCTCAGTTATTGATCCCCCAACAGTCAATCTTGCTGCACATAACAAAAATTCCAACAAGTCCAGAATGGTAAATTCTTATATTTTAAATAGGTGTTCGCTTAGATGTTTAAAAATATTGTGATGTATACGCTAGCTTGAGAAGGCAAAATTGTATTATGCCAACTTGATACATCACATTGGCTTGTTTTCTAAAATATTACAGAATGTACATCAGACGAGACTTGTTAATTTGATATATGGTTACTAGTTTGTATAGAGCAAGAGTAATATCAATATAGAGTTATACTTTTTTCTTTTCTAGAATCCAATTGGTTCTGGTCTAGCTCTTGCAATTTCTCATGCTTCACATTTTCTTCAACCTCCACCTCACCAGTCCATTATTATAGAGCGAATGCATTCAGGTAATCTTTGACTTTCTTAAGATATTTTTCTTGCCTGTTCTGCTAGCCCTTTGAGTCTTAATATTCTGTAGTTTGATTTTTCCTTTCAAGTGAATCACATCTGTTCCTGGGTAAGGATGTCTTATCACAAGTAGGCACTACATAAGGCTCCCGCTGTGTACTCACCATGTTGGGTGGCAAAGTGCTGCTGGGTAGGTTGACGAGTTCTTTCCAGGCCGTGGGTTTCACTTGCAGGTGGATCCCACCTGTTGATCTCTGATGGACATAAATATCTACCTCCATTGTAGCTGCTCGATTATCATTACACTGGAAGTTACACTTAAATATTTGTAAGACCAGCATCCCAGTGTTGGAATCATTTCCAGAAAATAGCAGACAGACTTATTCCTGAATTTAGTAACTATGTAAGATTAATAACACTTCATGTCTCCTGATAATTCATTCAATTTTTACCTAAGTTTGTACCATACTTACTTACATGTTAGCAACTGGGAAGGGTGGTTAAAAAACCACAGGTGATTTTAACCATATCATCCTATCAAATTATTAGTTCTGGGCTTGTGCTACAGCAGAATTCAACAGAGTTCCTCAGTGTGTTTTACAGATGAAAGTAACATGCATATGGTTCTTACTTTGTCACTCTGTGTCTTATGAATAGTTTGCTTTATTGCATTACTCTATTTCTTTGGAAGAGTTTTTAAAAATATATATAAAGTGAAATTCTTTTTGTTGATAATATTTTTAAAGTTTATTTATTAGAGAGAGCAAGCATGTGCACAAGCTGGGGAGGGGGATGGTGCACAGAGAGAGAGAGAGAGAGAGAGGGAGGGAGACACAGAATCCAACGCAGACTCCAGGCTCTCAGTTGTCTCTGCAGAGCCAACATGGGGCTTGAATTCAGCAGTTGTGAGATCATGACTTGAGTCAGATGTTTAACTGGCTGAGCCACTCATTTGCTCCTAAAGTAAAATTCTTAATGATATTTCTTGCTCAACTAATCCTTCATTGGTATCAACATTAGTGTGTGTAATATTTTTTAGAGTGTGATTTGTTGTGCATTCTTATGAATAGTGAGCAGTTGTTTACACTGCAGTTTGGTCCTTTTTTTTTTTAGCAATTGAATTGAGCGTAGGACGTAGGATTATGTTCTTTGTTATTTAATAGTTTTTCTATCCAGGAATGCATTGGTAACTAGCTTGTTTGCTTTTAAACTAGCTTCGTTGAAAACTATTTCTGGAAGTCAGTTGATTCCTTCACTGTAAAATGTAGTTGGTAAGGTTATTAGGTGCTCCTCAGCCCAATCTAGTAAAGAAGAAAAAAGAATTGTGTGATTAATGATGCTGTCTCCTATTTCACTAATTGGGCTTATTCTGAAAGGTGTATAAGCTGAGAGATGCAAAATTTTCCCATTCCTCTCTGATCATTTTTGCCTTTCATTAATGTGTGCATCTCAACCATGCTGAGTGTGATTCTAGTGCTTGTACAAAGAGGCATCCTGCCTCTTTAGTGTGATTCTTTAAAGTAAACCATCGACTTCAGCTGGGACTGAGCTTAAGAGATAGTGATGTGTTAGTAGCTGGGCAAAAACGGTGTTTGAGACAAGCTGTATTTGTCGTCATTGGAGGACCTTCCTAAGGGATTTTATATAGTGGTGGGGTGCTGGCTGCGTGTCATTTCCGCCTTGTACTTTTACTTTACATCGTAACCAGGATGTAATATCTAACTCCATAAGAAGTTAAACAAAGCTTGAGGAAACTAAGGTAATACAACTTGGTATCATTACCGCATCTAGGTGGAAAATTGTTAAAAAATTGACCAAATGATTGAAAGAAGAGTAGATAGGTACTTTTAAGAATTCATTTATATACTATTTTTTGCTCTGGTGTTTTAAATTAAGCTTTGGGGTACCTGGGTGGCTCAGGTCATGATCTCGCCGTTTGTGGGTTTGGAGCCCCCCACTGGACTCTGTGCTGACAGGGTCAGAGCCTGCACCCTGCTTTGGATTCTGTGTCCCCATCTCTCTCTCTGCCTCTCCCTTGCTTATACTCTCTCTCTCTCTCAAAAATAAACATTAAAAAAATTTTTAATTAAGCTTACATGCACAATTGATTGTCATCATAGTAACAAACTTTTGCGTATTTTTTGTTTCAGTCTTAATTAGCATTGATTGAGGTTTCAGAAAATTTTCAAAGGCTATTTACTCTTTTCATTTGTAGTTTAATCAGTTGATTTCATATTTTAAGATGAGTATTCCCAGCTGTTTTTTAATGTATCTTTTGGTTAATTGAAACAATGGTATTTTTTGTTACCTGTTGCTCTCATTGATAGGAGCAAGGAGATTTGTGACCTTGGATTTTGGCAGACCAATACTGTTGACGGATGTATTGATTCCCACTTGTGGAGACTTGGCCTCCTTGTCAATTGACATTTGGACATTAGGAGAAGAGGTGGATGGGAGGCGACTGGTAGTGGCAACTGACATAAGCACCCATTCACTAATTCTGCATGATTTGATACCACCTCCTGTGTGCAGATTCATGAAGGTAAAATACCTCAGGACAGCAAATTGATAATGCTTTCCATGTTTCTGGCAAGTTACAGAAGATACTTAGACATATAATTAAAACGTTTAACTATGTTTTTAAATACATTGCACAGAATTTTATTTTTTGCAGATGGATGTGTATGTATTTTTATGTTTTTGTTTTTTGTTTTTTTAATTTCAGATCACTGTCATTGGACGTTATGGAAGTACAAATGCCAGAGCCAAAATCCCATTAGGATTTTACTACGGTCATACATATATCTTGCCTTGGGAGAGTGAGCTAAAGTTAATGCATGATCCTTTAAGGGGAGAGGGTGAATCTGCAAACCAACCAGAAATTGACCAGCATTTAGCAATGATGATTGCTCTCCAGGAGGATATACAGTGCAGGTTGTTAGAAAATTTCAGTCTATTTTAATCTTATTGAAACCTTTTATATTGTATGTCTTGCATATATTTTTCAAGAAATGTCTTTTCATAGATGTATAGAAAAGAACAAGACAGGGTACCTGGGTTCAGTCAGAAGAGCATGTGACTCTTGATCTTGGGTTTGTGAGTTCAAGTCCCACTTTGGGTGTAGAGATTACTAAAATTAAAGAAAAGTGAACTATTAAAAAAGAAAACAAAAGGAAGTAGGAAAATAGAATGTTACAGTAATATTTAAGAAATTAAAATATTATGCTTAAATAATTGGCTTTATTTGGTACCTAACTGATTTTTTTTTTTTAATTTTCTTTTTATGTCTTTATATGGAGAGAGAGGCAGAGAGTGAGTGGGGAAGGGACAGAGAGAGAGGGAGACACAATGTGTCTGAGCTGGTAGCACAGACCCTCACGCTTGAACTCAGACTGTGAGATCATGACCTGAGCTTAAGTCAGACGCTTAACTGAGAGAGCCACCCAGGCGCCCCACGGATTAATTCTTCTTAATGGTTGTAGAGATTTAATTTTCAGTGTACATTTATACATACACATCAAAGAGAGCATTGCAGGAATTATTTTGTACATTTATTTTTTATTTACAGGTATAACTTAGCTTGTCATCGACTGGAAACGCTTTTGCAAAGTATCGATCTTCCGCCTCTCAACAGTGCTAACAATGCACAGTACTTTTTGCGAAAACCAGACAAGGCAGTTGAGGAAGATAGTAGAGTTTTCTCTGCCTATCAAGACTGTATTCAGCTACAGCTTCAACTGAATTTGGCTCATAATGCAGTGCAGAGGCTCAAAGTAGCTCTAGGTACAAGTCGGAAGGTGTTAAGCGAAACATCAGATCCAAAAGATTTGATTCAGACGTCTTCCACAGAGCAGTTACGTACCATCATCAGATATTTATTGGACACTTTGCTCAGTCTTCTTCACTCTTCCAATGGTTTGTATTTGGCTTAAGTTCTTCAAACACTAGAAATGTGTTTGATGTGATTTTGTCGCGTGTTGTGTTGTGTTGATATTTCTCGAGTATTGCCATTTTGATATCCTTTCTAAAGTGACTATGAACTACGCTTTTAGGTTAACTCCTTCCCCCCCCCATCTTTTTACTTGTTTTTGTTTTAAATACATTTTTGATTATTTTCTTGAGTTTTTGCTGTTGATGTGGCACATCATTTTGTTATTGGCAAAACATTAAATGTTGTTGTGAAAACTGTTACTAAATTGCTAACCTAAGATATTGTAATTTTCTAACTAGACGCTTTATTTGACTATTAACGTGCACAGGAGCTATTTTTGATCGTTACATGTGCACACATGCAAAGACATGTATTCAGCTATCTGATACACCCAACTCCACATATAAGAAATACAACTGATTGAACTGCTAGCTTTTCTCCTTCCCAAATATTAAATTAAAATTAAAATTCTAAATTAAAATTAAATTTAAATTCTACATGTAAAGAGTAATTAAATGACTAGAACAAATAAAATACAGTTGTGTGCTGATTGCTGATAAAGAAGAAAGTGTATTTAGGTATGCTGATGGTGATATTACAGCATACACTTAAATAGGAAATTTTATTTTCTGTTTTGTAATAGGACACTCTGTTCCTGCAGTTTTGCAGAGCACATTTCATGCCCAGGCCTGTGAAGAGCTTTTTAAACACTTGTGCATCAGTGGAACCCCAAAGATACGGTTGCATACTGGTCTTCTACTTGTTCAGCTCTGTGGTGGTGAAAGATGGTGGGGTCAGTTTCTTTCTAATGTTCTTCAGGAATTGTACAATTCAGAGCAGCTTCTCATCTTTCCACAAGATAGGTAGGTCAGAAGATATTGGACTTGTTTGTTATTAGTAATTTCTGCTTCTGGAGGCCAATGTCAGAGTTTGAAATTATATATTGTATATGTGGATCCTGCATGGAGAAATGAAGCATGTCTTTCCAAGGTTTGGGAAATGCATAGCAAAGCACATATTGAAGAAGATTATACATGATAGATGTAACCAGACTACCTTTTTTTAGTTTCGTAATTCAGTCTGTGGAGTTTGTAAATCCATGTTTACAAGTATTTCCTAACAGATTATATTGCTTTATGTGTTAAATGTATTTTTTGAGACTTTGATAAATTCTCTTGTTGATTTCTTACAGATATAGTTAAGAAATACAACCAGTAGTTTGAAAAGAGCTAATTTTAACATCATAGCTCCAGATACAAGTCCTGCTAAGAATTGCATATCCTATCATTTTTGTTAAATTTCAATGTAAATTATTTTTTAAATGAGCAAATTGATTCATACTGAGTATTTATATCTCTTTTTTAGGGTCTTCATGTTACTTTCCTGCATTGGTCAAAGATCACTTAGTAATAGTGGAGTATTAGAAAGCTTACTTAATCTGTTGGATAATTTATTATCACCTCTTCAGCCGCAGTTACCCATGCATAGGAGGACAGAAGGTATTATTTAAAGTGGTCATCTTTTGTAAAAACATAAGATTTCTATTATTACTGCTTTTATAAAATGGCTACTGTGAAGTACTTATTTTAATATTCATCACAGCACATTTTGTTCATATTTTTATTATGTAGACTTTCATGTGGTTGACTGCCGTATTGTTATTACTTTAAAAATCTATTACCTTTTCATTATTTGAATTTTGAATTTGGGAACTATTGTGAGTTTTCTATAAACTGTCATGACTAAGGTCAAACTCTCTTATTTAAATGTTTATTTTTGAAGGAGAAAGGTAAAGACAGGTAGAGAGAGAAATAGCACGAGTAGGGAAGGGGCAGAGAGAAAGGGAGACACAGGCTCCAGGCTCTGAGCTGTCAGCATAGAGTCAAACGCAGGGCTTGAACCTTGGAATCATGAGATCATGGCCTGAGCTGAAATCGGATGCTTAACTGACTGAGCCACCCAGGCACTCCTCATACTCTCTTTAAAAAGTCTCTGTTAAAATAAGGCACAGTTGCTGTTCTGGTCATCGATAATGTATTTCATTTGAGCAACAAAATTCTTATTGGAAAAGAACTTAACATAGTTTAAAATACTTATGAATGTGAAATTGAGAGGGTTTTTTTTTTTTTTTTTACGTTGTCTATATGTCCAGGACTAGGACCTTATACCTTGTTTCTTAGTTTACAAATAATATCTGTTGGATTAAACCTATCACTAACAATCTATTTTTCATACCATAAAACATTTGTCTTCCATTACTTTCAGTGTGTTCCTCAATTTGGCCATAAGTTCCAATTCTGAGGCTTATTACAAGTAAATATTGCTGTTAGTGATGATGCAGTATATTTTGAATTTATAAAATGCCTTATCGCATAATTATCTTCTCAGACTTCATAGAACTCTTAGAGTCACCTGATTGTTCCCCCACCCCTCGTCATCTCTACATAGGAGTACTGGATATTCCCATGATCAGTTGGGTCGTGATGCTGGTGTCCAGGTTGTTGGATTATGTGGCAACTGTTGAAGATGAAGCAGCAGCTGCAAAGAAACCTTTGAATGGGAAAGACAGGGAAAGGTTTCTGACAGGTATCAGAAGTTTATAATTGCCTGTTGGTGGGGATTTTGAGGGAAAACGCAGTTGTTCCAGAACTGGTTAGTGGCCTGGAGATCCTAGCTATATATAATTTGTGTAAAGTATGAAATAAATTTATTAGGAATCTGTTTTAAGGGTAGGATTTTTTTCTGAAGGACATTATGGACAAACACCGTATCTGAGCATGACTTTTAATGTCTAAATACAACTATGTCTTTCCTGAGGTTTTTCGAGGCTCATTTAAACACTTTCTAATACCACGCATGTCAGTGAATTTATGAATAGGAAGTCTTTGTTATTTTAGTATAGTGCGTCACTCTATTTACCATTATGGAGTATAGTTCTAATTAACTATAAAGAACTTTTATGCTTAGATGTGGGAAATTACCAAGTTTGTTTTTGAGTTTCACTGTTTCTCATAAACTTTTGAGGCATAGAAAAATTTAAAAATTAAAGGAAGTCAAACTATAAGACAAATTATTTTCTTCCCTTTTTCTGACCTAACAACATTTTTCCTAAAGGTTTTGAAATAGCTGCATCTTCTGTCTAAGTGCCATAAAATTTGAATTTTACCCATTGTCAGGGCCATAGTATTAAAAAAGATCCCACTGGGTGTTTTATAGGTAAATCATTTGATTATCATTTGATAAATTGAATGGTGCCCATCACGTTTGGTAAAAGGGTGGGAAATTTTATTCATGTAGAGAAAACATGTCTTAAATATTTAGAGTTGATGGCTCAGTTTACTCATTTGTGTGGTATAGTGGTTCCTGTACAATTACATCTAACTATCATATGAAGTTGGAATATTACAGTCTTGGAGGTCTTGGTTTTTATTTATAGCACTCAGATAATATGGAAGTACATTGTTGCAAGACATTTTTTGTAGGTTTTGAAGAATTTGAACTCACTTGACTAATAGATATTAGAGCATAGGTTGGGCAGCAGGTTAAGGAGGCATGAACAAATAATTGCAAATGGGTCAAGGGTGGTATTGAGCCTGAATTGAAAAGAGGAATGATACTTAAAGTAATAGTCTGGACACATTTTAAAAAATGAGAATAAGTCAAGCTACACAGCATAATTTTTGAACCATTTAACCTTAATTTTACATTTATTAAGTCACAATGACTTAATCGAACACCGTCATATTGGGTCCTTGCATGAACGTATTGGTTTGACATAGGCAGTAGTGAGCATTTGTTGTTTGAATTGAGTTAAATGAATGCTAAGCAACTGTGGGGAAAGATGGCCGTTATCTTAAAGGGAAGATTGGAGATAGGGAAAACTGATCCTAAAGTCATTTAGGATCTGGATTAACCTTTTTAGGGTTAAACCTTACTATCAATTTCTTTATAATGCTCAATTTCCTTAAAACTGCTTTGTTGTGATTGACATGTTTATAAATTTTTATTTTCTGGTTATGGAAAGTTCTTTAAAACCACGTTTCACAGAATTATTAATAAAACTTTTTCTTGCTCTTATAGGTAACCAGTGGAGTTTTATTAACAATAATCTGCACACTCAGAGCATAAATAGATCTTCCAAAGGCAGCAGTAGCCTTGATAGATTATATTCCAGAAAAATCAGAAAGCAGCTAGTTCATCATAAACAGGTAATTTTCAATACACTTTTAAAATTTTAATGTTTGAGAATATTGCTTTTGAGGTTGCAATAAGCTTACTGTCAGTTCTCAGGTATGATATTTAATGAGGTTCTTAGCGAAATTATTTAACAGTTCTGAGACTGAGCTTTCTTATTTGTAAGATGGCAACAGTTTGTAGTTTACAGATTTTTGGTGAGGTCCTTTGAAGTCTACCTCTTCACATCTTGGTTATTACCATTCTAAGTGAGAGGCTGTCATTTTCCTTTGTGTAGTTAAAAGGCCTCTCACCCTTTTTGTTCTTTCTCAACCAAACCATATGTCATTTCATTCTCCATTTCTTAGTAGCTTCCAGTTAACCTGTGCATGAAGATCAAAGTCCTTAACAGGGCTTGAGGGTGTCTGTCATCTACCCCTCTTTGTGCCTGTCACATTTGAATTTTAGTCTAGTCATATTGAATTTGAGTTCATGAACCATCTTCTCATGTAGGGTTTTTCTATGTGGTGAGCTGCCCCCCTGCCACCCCCCCACCACACAGGATAACCTAACTTACTAGGCATTAGTTAAGTTTATTTTGAGACAGCAAAAGCAAGTGAGCAGGAACGGTGGGGGGACAGAGAGAGAGGATCCCAAAGCAGGCTCTGCACTGTCAGCGGAGGGCCCCATGTGAGGCTCAAACTCAGGAACCATGAGACCAGACCTGAGTCAAAATTAGGAGTCGGATGCTTAACCAACTGAGCCTCCCCGGTGCCCTTCAGGTACTAGTTTATATTCACTTCCCCTTCTGTGGTTTCTAAATTGGGATGGTATCCACTACGGTAGGTTCCCCGTGTGTCCTGTTTTTCCTTACATTATATTCATGAATAATTGTGGTAGGGATTCTTTTGTTAATATGAGATTTGGGTGTTTCACTGTGAGTAAATGATTTCTTAAAGTCTTGTTAGGAGTCATGCAGAGTGTTCTGTTTTATCTGCCTTTTTTTTTTCTCAACATGATATTTTTGAGATTCATCCATATTGAATGTATCATCAGTTCTTTTTATTCTTGAGCACTGTTCCATGGATGTTTCAGAATCTGTTTATCCGTTTTCTTGTTGATGACCCTTTTGTGTTGTTTTTTTCCTCTTGAAATATAAATATGCATATATTTCTTTCTCTGCTTAACATGCAAATGTTTGCATGTATACACACTCAGTCTTTCTTTCACATGTCATGTATTAGAATGTGGCTTTTGTTATAGGTCATCTGTGCATTTTTCTGGATTTTTTTCTTACTTGGTTCCGTGATTTTTCTTGAAACTACACATAAATGAATTTATAGCTGACATCAGAGTCTTGTGCGCCATTGCTTTATTATATTTTTTTAAGTGGGTCTTTCTCTTTTCTCTTAACAGTGTATATGAGGTTATGTACTACATACTTGATACCTAGTATGGAGCTTAGTGTCTTATCAATAATTACTTATATAATAGATTTAAACTGTAATGAGAGTTTATATGAAAATGCTTAGGACCTGGCAAGTTTGTGAAAGCTTTCGGCTTTTTTAAAAACATGGACTTAGCACTAAATTGTTTTCACTTTTATATTTTTCAACTATAAGCTATTTGATCTTTTGCAAGAAAAATGATGTGAAGCTTCTCCCTCAACTTTTTTTTTTTTAACTCTTAACTAATTGTAGGGCGTAATAATTTGCATCCTTTTGAATTCAGCTAAATTTTATTGAACACTTAATGTTTATGCTTGCTGTGTTTAATTTAGGACGTGAAGATGGAAAATAAACTTAGAATATAACCCAGTGGATTTTCCTTAGTAAAATATTACTATTTTATTCTTTGCTGTGAAGGACATTATTGGGACAGTTGGCAAATTTAAAATGAGGTTTGAGTCATAGTTGGCAGTAGTGTAGTCGTATTGTTCTCTGATTCTGATGGTTGTACTATGGCTTGTAGAAAGATTTGGTTTCTAGGAAATACATACTAAGTATTCAGGGGTGATTGGCCATCAGGTTGCCAACTTATTCTTAAATAGTTGAGAAAAAAAAATGTCTTTTTTGCAGTAATTAAAATTGCTGATTAAGATTGTGATTGTTTTGAAGTACATTAAAATTATGTACTTGTTATTGTAATTGTTGGATTTATTGTAGAACTTTAAGGATAGTTTTCTGAAAATACTGATCTGTGGTAGTTCTCTCACACACATAACATATATGCATACTGGTTTTAGTTTAGGATACATTTTTCTTCATATGTGGAGATTATGGCCAAGTGAATTACTTTTTCTCCCTGATAACAAAAATATCTACGAAAAGTAGAAGTTTTGGAGATGTTCTTTGAAGTAGTAGGTTTAAGTTCTTAACACATTATTCATTTATTATCATGAGTATTACCTTCTAGTGATGTTGTATTTAGAATAATATTCTGCATGTATGGGGCTATACGGGGATGTGGTGAAGTCTTTCCGTGGATATTTAAGGTCTTACTGTGCAGAACTTTTTTTTCGTGGTTTTGGTCTATTTGTCTATTGGTACAGACTGGACATTGGAATTTGGGCACATGGGGTTGGGGGATGTGGGTAGGCAACATGAAAGAACAACATGAAGGAACTTGGTGGGGATGGAACTATAGTGGTGGTTCATGTGTCTGTGCTTGATCCACAAACACTGACATACACTCTCAAAGGAGTAGAAGTGAAACCGGAGAAACCTGAATAAAATTGGTGTATTTTAACAGTGTCACTGGAGGAAAATGGGTAGTCTACAAAAGATCCCTGTTATTTCTCACAACTATGTATCTACACTTACCTCAATAAAATTTTCCATTAATAAAAAAATATAGATATTCTAAAAATATACTACTCTTGAGAGAGATTTCCATAAAAACAAAGCTGAGAATATTCTTCAATAAAAAAATTTCTCTGCATATTTAAAAGTACTTTTCCCTTCAAAAATATACCCATCAGTCAATCTCATTAGTGGTTTACATAAGAAGGTCTTCCTTTTATTTACCTTTTCCCATGATTGACGAGTTGATTAAGTCTAGTTATAACATGGAGAGAACAGTCAGGATTTGAAAATGACTCCTCAGCAACACAGTTAAGACTAGATCTTGCAGGGAGTTATTTATTCCATTAGTTGGATGTATGAAATGTATATAGTAATTTGTTGTTTTTAACACTGTTAGCTAAATTTAAATTAAAAAGTTAGATAAACCTTTTTCTTCTTCCTTTTTTTTTTTTTTTTTTTAGCAACTTAACCTATTAAAAGCTAAACAGAAAGCTTTGGTGGAACAGATGGAAAAAGAAAAAATACAGAGTAACAAAGGATCATCATATAAGCTTCTGGTAGAGCAAGCAAAACTAAAGCAGGCTACTTCAAAGGTATAAACTATGCTTTTTAATGTAATTATTTTGGATAACTCTCTTCTCTTAATATTTTTAATTGAAGTATCTAATAATAATTAGGAAAATTAAATATAGTTCTGTTTATCAACAGAAAAATCTATTCTATACCCCTTTTCTGAGGGGAGGTAGCTTTTAAATCAAGGAAATATATGATAAATGTGGATTTACAGTATGTTTCCAGTGTGCTTTAAAAAAATTTTTCTCTCATGCCTTTATTTTATTTGAGAGAGAGACAAAGTGCAAGTGCTGGGAAGGACAAAGCGAGAGGGAACCATAGAATCTGAAGCAAGCTCCAGGCTCTGGGCTGACGTGGGGCTCGAACTCACAGACTGTGAGATCATGACCTGAGCTGAAGTCAGATGCTGACTGAGCTCCCCAGATGCCCTAAGTGTGCTTACTGTAAAGTGGATTGTGTGCCAGTAAATTAATTGAAGATAAAAGACTCAAGTAAATGTACAGTTTATCTAATGTGTTCTAAGTGAAATTCAAACGCAGTGATTTGTAAATAAAAATTTTAAATATAACAATATATTTTTTAAAAAATGGTTTTTGAGAGAAAGAGGCAAAGCGATTGCATCGAAGGGGCAGAGAGAGGGGGAGACAGAGTCCGAAGCAGGCTCCAGGCTGTGAGCTGTCAGCACAGAGCCCGATACAGGGTTCGAACACATGAACTGTGAGATCATAACCTGAGCTGAAGTCAGACAGTTAACCAACCAGCTGAGCCACCCAGGCACCCCAGTTAATATTCATTTTTTAATTTTGGGGGGTAACACATATAGAGGCCGATTTTGTTTATTGTGTTTCTTTAAATATGAAGTATTCCACCAGATTTTGAAATAACTTGAGTTCATACTCTATTCTTGAAGTTATGTTATATAGGTTTATCACCCACCTTTCCTGAATTATGTTTTGGGTGTTTTGGTAATTTTTATTCAAAATGTTAGATTTGACCTAATGTAGCCTTAGTGTGGAATTTCACTTTTCAGAAATGGAAGTAAAAGTCTTCCATTTATTCCATTTTTCCCATTGGTGAGGAATTGATTAAGTCTAGTTGTAATATGGAGATAACAGGATTTGGAAATGACTTGTTAGCAACACAGTTAAAACTAGATTTTTCAGAGAGTTGTTTATTCCAGTAGTTGGATGTATGAAATCAGAAAGTAAGGTTACTTTCTGAAGCTTATGGCTTATCTAAAATTATGTTGTTTAGAACTTGTAAGTTTTCTGAAGTATTTTCATCCATAAAGAAGGGTTACTCAGTAAGCACTGATTTAGGGGCGACTGGGTGGCTAAGTAGGTTAAGCATCCTACTTAGGCTCAGATAATGATCTCATGATCCATGAGTTCGAGCCCTGCGTTGGGCTCTGTACTGACAGCTCAGAGCCTGGGGTCTGCTTCGGATTCTGTATCTCCCTCTTTCTCTGCCCTTCCCCACTCACTTGTGCATGCATGCACACGTGCACTCTCTCTCATTTTAATAATAATGGATAATAAACATTTTATAATAATAAAAATAATGAATAATAATAAACAATAATAAACACTGATTTAAATATTGTAAATTTCCCTATGCAGCACTTCAAAGATTTAATTCGGTTACGACGGACAGCAGAATGGTCCCGCTCTAACTTAGACACAGAAGTTACAACAACAAAAGAAAGTCCAGAGATAGAACCACTTCCTTTTACCCTGGCCCACGAACGTTGTATTTCAGTAGTGCAGAAACTTGTGCTATTTCTCCTTTCCATGGATTTTACATGTCATGCAGATCTCTTACTCTTTGTTTGTAAGGTAAGTAAAGTAATAGGCATACTTTATAATTACAGGCTTCAAGGGTAAGGAAAAGAAAGAATGCAGTCTTTAATTGATTTTTGATTAAGAAAGATAATAGTGCTTTTATTGATTTCTTTTGTGTAACTAAGGTTTTTTTTTTATTGTGCCTTGAAAGATTTAAAAAGTTTATTCCTTAGCAGATGTGATTTATATTTTTAACCTAGTTAAAACTATAATGTAGATTTAAAATCTCTATAAGCTAGGTATGTCTATCTCCAACCTACCTTTTATCTATGAATTAAAGTAGGAAATACACAAATAAGTGTCAAATTATGAAAATGAGGGGTTTTAATGCCCTGAAGGCTTTCTTGTAGCATATTCATTATTTATAAATATTATTTTTAACCATTCCACCAAGATTTTTAATGAGATTTTAATATTAGATCCATGAAAATACATTTCTTTGCATTTTATCTCAAGCAATTATTTTGACACCTAAAGCATATCTCATTAATGAGGACTATTATTCCAACTTTTTGTTTTTGGAGAAAATCTGTAATTGATATTTAAGTGTCTGGTTTTTTTAAAATGTATTGCAGGTTCTGGCACGCATTGCAAATGCCACAAGGCCAACTATACATCTGTGTGAGATTGTGAATGAACCCCAGCTGGAAAGACTGCTGTTACTTCTGGTTGGGACTGACTTTAATAGAGGAGATATATCTTGGGGTGGTGCTTGGGCTCAGTATTCCTTAACCTGTATGCTACAGGATATATTAGCAGGTTTGTCTGGGTTTATTTTTCATAGAGTATGTCCAAATTAGCTGGTCATGGCTTATAGACTATGTCCAGATTAGCTGGTCATGGCTTGAATAAATAACATTTAAAATAAACTGTAATTCTCTTAAGTGTTAAAGGTCTGTTTAATGTATCGGTGGCAACCATTTGGAGTTATTTTGTATTTAATTATGTTGACAATTGTGATAAATGTCAAGTCTTCATGAGGAGTTACGTTGTTAAAGAAAAGGAACATTAGAGATAGTTTCATTAGTAATATTCACAGTGGGCTACTTATTACTTCTTTATGTGGCCATGAGAACTCTGTGTGCCTCAGTCCTTTCATCCATAAAATAAGGATAATAAGAGTGCCTTCCTTATAAAGTTGTTTTGATGAATGAGTGAGTTAATACATATAAAGGAACTGTAATAACTCCTGGTCATATTAAACATTTTCTGTTTTTTACTAGTTACTTGTCTTTAGTGTCTGAGGTTAGTGTGGTGGGTCCCAGCATTTCCACAGAAGGTGGAGAATCTTTTGCTTCAATGTTTCATAGTTGGTGGTGCATACATGCTGTCATTCTGTCAATGGGAGGAAGAATATGCTTTAATATGATTGGGATATCAGTTAAGAAATTATTGTAACAGTTATGGCTCTTTTCTGATGCACAGGAGAGCTGCTGGCGCCGGTAGCTGCAGAAGCCATGGAGGAAGGAGCAGCGAGTGACGACGTTGCCGCAGCAGCCGGCGACTCCGACGACTCCCTGCAGCAGTCCTCCGTTCAGCTGCTGGAGACCATCGATGAGCCTCTGACACACGATATAACGGGTACCTGCTTTATGTTCTATTTAAGGTGGCCTTAGCTTGCTCGCTCTTTTTTTTTAATGAAAAAAAATATTTTTTAATGTTTTGTTTATGAGAGAGAGACAGAGTGTGAATAGGTGAGGGCCAGAGAGAGAGGGAGACACAGAATCTGAAGCAAGCTCCAGGCTCTGAGCTGTCAGCACAGAGCCCGATGCGGGGCTTGAACCCATGAACTGTGAGATCATGACCTGAGCCGAAGTTGGACACTTAACCAACTGAGCTACCCAGGTGCCCTTAAATTTATATGTCAAACTACAGAATTTTAGTGCAGTAGAAAGTTAATTTTTCAATATTTTTGTATTGTGCTTACTAAGGCCAAAACCCTCTCAGTTAAATGTGACAACTATGTTTTCATTTGATTCTCTGAATGAATGCTTATGATAATAAAATGCTGTCCTTTCATAATACCTGTATTATTTTGAGATGGACTGATTTGGCTGTGTTGAAGAAAATATAATCTAGAAAACAGTTAAGGATCCCTCATTGGTAAAGACAGTAAAGTTAAAAGACTCTTACTCTTTAAGATCCAGCCTTTTTGGTATATTCCTTCTCTTTTTTCTTTCTTTTCTGCTCTTTTAAAACTTGTATGTGTATCTTAGCGTGTACAATTCTTTGCTTTTTTTTTTAAGTGTATTATTATTTTGAAAGAGAGATAGCATGCACACAAGTTGGGGAGGTGCGGAGAACAAGGGAGAGAGAATCCTAAGCAGGCTCTGTGCTGTCAGACAGGGGCTTGATCCCACGAACCAGGAGATTCTTGACTGAGCTACCCAGGTGCCCCTGCTCCTTACTTCCTAAGAGTCTATTTTAGTTATCGCCCTGTAGGCTACAGGTGCTGTGGTCGTTTCCCCCGTTTGTCATTCTTCAGTCTTAGGTGTTGTCATAATTTTATCCTTTTTACCGGATACTCCTTTTATCTGGAATGGTCTTCCTCCTTTTCTTAACAAGATGGTGGACTCCTTATCTAAGATTCACATCCAGCGTGCCCTCCTCCAGGAAGCTTTCTCCAGCAGCGGCAGCAGCAGCAGTATTGGACACTGGTCGTTGCAGCCGCCTTCCACTCTAGATGGTCTCTGGCAGCACGCATCCTGCTGTAGTTGGTTAAATCTCTGCAGTGTATCCTCACCTCTGAACTTTGATTAATTTATTGAAGAGCAGATATTTGTTTTATTAATCTTCACATACTTAAGCCCTAGGACAGGATGGCTTGTGCTAGGCATTCTATAAATAAATGTTGAGTAAGAGGGTGAGAAGGATGGGAGAGTAAGGTTTATTGTAAGGCACAGCAGGCTAGTTAGGAATTTTAAGACATGTAAGAGCATAATACTTTCTGATTCAGAAGAGAAATGTAAGGTGAATAGCAGCTTTTCCTGTAGGGGCCACTGGGGTGAGAGGAGCATGGCCCTCTCCTCTCCCAGCGATGGTGTGAGCTTGTCCCCTGATTCCAGTGTACTCCAAAAAGTGGGAGTCATCTGGCAAAAATGTTACTTTGCCTGCTCTGTTCAAGGCTCTCATTTGACCTGATGTTGTGAACTTTGTTCACACTAACCTTTGCAGAAACGGCAGCCCTATGCTGTTGGTGAATTGGCAAGTCATCAAAGCAATCCTGAGTTTTGGGGTACTGGCAGAGCCGTGGCTCAAATCCCCAGAGTTTGAGATGATGGGACTCACCGTTCTGGGCAGGGTGCTTCTGAAAATGTGTTGCGGGGCCTGCATGCTTGTACCAAACAAAACTGGCCTCACTGTCCAAGAGTGAACCCAAAGAAGCGACACACCCTCTGCTCTGCCCTGGCTGCCTCAGTGCTACCAGCGCTGCTGCTGTCTATAGGTTCCTCTATTGAGGAAGGTTCCAAATGTCCTTTGGTGGTTGAAGATAAAGTTCAAGGCTACAAGGAGACCAGGGAGTCTGTTTTGCTTTTTAAAATAATTAAAGCCTAAAATGATCTTAGAAGGGTGTACATGTCTCAGCAAATGAGGGCTGGCAAGGTAAAATGAGAAATTGTCACTGTATCCAGTATAGGGGACCCTGCATCATCTGTAAGGAAGACAGTGGTATCGTCAAGGCCTTCAGAATCACCCCTGGAATTAATTTACTTAACGTAAACAAACGGAATATCTTGAAACTTGCTCCTGGTGGGCATGCAGGACGTTTCTGCATATTTGGATGACAGTGCTCTCTGCAAGTTAGATGATCTGTAGGGAACTTGGCATAAGGCTGCCTCCCTCAAGAGTAACTACAACCTTCCCATGGACAAGATGCTTAATACAGATCTTAGCAGAATCTTGAAGACCCCAGAGATCACAGAGCCCTCCAAGTGCCACCCAGCAAGAGTCATTGCAGAGTCCTGAAGAAGGATCCACTGAAAAACCTGAGAATCCTGTTGAAGCTAAATCCACACCCACAGACCACCATGTGCCAGACCACCAGTCTTTGCCAGGCCAAGAATCACAAACTTCGAATGGATAAGGCAGCAGCAGCCTTGGAAGCCAAAGCAGATGAGAAGGGGGCTCCAGGCAAGAGGCCTGTGATACAGAAGAAAGGAAAGAAGGCTGTTGGTGCAAAGAAGCAGAAGAAACCTTTGGCAGGAGAAGAGGCTGTAGCTACCAAGAAATCAGCCGTGGAGAAGCACGCAGGGAAGAAACCCACCACGAAAGAAAAGAAGCTTGCTACATAAAACCTTAAATTTGTTTATTCCATAAATGTCAAATCATTGTGGACAGCTAATTTTGATTAAAGATCCAACAAAGGTGAAAAAACAAAAGATGAAAGCAGTCTTAATAATTTAAATCTTTGCTTTTCACTTTAATACTAGGCATCATTTCCTGAAATACCAAATGTAACAATGAATTGCCTACTAGAGGTAATAAAATGAGTAATATTCATTCTAGAAATGGTTAATGATTATTTTCAATAACAAAGTTTTATGCCACCTGATTCAAGAAGGGCTAATTGCATGGTCTTTTTCCCTAGGAAGTCAAATATTACTGCCTCATGTTTTGGGGTTTTTGTTGCTGTTATTGTTGTTTTGGTGTTTTATTTTTTTGAGAGCGAGCGAGAGAGAGAAAGAGAGAAAGTATGCAAGCAGGGGAGAGGAAGAGGGAGAGAGAGAAAATCTTAAGCAGGCTCCACTTCCAGCACGGAGCCCGAGACACAGGGCTTGATCTCACAACTCTGAGATCATGACCTGAGTCAAAATCAGAAGTTGGACTCTTAATTGACTTAGCCACCTAGGCACCCCTGCATTGTGTTTTTAATTGTATGTTTATAGATGGATACATTTTTGCGTAATTTGGTAGTGTTTAATTGTCAAGTATAAAAATTTAGAATGATTTATGTCAGTAGAAACATATGTTACATACAAGTGAAGTAACTTTTTGTAATTAAAATCAATATATTGGTTAATTTTATGTTACATACTTCATCAGCATAATTGTTTTCAATTATTTGAAGGTGCACCTCCTCTTTCTTCTTTGGAAAAAGATAAAGAAATTGATCTTGAGCTACTTCAAGATCTAATGGAAGTTGACATTGATCCTTTAGATATTGATTTGGAAAAAGATCCTCTTGCAGCCAAAGTTTTTAAGGTATGACATATTATTCTTTGCAATTTAACTATTTCATTTTATACTTTTGGCTTACTAATCACTTAAAACAGGAAAGTATAGGGGTGCCTGGGTGGCTCAGTCGGTTAAGCCTCCGACTTCAGCTCAGGTCGGATCTCACATTCGTGGGTTTGAGCCCCGCATCAGGCTCTGTGCTGACAGCTAGCTCAGAGCCTGGATCCTGCTTCTGGTTCTGTGTCTCCTTCTCTCTCTCTGCCCCTCCCCCTCTCATGCTCTGTCTCTCTCTGTATCAAAAAATAAATAAAATATCAAAAATTTAAAAAAAAAACAGGAAAGTATACCTATTTATCACTAAATGTAATTCATTATTCATTGTTCTCAAAATTCATTAACGTACAGTGTTTTTATAGTATCAGTGGAATCATGTAAGGAGCATGTGCCCTTTTATTAATATAGCCACTGTCACTGTCTCCTAGGTTAGTCAGAGCCACTCAGAGGGGAAGCTTAGTTATGGATTACTAAATTTCAAGCAGTGTTTAAGCTCATCCAAGCCCAGTGTATTGCAAGTTCTACTTTTGTGTTAGCCTCAACTTTTTGTAGGTGAGGTGTATGCCCCTGATACTTTATATGGCTTCATTTTGTGTGTAAGAATTTTTTTTTTTAAGTTTTAGTTTTTTTGAGATGGAGTATGAGTCAAGAAGGAGCGGAGAGAGCAGGAGAGAGAATCCCAGGCAGCCTCCGCACTACTGCTCTGGAGCCTGATGCGGGTCTAACTCATGAACCATGAGATCATGACCTGAGCCGAAGTTGGATGCTTAACTGACTGAGCTTCCCAGGTGCCCCAAGATTTTTTTTTTAAGGATGCTAATTATCCCTCAGACTCCAATAGGTTTTAAAATTTTTTTAAGTTTCTTTATTTTGTGAAAGAGAGAGAGAAAGCACGAGTGGAGTATAGGTAGAGAGAAAGGAGAGAGAATTCCAAACAGCCTCTGCACTGTCAGCACAGAACCGGAAGTGGGGCTTGAACTCGCCAACAGTGTGATCCTCACATGAGCTGAGATCACGAGTTGCACGTTTAATCGACTAAGCCACCCATGCACCCACCCCTCTCTCTGATTCTAAATAAATAAGGTACTTCTGGATTTTCGTATAAAATCAAGAGAAAATTACTGAACTATTCCTACAGATCATTAAGGTGAGAAGTATATTTTGGTGTTTTAAATGGCAGGGAGCATGTTTATTTTGTAGCTCTGTTGGAATTTAGATAGTGTAAATAATGTCATTCTTAGTGAAGAGGTAAAAATAAACTACAACAATTTTTTTCCACTCTTTTAAGCCAATAAGCAGTACATGGTATGACTATTGGGGTGCTGATTACGGTACCTACAATTACAACCCCTACATTGGAGGTCTTGGAATTCCTGTAGCAAAGCCGCCTGCAAACACAGAGAAGAATGGATCACAGACCGTTAGTGTTTCAGTATCTCAGGGTGAGTGCGTATTATATTCGAAGTCATGTGCTATTGTTAAAACAACTCCTGGTTTTATGTGTGCTTTGGCATGTGAGGAAACAAGGCTGAGAGTGTGCTGGGAGGGTTTGGTTGCCCAGGTGCACCATCAGAGTGACCCAGGTGTATGTTTCTGTGTCCATCCGTCTGGAGGGGCTTCCATTTATGGTGTGTTTTGTTTCTCAGAATTACACCGAGCAAAATACATCCGTATGTTGTGTGGGATTGCCAGGGACTTTAACTGATTGTGCTTTCTTTTATTATTTTTTTGCTCTTAATAATAAACTCGTATTTCATTTGTAAACAGATGAAACCACAGTGAATATTATTTTTGCGCTCTTCTAGTCATGTAGAATATATCAGGTTTTTTTTTTTTTTTGGTAATAAAATCTTTGGTTAAATTTTGAAACAACTGTATGTTTACTGAATTGTTGAAGTTTAATACAAAGAACATTTGTTTTCCTGAGCCATTTGGGAGTAAGTTGTTAGTCTTATATATTTTTTTATTTAATTTGTTTAATAAATCATGGCATTTTCCAACAAAAGCAACAAGGAAGCACATTTCATCAAAATTAGGAAACCAACGTTAGTACTTATGTTCATATCCCATTCCAGTTTAGCATTTGTGTTTAAATAATATCCTTTATGCAAAAGGATCCAAAGTAAAAAGATGCCTTTATTTAGTTGTCATACCTCTTCAGTCTCATTGAGCCTGCCATAATTCTTTTTATTTTAATTTTATTTATTTATTAATTTTGCAAGAAAGAGAGTGGTGGAGAGGCAGAGAGAAGGCAAGAGAGATTCCTAACCAGGCTTTGCATTGTCAGCATGGAACTAGATGTGGGGTTTGATCTCACCAACTGCAAGATCACACCTGAGCTGAAACCAAGAGTCAGGTTGCTTATCCGACTGAGCCATCCAAGCACCCCACAGCCTCCACAGGTCATCAGAGTTCACTCTCATGACCTTAATGCTTTTGAAGTTAAGAAGCCAGTTATTTTGTAAAATGTTCTTCACAACTTGGGTTTGTGTGCTATTTCTTCATGAATAGATTGTGGTCACGCATTGTTGCCAGAAGTATCATAGGTATAATGCTCAGGTTTTCTTATTGTATTCTGTTAGTTGACTTATGATTTTAATTTGTGCCATGACTGGTGATTTCAAGTTTAATTACTTGATTTAAGGAGGTATCTGTAGTCTTCTCATTATAAAGCATTCTTTACCTCTTGACAAATTTTTGTGGGTGTGGGAGAGTAGTACTTTGAAACTGTTAACTTTAGTAAAATTAGTTTATTCTTTTTTTTTTAGTTTGTTTTTGAGAGAAAGAGAGAGAGAGAGACAGTATGAGCAGGGGAATGTCAGAAAGAGAGGGAGACACGGAATCGGAAGCAGGCTCCAGGTGCCGAGCTAGCTGTCAGCACAGAGCCCGACGCTTGAACCCACAAACCGTGAGATCATGACCTGAGCCAAAGTCGGACGCTCACCCAACTGAGCCACCCAGGCGCCCCTAGTTTATTCATTTTTCAGTGGACTTATGGTTTTCTGTTTTATTCAGTGGGTCATAATTTGTTATTATTCGTATATATTGCTTAGTTTTTATTACGGCAAAATATAAACACATAAAATTTACCATTATAACCATTAAGTTTTCCTTTATTGTTTGTTTGTTTTTGAGAGAGAGAGAGAGCGCGAGCTCGAGAGCTAGCATGAGCAGGGGAGGGGCAGAGAGAGAGGGAGACACAAAATCCAAAGTAGGCTCCAGGCTCTGAGCTGTCAGCACAGAGCCCAACACGAGGCTTGAGCCCACAAACCATGAGATCATGACCTGAGCTAAATTCAGATGCTTAGCCAGCTGAGCCTCCTAGGAGCTCCTCATTTTAACCCATTTTTAAGTATACAGTTCAGTGGCAGTAGGTATATTCACAATGTTTTCATTATTTATTTTGATGTTCAGATTATCCCAGATTGGATCAGTGGAATCTTTCTTCAGTTTATCTGATTTTTTGATGCATTGTCATCTTTCTTTCAGTGTTTCCTTGTTTTCTGGCACAACATGCCTCAGGTTTATCAATTCCTTTTCCTTTCCTAGATTGATGATTAACTAGCAAGAATGGTATTTTAAAACCTTTTAGTGGAAGAATGTGATTAGGAATCCAAGATTTGCATGCTAGGTATACTTAATGATGATTTTGGTGACTGTTTCTTTGTCCTCTTCGTGGACGGGGAGTGTGTGTGTGTTACACACATCTGTGTCTATATTTCTAATAAATACATCTGGCTGTAATATAACTCTATAGGCTTCATTTAATATTCTTTTATTTAAAAAAATTTTTTTAATTCCAGTTAACGTACAGTGTAACATTACATAGGCTTCATTTTAAGTTACTCCCTTCTATTTTTGTATCTCTTTTCTTGGAGAACCAGAGGAACCCAGTTCTCATTATCCTTAGCTTACTTGCTTCCATTATCATCACTTAATCGTCTGCTCCACCTCTTTCTATATAACCAGTCTTCCGCCTCTGGTCTCCTTTGCACACATTACCTGCAGTGGCTGGTTCTCTGTGACGGGTTGTTCTTCCGTGAGGACACGCTCTTCACCCTGTTTTGCATTGGGTGTCAACGTTTTATGTAGGAAGTAGGATATGGGTAAAAATTACCAAATGGCTTTTTTTCTTTCAACTCCCCTTCGTAGCCCTGGATGCTCGCCTAGAAGTTGGACTTGAACAACAAGCAGAACTTATGTTGAAAATGATGTCTACTCTGGAAGCAGATTCCATTTTACAGGCATTAACGAATACGTCTCCTGCGTGTAAGTGAAAATTACCATTCTTAGATTTATCTCTTGGTTATTTTTAAGTGCATTCAGCGAGGACAAATTTGTAAATTCCATGTGTGGTGTGAACCTGAGTAGACTAAGTATATAGCACCTCTCTGTCACTAAGTTAGTAGCAATTTGAGAAAAAAGACAAAGGATTAATAAATTGGGAAAGTGGAGGGGGAAAAATGCCTCCATGTGGTAGTATGCTTATATTCAGTCTAAAATCCTGAGTGATATTTTGTTATTGTGGTGCTGTGAAGTTAATGAAATTCCTAGAATTGTTGCTTAGCTAGCTGCCTGGGAGTTCCGTGCATTATATCCACAATTACTATAAAGCAGTTTTTTAAACACAGTAATCCCTCCCTTTTCTAGGAGAAATAATTTTCATGACCCCCAGTGGATGCCTGAAACCATAGATAGTACTGAACCCTGTATACGCCATATTTTTTCTCTACATACCTATGATAAAGTTTGATTTACAAATTAGGCACAGTAAGAGATTAATAATAATAATAAAGTAGAACAATTATAATCATATATTGTAATAAAGATGTGAATGTGGTCACCTCAAAATATGTATTTACCCTTCTAGTGGTGATTTCTGATGATAAAATGCCTGCACAGTGCAGTGACATAAGGTGAATGACATAGGGGAAGTGATGGAGTGTTAGGCTCCTGTTGACTTTCTGACTGTACCTCAGAGAGAGGATCATCTGCTTTCCTGACTGCAGTTGACTGCTAGTAAAAGAAACCGGAAACCATGGAAAACAAAACCGTTGATAAGGGGGCACTACTGCGGTGGCATCTTTGTCATCCTTAAAGGCTAGGATGGAAGAGATCTACACAGGCCGTATTGAACTACTGAACTGAGGATTTACCTCCTGATTATCTTTTTATATAAAGGGCAAACTTTTTATACAAAGGACCATATAGTAAATGTTTTAGGCTTTCTGAGCTGTACAGTGTGTGTCGTTACTACACAACTCTGACTTTGTAGTAATAAAGTAGCCGTAGACAATATCCAAACAAATGGGCATGGCGGGTACAGGAGTTTCCAGTCGGGTGCTTGCCAGTCTTGACCATCAGGCTGTAGTGTGCTGAAGGAGAGTGCTAGACTTGGGTGCACTGCCTCCTGTCAGGGAGCACAGGTGAGATAGCCGCCTGCCTCTCAAAGACAAAAGATTAAGGAACTTTGTGGAGGAAAAGGTGATGGTTTTATTTTCCTTCACCTTTAATGAATTACTTCTCCCTCTGTGGAGCATGCTGAGTAGAGGGGTAGGTGGACTAGTGAGAACTGAGGGAGAGCATCAGGTTCTCCTCCTGTGAAGGAGAGTTCACGACACATTAGAGAAATTTGGGTTTTTAAACATTTTTATGTCAAATTTAATTCTTCTACTTTGCTATTTTCATTTATTTCTTACCTTAGGAATTATAGAAAAAAGGTGAAAAACCCAAGAAATGGTCTAGTGTTTTACGATCTTAATATTGGTGCACGAATATTATTGTACCTTATTTTTCATGTCATGAAGGGATCTCTTTTGTTGGGTCAGCCTCTCAATGACCACAGACACCTAGTACTGACCTAAGTAGCCCTTTTCTCTGTTAAATATTTCTTGTTTAAAACAATTTAATAGAAGATGCTTTTGTAATTTATATCTGTTCCTCTTACTATTGTCTTTTGGTTTTTATCTTGTTCAAAACATTGTTCTCCTTTTACTAACTTTCTAAATAAACTTTCTATGGAAAACCTCTCTTAGAGTTCATGTATTTCTCTCTTACCCATGAATATATACATATTTATTAGTTTGGTGTGTGACCTGGGGATCAGAATTTTTTGATGCTTCCCAGGTAATTTTAATGTGTAATCAAGGTGAAGAATCAATGAACTAGAGTCTAAATTATTCTAAAGCCACTTTCTTAAGAATTAGTCAAGATTCTTCTTTTTCTTCCTTTTCCTCTTTTATTAATCAGGAATAAATTGAAAATAGAAATTGCTAGAGAGTAAGGTTTTGTTCCTTTGATGGACAAGTGCTGTGAATTGGGGAGCTTCTCTCTTTGGTGATTGTCTTTTTGACCTTCAGGTAATGTAAAAACAAATTCTCAAATAATACAATGATGAACCATTCTTAGGAATGCAATTTTAAAAAGTTTTTTTTAAAGACCTCCATTTACCTGTACATACTAATAGCTAGTGAACAGTTCTCCTGCTACTTTGTATATGAAATCATAATTGTGTTTAATTTTCAGTATCACAGTCTCCCAGTGGAACAGATGATTCACTTCTAGGGGGTTTACAAGCAGCGAGCCAGTCCAACCAGCTAATTATACAGTTATCATCTGTCCCCATGTTAAATGTTTGTTTCAACAAACTTTTTTCCATGCTTCAAGTCCATCATGTCCAGGTATGACTTCAGGAGAAATGGTGTATTTGTATAAGTGTTGCCAGCCTAGTAAAAGATGAAAATAACTGGGGAGATCTTTCTCAACCTGGCAGGGTGTTTTATTCATTATCTCAGATGGAAAAGTATTGGAGATCCTCTGATAGCCACAGCTCCTCAGTGATAGGTCATTTATAATTTTGGAGTTTTTAAAGCTTTATTACTTTAGTTCCAGTTATATGTTGTATATACCCCTGTATTTAAAGACTTGAATCACCTATTTTAATTTAGAAAACTATACATATTAGGTACATTATAAATTTTTATTTAGTTAAATTTTGTTTCAGCAAGAATTGTGCGATGTGTTTGCTTGCCAACTGAATTGGAGTAGCCAGAGGAAATATTTAATAAAAAAATTAATTACTCATAAGGAATCATTTATAAGGTTTTTTATTTAAATAGTATTTCATTATATAATACATATGTTTTCTTTCCTCTTGTCAATTTTCATTCTTTTTCAGTTGGAATCACTTCTCCAGTTGTGGCTCACATTGAGCCTGAATTCTAGTTCATCTGGAAGCAAAGAAAACGGAGCAGACATTTTTTTATATAATGCTAATCGAATACCTGTCATTTCATTAAATCAGGGTAAGATTTATTAGAAGGAAAATGATTAACATGCTATAAATAAACTAAAAGGGCAATGAGTAGGTTAATGTTTACCTAATCTTTATCATTAGGGTTATAATGTTTTAGTGGAAAAAAGCTTTTTTTTTTTAATGCACTATAATAATTAGCAGTGAAGAGAACAAAAAAACTTATTCTCTGGTTTGTATTATCTTATGCCCATGTGTAACTAAAACCTGCAGTGTTAATCTTTACATTTCCTAAAATATTTCTTTTATTCTTAAACTGTTCTGTGGCCGTTGGTATTTCTTTTTTTGTTTTTTGTTTTTTGTTTAATGTTTATTTTTGAAAGACAGAGCGGGGAGCAAGGGAGGGGCAGAGAGAGAGGGAGACACAGCATCTGAAGCAGGCTTCAGGCTCTGAGCTGTCAGGACAGAGCCTGATGCGGGACTTGAACTCACAAACTCTGAGATCATGACCTGAGCTGAAGTCAGACACTTAACCGACTGAGCCACCCCAGGTGCTCCATGGTATTTCTTAAAAATGTGAATCAGCCCCATAGGACTTGATAGATTGGAGAGGGATGTCCGTTTCCTCTAGAAGTTGTGTTAGTTAGGGGTGCCTGGGTGGTTCAACTGGTTAAGCGTTTGACTTTGGCTCAGGTCATAATCTCAGGGTTCATGAGTTCAAACCTTGTGTTGGGCTGTGTGCTGACAGCTCAGCCTGGAGCTTACTTCGGATTCTGTGTTTCCTACTTTCCTTTGCCCCTTACCCACTCACGGTCTGTCTCTCTCAAAAGTAAACAATATAAAAAATTATTTTTTAAGTTATATTAGTTAGTTCTCGGGTTTTTTCTTCTTTTTTTTTGACAAATGCAAGAGGGTGGACATAATGGGAATAAAATAATATTTTTCTATAGAAGTAGAATTAGCCTCTGGCTCTGGCTGCAGGAATCTATTTAGTTGTGTGTGTGTGTGTGTGTGTGTGTGTGTGTGTGTGTGTGTGTTAAGAAAAGTGTTAAGTGATCATCTATTTCTGATACTTTCTCCCTAGCGGGATACATTCTCTATTCACATGGCTCTTAGGCTGATCTTTTTCTTTTCTTTTTTTTTAATGTTTTATTTGTTTGTGAGAGAGAGAGAGAGAGAGAGAGAGAGAGAGAGAGAGATAGAAAGACAGCGTGAGCACGGGAGGGTCAGAGGGAGAGGGAGACACAGAATCTGAAGACAGGCTCCAGGCTCTAAGCTAGCTGTCTGCATAGAGCCCAATGCGGGGCTTGAACCCACAAATCTCGAGATCATGACCTGAGCTGAAGCAGGATGCTCAACTGACTGAGCCACCCAGGCGCCCCTAGGCTGGTCTTTCAACCTTAGTTGACACTCTCACTGGCTCACAGTCCTACTTATATTTGTGTGGCAAGAGCCAGCCCTGCTTTAATTGGCTTTCATCTCTTCCAGGGTACTAATAGTTATTATAAATTGTGCTCTTTTTTATTGTGAAAACCATTACATGTAAACAAGAGTTGATGAGTAATAAAAGTAAATAACTTCATCAATATCAGATATCTGATTAGTATTCAAATTTCTAGTTGTCTCAACTGTTAGAAATTTTTAAAACTTGAAATAGAATCCATATAAGGTCCACACATTTTTAACTATATTTCTTTAATCCCTCTTAAGCTGTAAAGATTCCCTCTAGATCTTTTTTTTTTTTTTATCTCCTTAACAAAATCATTTGCCAAACAAATTTGGTCGTTTTTCAGGATTCCTGATTTTTAGTGATTCTATCTCCATGCTTTTCTCTCAATTTCCTATAAATAGGTAGTTAGTCCTAGAGCTTGGTTGTTTTTAAAAGGCAATTTCATAGGTCGCACTATTTTTACATTATTTACACACTGATCCTGAATTCCATTAATAATTCATTAGAGGTTTCAGAATGAGGATAGTCTGTTTCTTTCACTTTTTCGTTTTAGTTGAGATACATAACGAGAAAATTCATAGGGTTTTCTGTCACCCTCTGAAGGTATAATTTGTATACTAGAGGCAGGGAAAGTGCCGGAACTTCTTTAGTTTTTAAATTGAATTGGTTCACAGGCAGTCTACATGCATGACCATTTAGTTTCTTTAATAAATGGTGTATAAGTTCAGGGATTTAAAAACATTTTTCTGTTTCTACAATTGTTATGCTTAATGACACTAAAATGTTGCCGTTTGTGGCCAGGGAGGTGCTCTGTGTTTGTTTCTTTCCTTTTTATACACAACTGTGTTTTTGTTAGCTTTTAAAGTGTGGTAAGTGTTCCAGTCTGTTTATATTTTAGCCTGAAATCTGGAATCAGCCAACTTTCAAGGATGTTTTAAGAGTACAGTCTGGGCACTGTATTATGTTTGTGCACTTGAATCACTTCTTTGGCTTCTCCAGCTGCCATAAGTGCTTCCCGCTTGGACCTTCAAGGGACCTGATTTTTGTTCTAGTTCTAGCTTTTGTGGTGAAGTTGTATTGGTTTTCAGAGGTTTTACCCCATCCCTGTTTTTCCAGGATCCCCTATTGTTTTCAGTGACAGGTGTTGCACAGTGTGCCATTTTTAGTAAAACTGTGTTGCAGTAGTAGTGCCTGTAGTTTGAAAAGGACAGCATGTTCATAGTGATAACATGTGATTTTATGGGTTGTGGGCTGAGCTTTAAACTTAGCCATAAAACCTTTTTTTCTTAATTCTTTAGTGCTGTTTAACAGGGCACTCTTTTCATTTGTATGGTTTGAAGCTACTAGGTAGTGAGTTGATGTAAAGAAATAGTGTCATATTTTAAAATTTATTCATTTCATTTTTAATTCTTAATAAACATTTGGTGATCATTAATGAAAAATTTCCCCCCTTTCTCTTTTCTGTGCAGCATCAATAACTAGCTTTCTCACCGTGTTAGCTTGGTATCCCAACACTCTTCTCCGGACATGGTGCCTTGTGCTTCATAGTCTAACGCTCATGACAAATATGCAGCTAAATCGTAAGTTTAGAGATTTATTCCTTTAAATCTCTGACACAGTCTTTTTTATTCTTTGTGATTCTCAAGATTTTTCTAGGAAGTGACACGGTTGTGAAGATTATCTTCCTTCTTTGACTATGCCTCTTCTGAATTTGTTCTTAAATATCTTAGGCTTTGTGCTTCTTTACTTTGACAGTTTACTCTCATCTGCCGTCACAAGTTCAAATCATAGTTTTACTTTCTAAAACCTTACTATTTATTAAAACAACTGATTGCTTTTAAAGTACAAAGTCAAATGTTTACGGTTTGATGTTATTCTTTTTAAAATATCCTTGCACTTAAAGTGATTATTAATAATCATGAACATATATGACTAGATTCCTAGGTTTTTGTTCCCACATCTAGATCCTTTCTATATTATCTTCTATAGTGCACATCGGTTTTCCTTTTCTCACTTAAGTCTGGGTTTAATCTGACATACTTGAGATTGTTGTTGAGTTAGGGGCAAAAGTTCAGACTAGAAAACAAGGACTTGCCATTTGTAAATTAAAATCCTCGTTCTGTCTATAGATTGACAGGAGATGGGTAAATTTCATTCCTATTCTTTTTGGGATTAATTTCACTTTTACATAGAAAACTTTGTCATGTTGATAAATATGTCAGTTTAAATCATTTTTTAGCATCAAAGTGCTATTGCTTTTTTAAACTTGGAATATGCTTTCCAAATATGGCATCAAAAGCTTCACTGTCTCATGTTGAAGATAGATTTACTCAAAGGATATTTTATTCAGTTCAGAAAACTGGTGTGTTACTGTTGAACAGTGTACAACCGTTGTGGTACTGGTCTGCAAATCTAGTGTTTGCCCAGATTTATTTTAAAAAGCAGGGTTAAAATCTACCTGAGAAGTAGATCCCTATTTCTGAAAGAGGGAAATAATTACCAAGAATAGGCTCACCAAAAGGTCAGTAAGCATTTATTTATTTCTTTTCCAGTTTCTTTTCCGCTTGACTATATACTAAATAAGGTGTACTTCAAACCAGCTATTTTTTATAGTCAGATTATGAGAGAGGCCATAGGAGATCTGTGATAGATGAAGATTCAGAACGAGCCCAATACGGTCAATGCAGTAGAAATACAGACCCTTTTAATAAACTAACTCCCAGCAGTATGTGAGTTTTCCTTGAAACTAAAAGATATTTGAGGTGCTGCATTTCCATTCTTTCAGGGTCCATTTGTTAAGAGCATTTTTTAAAAAATGTTTTACAGCTGGTTCAAGCAGTGCCATTGGAACTCAGGAGAGCACTGCTCATCTACTGGTTTCCGATCCTAACCTGATTCATGTGTTAGTGAAATTCCTTTCTGGCACCAGTCCACATGGAACAAATCAACATAGTCCACAGGTATGGTGACTTTTGAAAACTGGTGATAGGCCCAGACAGTTCAGTAAACATATTTGTACAGAAAACCTTAATATAACTAATAAATAAAATTTTCATTGCTAAGATAGTAAATGATATTTTTTAATATTTCAATATAATAAAATGTTTTGAATAATATTTAGTAATAGTTATGAAACTGAAGTACAGCAGGTAGTAAATTTTCACTTGAATTTTTACTGGCTATATTTGCAGCTATGTATTTTTGGCATTAATTTGGGGACAATTTAAGAAACATTCTGGAAAAATACCTGAAAGTCAGGGAAACATTTAAGAAACCTTGGAATTAAAAAACTTTTGTTCAGTCTTTGAGAGAGAGAGGGCACAACTGAAGAGGGGGAGAGAGAGAGAGAGAGAGAGAGAGAGAGAGAGAGAGAATCCCACGGGGGCACAAAGAGGGAGAGAGAAGCTCAAACTCATGAACCATGAGATCATGACCTGAGCCAAAGTCAGATGCTTAACGGATTGAGCCACCCCGGCATCCCAGGAATTTAAAAAGTTGTCTAAAAATAATGTACTATGTTTAATGACTTCTATTAGGATTGATAATACCTAACTTAATCATTTTATAATATTAAATATATTAAAAAATATCAAGTTGTATTGCTCAAAGCTTATAAACATTTTTAGTCTTACTATAAACTTCTCTTGTATCAATTTAATTTCTTCTTATATTGTAATGTATTGCTTTTGAAAATATTCCTACCTCATTATATTTCCTTTTTTTTTTCTCTTTTGGGGGAGAGGGAGAAAGAGAGCATGAGCAGGGGAGGGACAGAGAGAA
Source organism: Suricata suricatta (assembly GCF_006229205.1). Taxonomy (NCBI): domain Eukaryota; kingdom Metazoa; phylum Chordata; class Mammalia; order Carnivora; family Herpestidae; genus Suricata; species Suricata suricatta. The sequence goes on along the minus strand of NC_043703.1, from coordinate 139,882,333 downwards.
TCTCAAGCAAGTTCCATGCTCAGGACAGAGCCTGACCTGGGGCTCAATCACAATGACTGTGAGATCATGACCTGAGCTGAAACCAAAAATTGGACACTTAACTGAGACACCCTGTTGCCCCCATTATGTTTCTTTTTATATAAAATATAAATTTAGTATTCATACCATCTTTTTAGTGGAGGCTATGCAACATTATCATCTTTTAAATTTATAAATTTTTCTCTGAATTTGCCATTAGACAAAAACTCATTTAGTTGTATAATCTATAATAATATCATCCTTTCTATTGTTTCATTTATTCAGTAAGTTTTTTAAAATGTTTATTTATTTATTTTTGAGAGAAAGTGAGCGCGTGAGTAGAGTAGGGGCAGAGAGAGAGGGAGAGAGAATCCTAGGTAGGCTCCATGTCAGCACAGAGCCTGACGTGGGGCTTGAACTCACAAAATGTGAGATGATGGCCTGAGCTGAAATCAAGAGTGGGACTCAACCAACACACCCAACCAGGCACCCCTATTCAGTAAGTTTCTAACAGGCTTCTGTGTTCTAGGTTCAGGTATTATCTTGGTACTAGGCATATAAGTAGTTACCAAGACCAACAAGTCTCTGTCTTTTTGGATTTTAAATTCTGTTGGATACATTTAGTCAATATTATCTTACTGCACATACTTTAATTTTGTAAATCACAATAAAACAAGTGAGACAAGGATGAAAATGAGGGAGAAAAAACTATTATAGTTAAATTGGGCCAGAGTTTTGATTGGAGCAGAGGCATATTACAAGTGATTATTTTACATAGAGATTCATCAGTTGGGAATGAGATTCATGAATTGGGATTCCTGGGATTATTGATTCCATCTTTATTATTTTATGTATAAGACAAAATGCAGGGATTGCCTGGGTGGCTCAGTTCGTTGGGTGTCAATCTTTGGCTCAGGTCATGATCTTGTAGTTCGTGGGTATGAGCCTAGCATTGGGCTCTGTGTTGACACCTCAGAGCCTGGAGCCTGCTTTGGATTCTGTGTCTTCCTCTCTCTCTGCTCCTCCCCTGCTTGTGCTCTGTCTCTCTATGTCTCTCAAAAAAAGTAAATTAAAAAAAAAAAGAAAAAAATGCAGTATCTGTATTGCCCACAATTACACAACTTGTTAGTGGTAGAGCTAGGTATTGGGGAGCATGCCATTGTATTAAATAGGGTTTTTTTTTTCTTCCTGTTTTATTTTTTAAAAGACAGAGTAAGTTTTTGAAGATCAAGCTTTCCTCTAAGATCTTAGTTTTATTTAAGAAGTTGTTAAGAATGCTGTGACTTAGGTACCTAGTATTAGAAATTAAGTTTACCTAACTTTAAAACAGTTTGAAGAATCACACAGCACTTTATTTTACCAAAACTCCTCAAAGTTTTTATGATCATTGCAAATTAGGATAGAATAAGATCATACAGAGAAATGTTACAAAACATTCCAAAACATCCCTCAGGTTACTTAGTGCGTTTTTCACTATTATTTCTTTCATTGGCAAATTACAAGTTTGGAAAAGCAGTTTTTTATTAATTGGTACAGGTTTGTACCTTTGGAGTCTTTGTGATTTTGTTTTTTTCATCCACTTTCATGTTTGCTAGTCATTGGAAGCATGACCATTTGTCGATCACCTAATCTCTTTGAGTGCTTCTGCTGTGAAATGGGTATTTAGTAAGGTGGTTGGTATAAATCAGTGCGAAAGTTCTTTTTACTTTTGAATCATTGTGAAGATATTTCTAGTATAATTCAGGTGAATTTTTTTTGGTCTTGAGTTACATAAATCTGTAAGTTCTAAACCATAATGCTAGAATTATTGATACTAGAATTCATGATTTTAGGGGCTCCTAGGTGGCTAAGTCAGTTGAACATCCAACTTTGGTTTAGGTCATCTCATGGTTTGTGAGTTCCAGCCCTGCGTCAGACTTGCTACTGTCTGCGCAGATCGCACTCTGTATCCTCTGTCCCCCCTCTGTCCCAGTCATATAAGTGCACTCTATCTCAAAAATAAATGTTAAAAACAGAATTTATAGTTTTAAGTTTAAAAATAAATCTATTAAAACCTAAGCAAATTGGTTTTCTGCTATCATTGTTCATATTTTGTTCTTTATATGAAAAATTAAGAGTATAGTGCTTGACTCAATGCTTTTTAAATGGATAATTCTATAAATGGTATCAGTAAAAAGTTTTCAATGGAATTAATTTCTTTCCAGGTTGGTCCAACTGCTACACAAGCTATGCAAGAATTTCTTACCCGATTACAAGTGCATCTTTCTTCAACATGTCCTCAGATATTCAGTGAATTTTTGCTCAAGCTAATTCACATACTTTCTACAGAAAGGTAAATTTCAATGTATGCATATATTCCTGATGTAGAAGTAATACATAATCCTCCAAATAAACGTTGCCTTACCATTTGTTGGGGGTTAATAAGAAGTATAGTAGGGATTAAGGGGGAGGTTATATCCATTTCTTTCCTGACTTTTAATTTCATTCTGTTTCTCTCAGATTACTGATCTGTACAGAAGGATTACAGTGTGTTAAGTCTCTGCTTGCTTTTAACGTTTTCATAGATTGGTGAAATTTATTTGAAGCTGTTTAAATTTTTTCTAGAATACAAAAAAGAGTATCAAAGCTACCAAAGATTTTATTTGAAACCTGTATGTAAGGAAACCTAAGTAAGATGGGTTACAAAAGAAAATTACAGACCAGTCTCCTAGAGAAATCCTAAATGAATTTGTTACCAAAATTAAGCAGTACATTAAAGGAATAAATTATGGCCATGATGGGTTTATTCTTAAAAGGCATGAATGGTTAAACATCCTAATATATATCATATTCATGAATCATTTTCTTCAAACTTTAAGGCATTTCAAAAATCGACATTACGTTCTGGAGCGCCTGGGTGGCTTAGTTGGTTAAGTGACTCTTAATCTCAGCTCAGGTCATAATCTCGCACTTCGTGATATCAAGCCCCATGTTGGGCTCTTCACTGGGTGTGGAGCCTGCTTGGGATTCTCTCTGTCCCTCTCTCTGCCCCTCTCCTGCTTCCACGTGTGCTTGCTCACTCGTGCTCTCTCTCAAAATAAATAAACATTTAAAAAAATAATAAAATAAAAACTAACAATAGGTGTAGGTTAATTTATTTGTCGTATATACACAGTGAAAGATAAAGGGCAAGGAGTACATTCACAAAAGCAAAAATCAGTCACCATATATTTACTTTTTCTTTTAACTAGGCTTTTTTGTAACTGTGTATGAGACCTCCAAGCATATTCCTTAGATGTATGCTTTAGTATACTCCTGTTCATGTAAAGTTGTACAGCAGTAAAGGTTGTCCTATGAAATTGCAATGTATTTGCTCCGACATTTCCTACAGAAATGTTAGTCTTTATTTTCGTTCAGTTACATAGTGTTTTTTTTTTTTGTTTTCAAAGTGGAGATATTTGTAGGTTGACATGCCTCAAAAACTGATTCAGAAATTTCTTTTTTCCAGCTTACTGTTTTTAGCCAATCTCATCTGACCTACACACACCCTGTAAATTTTCTCATGTAGGTTTTTTAATCCAGTGCATAAAGTTTGGGGCCAAGAATGTCTTGGTGTATGTTTTGTTTGTTTTTTATGTTTTTAAGAAAGTCTCTAGTCTTCTAGTAAGTTAGCTGGGAGCTCTGAGGTAAATTAATTTCATGACCAGAAAGAAATAACTAGTCTTAATATAAAGATGGCATTCAGTTTTATCAGGTGTTTTGCGGATACTTTCCTTTTTTTTTTTAAGTGTTTATTTTTGAGAGCGAGAGAGAGACAGCATAAGTGGGTAGAGGGAGGGAGAGAGAGAGAGAGAGAGAGAGAGAGAGAGAATGAATTTGAAGCAGGCTCCAGGCACCTAGCTGTCAGGACAGAGCCCAATACAGGGCTCGAACTCACAGACTGCAAGATCATGACCTGAGCTGAAATCAGATGCTCAACCGACTGAGCCACCCAGGCGCCCCTGCAGATACCCTCTATTGGCCTGTGGATTTTATTTTCATTTTCTTAACAGTATCCTTCAGAAAACAAGTTTTCTATTTTGATGAAGTCTTATTTGTCAAGTTTTTTCCTTATATATTATTTTTGTGTCATAAAAAAAAAATCCTTACCTAACCTAGGGTCCTACACATGATCTGCTATTTTTTCTTCTACAAATTTCAGTTTAATTTTTACATTTAAGTTTATGTTGCATTTGGGAAAAAGTTATTTTGTTTTTTGTTTTTGTGTGTTGCATGTGGATGTCTATTTATTCCTCTGCCATTTGTTGCAAAGGCTATGCTTTCATTGAGTTTTCTTTGTATGCTTTTCAAAAATCAGTCGACCATATTTGTTTTGCAGTATTTCTGGACTCTTCTATAGAATTGATGTTTGCATCTATCTATACTTTTCCAATACTGTATTGCCTTGTTTCCTCCATAGTTTCTTGAAATCTGGTAGTGGTGGTTTTCCAACTTTGTTCTTTTTTCAGAATTGTTTTAGCTATTCTAGTTCCTTTGCTTTTCCACGTAAATTTTAGAGTAAGTTTATTGATTCTCATCTGCACTGCTAGAAATAAAATAAAACAAAACAAAGCCCTGCTGGATTTTGATTGAGAGTGCATTGGTCTGCAGATCAATGTAGGAAGAGTAACAATAGCCTCTTTGGATCTTTCTTTGTCCCCAGTCATGTAGTCACTGAATGAAAAGTCTTCCTTCCTTTCCAGTGTGTGTGCCTTAATCCCCAGTTCCTGCCCTGCCCTTCCCCTTTTCCATATGCCCTGGTTACCTTCAAAATGGTCAGTTGAAATGATGAAATTCGCCATCATTTTTCCTTACTCTTACTGGTAGTCTTTCACAAGTTGTAATGTTACTAGCTGTAGCTTCCTTTGTAGATGCCTGATAGCAATTTGAGGTGTTTTGTGTTCTTTGTTTGCTAAGACTTAAAAAAAAAATCATGTGTTACTCTTGTGTTTTATAGAATGCTTTCTCTGCATCTTTTGAAATGATCATAATGTTGTTTCTTGTGTACCCTGTAAATATGAGGAGTTACATTGATTTTTTTTTTTAAATGTTGATCAACATGTAGTCCCAGGATAGACTCACTGCTCACTTGATCATGATATATTATCCTTTTCATATCTTGCTAAATTGAATTAGTTAACATTTTGAGGATTTTTGAATCTATCTTTATGAAGGATGTTTGCATTTTTCTTACAATGTCTTGTTTTTATGAAAAGTGCCTGTTTTTTTTCTTTTAATACAAGTTAATTGTAGGCTCATAAAATGAGTGATCCCTTGTCTGTTTTCTGAAAGAAGTTATGTAAGACTGGTTACTTAAATATTTGATAGTACTCACCACTGAGGCATGCTGAGTCTGGAGTTTTCTTTCAGAAAACATTTTCAGTTTATTTTATAGTAAAGGATTATTCATGTTTTCTATTTCTTGAGTGAGATTTGGCAGTTTGCATCTTGATGGAATTTGTTCATTTCATCTATGTTCAATTACTTGTACTATTTCCTTATTATCCTTTTAATGTTGATGGGCTCTACATCGATTCCTATTTTCGTTACTGATATTGGTAATTGTTATTTATTTATGTCATTCTTGCCAGAAGTTTATCATTATTTTTGGTATTTTCAGAGAACTGACATGAAGTTTTGTCCTACAGCTCAGTCCTGTTCTAGCACTATCCAAAGTTAGTGTCAGACTCACAGGTTTAGCTACTCAGTACCATAAGACTGCCCTCTCTTTAGAGGGCACATGTAAGTGGCAGGTTGCCACACTGCTGTCAGATTTGGGTACAGATTCAGGGGTTCTCACAGCACCCTCCTCAGTTTTGGTAATTTGTAAAAATGACACATAGAACCCAGGAAAAACACTTAAATTTACTGATTTACTATAAAGTATATAATTCAGGAACAGCTAAATGGAATAGATGCAGGGGCAAAGTGTAAGGTTGGGTGTCTGTGAATGTTTTTGAACATCAAGAGTTCTGTGTTCTCACCGTTGCACACACCAGAATTTAGCAGTTTTTTAACTATAGTAGCTGAATTCTTACTCATTTGTATGTTGTCAGTATGTGTTCTCAAGTTCTGTCACAGGAAAGCCAAGCTCCTGTTCTGTCTCCTTGGAGGTGCCTACCTTTCATGGATTTCCGTCTCTCTAAAGGGTTTATGTAACTTTATAGTTAGTTTCACTTTTTACTGTTAACTTGGGAGCAGTATTTTCTCCAGCTTTTTAATATTTTAGGCATTGAGAGCATTAACGTTAATGCGTAAGAATTATTTGACTGAACCTTAATTTTTGAAAATCATAATCAGGAGAAAATCTTTAAAATAGCACCATTTGAGGATGTGAAAAACCAGAGCTTATTCCATTAGGAGTACCATGTGATACTGAAATCTTTTAGTCTGTAGCTTCAAAATCACCTCTTTGATTACTTGTCCTTTAGTTTTCTATTGGAAGAGAAGTCATGTTTGATTTTTTTGTCAAATGGAAGACAGTAAGAATACTCATGAAGAGATGGAAACCAGTTGCTGCAAAATGGAACATTGAAAACCAAGAGTTTAATTACTTTGTTAACGGTCATGTATTGTGGTGGTTATTTTTTTAAATTTAAGATGGATTAATTTTTAATCCTCTCTCTTTTTCTGCAGGGGTGCTTTCCAGACAGGCCAAGGCCCTCTTGATGCCCAAGTAAAGCTCTTAGAATTTACCCTGGAGCAGAATTTTGAAGTTGTTTCAGTTAGTACTATTTCTGCTGTAATAGAGTCTGTCACCTTTTTAGTGCACCACTATATCACTTGCTCAGACAAAGTAATGTCTCGAAGTGGATCAGATAGCTCGGTGGGTGCTCGAGCATGCTTTGGGGGACTCTTTGCCAACCTTATTCGTCCAGGTGATGCGAAAGCAGTTTGTGGCGAAATGACAAGAGATCAACTCATGTTTGATTTGTTAAAACTGGTTAACATTTTAGTACAGCTGCCTCTTTCGGGCAATAGAGAATACAGTGCAAGAGTGTCTGTGACCACCAATACGACAGACAGTGTTTCAGATGAGGAGAAAGTCTCTGGAGGCAAAGATGGTAATGGAAGCAGTAGTAGTGTTCAAGGATCACCTGCGTATGTTGCTGACTTAGTGTTAGCCAACCAGCAGATTATGAGCCAGATTTTGTCTGCTCTGGGCCTGTGTAATAGCAGTGCCATGGCCATGATAATTGGTACGTATTGAGAATATTTGATCTTCTACTTGTTTTGGGGATTGTATCTCTTTGTTTTAGCAACTTCTAGCTTGGTTTATTACTTTATAGTGTAAAGCTACTTTATTGCAAACTTCTTAGCTTGAGTTAAGTGAAAACGTTTCTAGAGTGGCTTCTATCAATAAGTGAAGTCGAAATTGTGAATAATTTTAAGTGTGAATTTTAAAAAATACTGTAACATACTATAACTTGTAATTTTGTATTTTATATTAAGAAAAAAATCAGTCTCCTTATAAAGTGTCAAGCACCATACTTTATAGTCATATCTCTAACGTTTTAAAGATGGGGAATTTCACGTTGAATTTTGTATTCAGGAACCAGTAGGGTTTATTGATTCCCATTTTCTTAAAATGTGAGGTGTAAAATTTTATCCAAAGTGTAACCATTTCTGTGACACATACATCAGTGTAAAATTTCTATAGTTTTGCTTAACTTCTTTACCTGTTTGAAAGCTAATATATTGTACTTCTCTAAATTGCGACAAAATTAATTCCATTAATTCTATTCTATTTTTACGTTCATTGTGTAAGAGAAACAACCATCCTTTTTTTTAAAATTCAGTGTCTTGAAGCATAGTTATGTGAAAATACCACTTATTTTTCTCTCCATTTCCTTTGTTCTTGATATATAGCTTACATGTAAGATGATATTTCTCAGTCATACAACAGGTATCTCATGTAAGAAGATACCTCAAAACGTGCTTTACTGAATGCTATGATGAATATCTCAGTTTCTAGTATGTATATACACGTATGTGTATATACACATGCACATACACACATATAGCTGTTGTATACCCAGCCTTCAGTGGTCTGAGGGAAAATGACTTTTCTATTTTAATTGTTACTGGTTTTAAGCAAGTAAGTTTTTATGTTGTTAAAAAATGTGTAACCTTTTTATTTAAACTAGGGGCAAGTGGATTGCATCTAACCAAGCACGAGAACTTCCACGGTGGGCTAGATGCTATCTCAGTTGGAGATGGATTGTTTACCATACTGACCACCCTCAGTAAGAAAGCTTCCACGGTCCACATGATGCTGCAGCCGATTTTGACCTACATGGCCTGTGGATATATGGGCAGACAGGTGCGTTCAGTCTGGCAACTGTTTCAGTAATTTAAGTAGTTTCTGGCAACGGGAACAGAGAAGTATTTATAGACAAAGACACAGGATTCATATATTGGAAAAAGAGCAGCAGCAGCATCAAGTAAGACCTACAGACTATTAAATAAATTGTGAATGTAAAGTTTTTTTCAGTCCATGTTGTCAAAAATGACCACAGTGGTATAAGTATAAAACATTAAACATAATCTTAAATTTTAGGTTGTTTTCCTGTTCTCTCAAGAAGTAGTTTTCTTTTTCCTCTAGAAATAGCATAGTGGAATACCAAAATGTTCTTTGTAGATGTTACAGTCAAAAATGTAATGCGACTATGTTTTCAAGCTATGCTGCGTGTTTGCTTGGTTTCCTTTCAGCTTACAGGGATTTGGGTAATTTTAAAAGAAAAATAGGTTAGAATATTATTGCTTTTTATTTTTTCTTCTTATAAAATGAACTTGTAGGAAGCAGTGTGATGATTTTAACTTTTTTAAATGCAGGTTTAAAAATGTACTTTCTTAAGGAGTATTCTGTGTGTCCATGTAAATTACCATTTACTTAAAATGCCACCATATGTGTGTGTGTATATATTATACATGTGCACATATTTCTCCAGTAATGAAAGGATATTGGAGAAGGACAGTTTGTAAAAGAAATTAGTGTCTAATGGAAAATGAAATGAGTACACAGTAATTTAAGGTCAAAAATGATAATAGTAGATAAAGACAGATGCTTAATTTAAAAAATACTCTGAGTTCAGAAAAAAGACTAGACTTCCTTTTTGATTCAGGTAAGATTTCTTAAGTCTTCTGGCAGATTTGTTGAATTTGTGATTTAGTTTTAGGCTGTAATTTTAGATTACTTAACTATAAAATAATATTACATTTAATAGGTTTAATTGTCCTAATTACAGGAAACTAATTAGCACTGTTATAAAGTCACAATACACATGTGTTGTTTTTTTTTCCAGGGCTCTCTTGCTACTTGCCAGTTATCTGAACCATTACTGTGGTTTATTTTGAGAGTATTGGATACCAGTGATGCCTTGAAAGCATTCCATGACATGGGTAAGATAGATTCCAAAAATTATCATTTAAGTGTACCCATTTGACAGTGTATGTTCTCATTTTTGTAGTCTTATGTGAAAGATGACTCACTGTCAAACTGTCTTATTTTCATTTGGTCTTCTTTGTAAATTAGGCGGCGTTCAGCTCATTTGCAACAACATGGTTACCAGTACAAGGGCTATTGTAAACACTGCAAGAAGTATGGTGTCAACTATTATGAAATTTCTTGATTCTGGTCCCAATAAAGCTGTTGACAGCACTTTGAAAACAAGAATACTAGCTTCTGAGCCTGACAATGCAGAAGGGATCCATAATTTTGCACCCCTGGGTAAGAAGAGAATACCTAAATCTTACTGGTATGAACTTATTTTATTAGCTGGTATGAAGCAAAAATAGTTCTTGAAGTAAGTTGATTATGTGATTATATCACCAATTACAAACAAGTGATTTTAAAGGTAGTGATTTTTGAAACATTCTGTTGATTAGAAGGAAGTTTTTTTAATAGCTCTTTAGCAATCTCATTTGTTTTTATTTCTGAATTAAATAGTAACACAATTTGTGAAATAGCAGATCCAATGTCAGTTTTCACTGTAAGTGCTAATCAGTTTAAAGAACTTGTTCCATCTTATTTTGAGTGTTATTTTTTAAGAAGCTTCAGTTTTAGGTAGTTACTCCTGTTTCCAGTTTACATAGTTTCTTTTTCTTTCCATATTTCTAACTCATGAATATTGACAACTGAGATAAAGGTGATTATTTTCAAGTTGAAGATTATCTTGCACATGTTTGTAATTAAATCACTGAAGAATTATTGTGCTAGATTTGTTATTTAGTTTTCTTTCGATGTGTGAGTATAACAAAATTAGGCAACGATTAATAATGAACTTAACACCTTGCAAGTTGGCTGGATGTCTTGATATTTTGTCAATACTGTGACAAATCGTGCTAAACACACACAAAAAATTTGTAGCATCAAATATTCATGACTTTAGCTAATTTTTCTGGTTCAGTGATTGTTTAGATCTTGATGCTTTATTTGGGTTCTTTTACAGAGTTTTTATTATATTTAAAATCTCTTCTCTAGGTACAATTACATCTAGCAGTCCGACTGCCCAGCCGGCCGAGGTGCTTCTACAGGCTACACCTCCCCACAGAAGAGCTCGCTCTGCAGCCTGGTCCTACATCTTCCTGCCAGAGGAGGCTTGGTGTGACCTCACCATTCACCTTCCTGCAGCAGTGCTTCTTAAAGAGATACATATCCAACCTCACCTTGCATCTCTTGCGAGTGAGTAATACATTTTTAAAGAAGCATCATGAAAATAAATTCTAATGTAGGAACACTTAAAATCAAGAAAAATATTTAGTAAACGGTGATACACTAAAGTATGATTCCCAGATTGCTTAATTTTGAAGTTTTTTGTAAGTATTCAACCTTACCACGAAATCATTTCCCATGGAATGAATTGACATACCTACTCCCCTTCAACAAATAGAATGTTTCCTGAAATCCAAACAAATATATTTCAGTTACATATACTTTTGCCTTGCCTTTCTTCCCAAATTTATTAAGCTGTGTAGCATTACGTTGAAATGAGTGAGTTTACATGCCTGTGTGTAGTAGTCTAGCCCTATTCTAAGTGCCAGTCCTGCAGTGAGAAGTTAGCTTGGATTTATATGTTGTTCTCCTCTCTTCCCACTGTAAGGTTATTGCATGTATAGAATTTTTAAGGTTATTGCATGTATAGAATTTTATTTTAATAATGTGAGTGTAATATTTTTAATATTTGAGTGTTTTTTTAATTTGTATTGTATTGAGTCATTCATTTGGTGCTTTTTCATTGAATATATTTTGTTTTCACTTTGCAAGGTGTAAATAATTGAAAAGAGTTTTTTACATTAAGAGGAAAAAGAACTCTTCAAATATTCATAAAAGAATCTAAAATACTATACTATATTTTTGGTCCTCAGATTTTTAGCATAACATTGTGATTTTGGGGCACCTGGATGGCTCTGTTGGTTGAGTGACCGACTCCTGATGTTGGATCAGGTTGTGATCCCAGTGTCCTGGGATTGAGCCCCACATCAGGCTCTGTGCTGGCTAGGTGTGGAGCCTGCTTGGGATTCTCTCCTTCTACCCCTTCCCCCCCCCGACACACTCTCACTCTCTCTAAAAATAAAACAAAACCATAGTGATTTTTAAATATTTGTTTATTTTTAGAGACAGAGACAGAGTGTGAGCAGAGGAGGGGCAGAGAGAGAGAGACATAGGCTCCAGGCTCTGAGCTGACAGCTAACAGTTCTGCAGTGGGAAATTAGCTTGGGTTTATGTGTTGTTTTCCCCTCTTTCCATTGTTTTATTCTCATTTTTTTTTGAGAGAGAGAGAGAGACTGAGAGTGAGCAGGGAAGGGGCGGAGAGAGAGAGAGAGAGAGAGAGAGAGAGAGAGAGAGAGAGAGAATCTGAAGCAGGCTCCAGGCTCTGAGCTGATGACTCGAACCCACGATGTAGGGCTCGCATCCACCAACCATTAGATCACGACCTGAGCCGAAGTTGGACATCTTCTTAACTGACTGATCCACCCAGGCGCCCCCAAAACATAGTGATTTTTATAGAATTGTTGAAATTGTCACATTCATTTACATTCACTGATTAATTCTCATTGTTATCAAATGTCACTCAGTAATTGGATGAAGAACTGTGGGAATCTTTATACACCGCTGGCATATGTGGAATAATACATTTTTCCACTTACTTGCAACATTAGACTATTATTTTCTAATATTGTTGTGGAATTCAAACTTCTTAGATGAAAATGGATATAATGAATATAATGGCAAAAGGAAAAATACGTTAATCCATAGTGTTTTAACAGATCAAAAACAACTATATTACATGGTAACAGATAAGTCAACATAACATGTCAGGGAAAACCTAAGATGAGGAAGAATTTGCATTTATTTGGAAGGAAAAAGAGTGGTCCTTGTAAGTGAGGCTAGATTTCGCACTTGGGAATTGAGACAGGAGGACTATTATAAGGAAGAACTCTATTCATTATTTAAAAAAAAAAATCACTAGGATAGGTATTCCCTGCTGTAATTGTGTTTAATAAAACATTTGGTTTTATTATTGAATTGGAGCAGAAATTGAAGATATATTTTGCTCCAGTGAAAAAATTTGCCATTTGTTCATGTGGGAGTTTGGATTATTTAATCTCTGACTCTGCCATTGTGTATAAAGTATGGATAATACTTATCTCAAAAGTGAAGATTAAATTTCAAAATTGATATAACTTGTCTAGTTTTCACTGTAAACTTTGCATGTAATTGGCATATGGTAAGAGACTTCCTAATTTTGTAATTGAAGTTAAAATTAAAATCAAAGTCCATGTTATATTAGAAATCATTTTTCTCTAGCAGCTGCCAGTTGTTACTTCATTGAGCCTTCTTCAATGTTAGTAGAATATGAATTGAAATCTTTTGGGTCATTGGTTAAATTTTTAAAAGGAAACAAAATACTGGAGGTAAAAGTAGTTTTTAAACTCAGTTGTTTAAATTTTTTTTTAATGTTTTTATTTATTTTTGAGAGACGGTGAGAGAGAGTACGAGCAGGGGAGGGTTAGAGGGAGAGGGAGACACAGAATCTGAAGCAGACTCCAGGCTCTGAGCTAGCTGTCAGCACAGAGCCCGAATTGGGGCTCAAAACCATGAGTCCTGAGATCATGACCTGAGCCAAAGCCAGACACTTAACTGACTGAGCCACCCAGGTGCCCCAAAACTCAGTTATTTTAAAAATCATTGCAGTATGGTATTAGTGAAGTAATAAGTTGGTAGAAAAGCACTTAAAAAATTTTTTTTAAGTTTATGTATTTATTTTGAGAGAGAGTGAGAGGGGAGAGAGAATCCCAAGCAGGCTCCAAACTGTCCGCACAGAGCCAGTATGGGGCTCAGAATCACAGACCATGAGACCATGACCTGACATGAAGTCATACACTTATCCACCTGAGCTACCCAGATGCTTCAAAGCACTTTATTTTTATTATAGTATCCTTTTCCCAATTACTTATAGCAGTAAACCATAACGTATTAATCATGAATCTCCCACATTGTTGGCGATAATTCTGAGTAATAGAAATAATAGAGTAATTGCCAATTTGGCAACTTTTTTCATGCCAAGACTCAAGCATATAAATGTGTATTACATATATCCAGATATTCTTTTGATTTAGGTTAATGTTACAATGTTTATTTATTTATTTATTTAAAATGTTTTTTATTTATTTTTGAGAGACAGAGCACAAAGAAGGTAGGGTCAGAGAGAGAGGGAGACACAGAATCTGAAGCAGGCTCCAGGCTCTGAGCTAGCTGTCAGCACAGAGGCCAACATGAGTCTTGAACCCACGAACCGTGAGATCATGACCTGAGCTGAAGCCGGATGCTTAACCGACTGATCCTCCCAGGCGCACCAATGTTACAATTTTTTAAAAGATTTTTTTTGTTACATTGTAGGTCGCCTATCTTATGTTAGAAAATAGCTCCAAATTCAGTCATCGTGAAAGTCAGTGACCAAGTATGATGTGGCACATAAGTTCACAGTGAATATAACTAAAAGACGCACTTTTACTAGGTTTTCCACTAAACCGTGAAGTCCAGTTCACGTTTTCTGTAGTAATTTTTTAATGTTCTCTCTCTGCAGCCTGCCCGTCCTCAGTGTCTGTTGAAGTGAGTGCAGATGGAGTGAACATGCTTCCTTTGTCCACTCCTGTGGTCACAAGCGGTCTCACCTACATAAAAATTCAATTGGTAAAAGCTGAAGTGGCTTCCGCTGTCTGCCTCAGACTTCATCGCCCACGAGATGCCAGCACGTTAGGCCTTTCACAAATTAAATTACTGGGCCTCACTGCTTTTGGGACCACGTCTTCAGCAACAGTTAATAATCCCTTTCTTCCTTCTGAAGATCAAGTTTCCAAAACAAGGTATGTTTTATTTCTCATTCTTTTTTTTAATGTTTTACTTATTTCTGAGAGAGAGAGAGAGAGAGAGAGAGAGAGAGAGAGTGAGCGCTCTTGAGCAGGGGAGGGGCAGAGAGAGATCGGGACAGAGGATCTGAAGCAGACTCTGCAGTAACGGCAGTGAGCCCATGTGGGGTCTGAGCCCGCGAACCAGGAGATCATTACCTGAGCTAAAATTGGATACTCAACCAACTGAACCACCCAGGGGCCCCTTACTCCTTCTCATTCTTAAAAAAAGCTTTCTGAGCTTTTTATGAAATTATCTATTCTGTGGTTTGATTTAGGGCTCAGGAAGTTCTTTGTTCTATACGTAGCTTATATAATACCATAATTTTATTAGATGTAATAGAGATAATAATTGTTTAGAACCAGAACTTGGAGGCTGGTTAAAATGGAAATTTAGGTATGTTTAATTCCTGAGATATATACAGTGTGTACTATTTGTGGGTATGGGTTTCTGTTGTTTGGATCACAGTCTAATACATGAATTTCCACATGCCTGTCACCAGGATACACCTTAGCCATACAAACTGACCATAGGACAGAGACCTAGTCCTAGATGAGAATTCCTAAATGACAGTTAGCAGAAGGGTTAGATTTGAACCATGCAAACTGACCAAATAAACAAGGACCTGAATATATCTTTTAATTCACATGTATCTGATAAATTTTGGTGGTTGAAAATGTTATAGACTGGTTCTGTTGAAAGTTTTGCCTGATAAGGAAATTAGGGTTTTTTGTTTTATTCTCAAGCTGCCAAGACATTATAGTTTTGCAAGGCTATAGTCCCTGCGTATTTTATATTTAAACATCTATGTGTATATATATATTTAAAAAAAACATTTTCTGACGGGGCACCTGGGTGGCTCAGTCAGTAGAGCATGTGACTCTTGATCTTAGAGTCATGAGTTTAATAAGCTCCAGATTGCATGTGGAACTTAATGTAAAAAACAACAACAACAACATTTTCTGATTTAAAAAAAGACAAGCATGTAGTTCCTAAATGCTATTAGTGGTTAAGTATTTTTATTTGTTACATTACGGAGGAAACTTACTGAGCTTAATTCCGTACTGTTGTCACAGACTTTTTAAAATGCAGATTGGTGTTATGCTGAGTTTTCAGTTTTATTTTACCCCAGAAATCATCTGAGCTACTTGAATTGACCATGTAAGCCGCTCTGTGTTGTCTGTTTCAGCATTGGCTGGTTACGGTTGCTGCATCATTGCCTTACTCACATAAGTGATCTGGAAGGGATGATGGCAAGTGCAGCGGCACCCACGGCTAATCTGCTGCAGACTTGTGCTGCCTTACTGATGTCCCCATACTGCGGGATGCACTCACCCAACATTGAGGTCGTGCTTGTAAAGATAGGACTGCAGTCCACGAGAATTGGCCTGAAGCTCATAGACATTCTTCTGAGAAACTGTGCGGCATCAGGGAGTGATCCTACAGGTGACTTTTAACTTTGATGTTTTAATTTTTACCTATCTGCAAAACAGTGACAGTTGAATTAAGGAGGCTTTGTGATGAAATCTGTTTCTGAAATTAATTTTCATTATGGCTTCAGTGTTCTTGGAGTTTTTCTAATTGCTATAATTTACGAAAGAGTTATTTTTAATTAACAATTTAAAATTAAATTGTGCAAATGTGCCTTTACCATTTGCTTATTTAGCGAACTTTCTTTTGTTTTTTTATTGCAAGATCTAAACAGCCCTTTACTTTTTGGAAGACTGAATGGACTCTCTTCCGATTCTACGATAGATATTCTTTACCAGCTTGGAACAACTCAGGATCCTGGAACAAAAGACAGGTATACATTGATCTTATTTTTGTTTTTAATTAACCAATTAATTAATTTATTTTTTAATGTTTATTTATTTTGAGAGAGAGAGTAAGGAGGTGAGAGACAGAGTGACAGAGAGACAGAGAATCCCAAGCAGGCTCTGTGCTGTCAGCGCAGAGTCAGATGCGAGTTTTGAACTCATGGACAGTGAGATCATGACCTAAGCCGAAACCAAGAGGCAGATGCTCAACCGACTGAGACACCCAGACGCCCAGATGTTGTTTTTTATTTAAGGACACACATACACACAGTTACATGATAGTGAACATTACATAGAATACTTTCTCCTTAGGTTCTTTCATAATGATCAAGACTGTTGATTATATTGGACATTTACCTGTATGCTTTACATGATATAACTTCTAGAGGCTTTTATGAACATTAAACATCTTTTATATATTTGGACATACCTTAAGCAAATTTGACCTGAAATAGAATTATAATCCATATTACTTTTGACAAATGGAATGGAATAAAATACTGCAATTTTTGAAATGTTTATTTACTTCAAGAGAGAGCCCATATGAGGAAGGGGCAGAGAGAGGGAGAGAGGGAATCCCAAGCAGGCTTTGCACTATCAGTGCAGAGCCCAACGCTGGGCTCCACTTCACAAAACATGATATCATGACCTGAACTGAAATCAGGAGCCAGACGTAACTGACTGAGCCACCCAGGCACCCCAAAATAACTACATGGTTTTATGTGAACCATGCTGTTAGGAGATCTTTATAAATTGTGGTGGTGTCCAATCATACTATCTTAGGTAGTATTTACTGTGTGTGCATATTAGACTATTCCGTCCGTATTGGGTATCTAGACTATTTTGACAAAGGTAATGTTTCGTTTGATTACTTATATTTATAATATTCATTGACACCTTTTAAATGAACTCTCTACCTTCTTTCTCCTTCCTACCCCAAGCTGAAACATTGTCTTACCAAGTAAATGATAACCTGAGCATCTCACCTCAATGTTTAGTGATGCTTTATGTATAGATTATTTTACTAACGTGCTCTTCTTTAATGTCTTCTACCTCCACATTGATAAGAACTTCCAAGTATTGTTGAAACATGTTTTTGACAGATTTTTGAGTGATGGTGCATTCTCTTCTTTTATATACATCATCAGTATTAGAAAGCATTTATAGAATGTGTGACTCTATAAACCAATAATTTTTATTGTTTTCTGAGTTCTGTTATTCTTTAATATTTTAGTTACTATTTAAGAAAATAATTTGGTATTTGTTAATTTGTTTATAAATTATTAGCAAATCTTAATTTTGTGGGTACTTACTCATTTTATTAGTATTTACTGAATAGCTGCCGTATGCCTAGCACTTTGCTAGATACTGGAGTGTCCAGGTTAATTGAATCCAGCTTTTTGCCTTGGATTGGGGAGACAGAATACTGTCACTCACAAGGGAAGATTTACTTGGGAGTCTGGGATAGTGTCCAGTGTGGCAGGTGCCTAATAAGTATCGATACTTCAACCACTGATAATGTAATAGCTTTGACATATTTTAGACTAGTTGCTTTCATATTTTCCAGTGAAAAATGTTTAATTGGCATTTAAGCAAGTAGATTTATTTTCACCATGGCAGTTCATTTTTTAAATTGATTTATTTCATTATTTTATTTCACCACGGTCAATTATTTTAATTATTTTCACCATGGCAAATTAATCAATTTAATATTAAATATCAAAATATTAAATAAGTTGACTTTTCTATTAAACTTTTTATGCTTACTAATTACACATCACATTATTATATTTAAAAATAGAATTCAATTTTGGGGGAAATTTTTTAAAATTTTGTTTTGTTTTGAGATAGACGGAGAGAGCACAAGTGAGGGAGGGGCAGTGAGAGGGAGACACAGAATCAGAAACAGGCTCCAGGCTCTGATCTGTCAGCACAGAGCCTGATGCAGGGCTCGAACCCACTAACTGCAAGATCATGACCTGAGTCGAAGTCAGACGCTTAACTGACTGAGCCACCCAAGTGCCCTTGGAATGTTTTTTGATAGAAGAAATTTGTGCCAAATTTGAATCATAATGGTTAATAGAGTTAAAAAGAAAGTTAAAAAAAATAGTTTTAAGTATTTTTCTGGATCAGCTTTCTTAAGATTTCTTGCAATTATTTAATTCCTTAATAGTTTTATGTTTTTTATCATAGGAAAACTACCTAAATAAAATTGTTCTCACTGCATAATACTTTTTAAAACGTAAATGTATTAGAACTGACATAATAACAAGATGCTAGCTTCTGTGGACTGAGAAACTCTTGCTCTTCTCTAATTGTTTCATCTGCTTTCTCTTTTTCTGACTTATATTTATTTTCTATCATATGAAATTTAAATGGTCTAGTCTTGGGGTGCCTGGGTATCTCAGTCAGTTAAGTGTCTCTTAGTCTCTTTGTCTGAGGTCATGATCTCACAGTTCTTGAGTTTGAGGTCTGCATTGAGCTTTGCGCTGACAGTGAGGGACCTGCTTGGGGTTCTTTCTCTCCCTTTCTCTGCTCCTCTCTCTCTCTTTCTCTCTCTCTCTCCTTCTCTCTCTCTCTCAAATTAAATAAATAAAAACTTAAAAAAATATTTAAAAACAATAAAACAAAGGGTCTTGTCCTTCCTGGCAGAGAAGCGGATTACGTAGCATTATATACCTTCCTACCCCCATTTCCCATAACCTGGAGCAAGGAATCTTGTGATCTAAACCAGAAATTTGGAAGTAAACAGAAAGAGAAACACAGTGTTTTAAGAGCTCAGTATAAATCTTATCCCATTTTCTGTATTTTATATAAACTCCAACACCATATTGTTTTGAAATGTGTTCTTGGGGTGCCTGAGTGACTCAGTCGGTGAAGTGTCCAACTCTTAATTTCAGCTTAGGTCATGATCTCATAGTTGCATGATTTAAGCTCCTGTGCTGACTTTTCAGAGTCTGCTTGGGATTCTCCCTCTCTCTCTCTCTCTCTCTCTCTCTCTCTCTCTCTCTCTCTCTCTCCCCCCCTCCCTCCCTCCCTCCCTCCCTCTCTCTCACTCATTCTGCTTCCCCCCTGCTTCCTCTCTCTTTCAAAATAAATAATACACTTAAAAATTTTTTTTGAATATTCTCAGTTAGTATTCCCCCACCTCCAGGGTATTGAGGGTAGGATGACACTTGATAAAAAAGTACTTAGTCGGCTCTCTTCTGTTGTCAGAGTGCAGGGGCATGGGAGTCCGCTAGGAGCATGTAATGGTTGCGGGCTGGGCGTGTAAGACATGCTGTATTGCTTGAGCTTCTGCACAATGAAGAATTAGCCCTCAATTCTAGGTTGTGTGGATTTGTTGTAAGATGAAAGAAAATTTATGGGAGACGGTGAATTTGTGAAGCTTTGTATCCCGTAAGTCCAGATATTTACAGGGGTTTTTTTTGTAAATGAGTTACAAAATTAACCAATGTTTATATGCAAAATTATAGTTATGTTATTTCAAACATTTTTGTCAAAGTTAGTAACGTTATTGGAAAACTATAACTACTATATCCTTTCTGCTTTTCCTTCCCATTTTAGATAAAAATTACCAAGAACAATTAGTATGTTACTCTCATAAATACAGTTCTTACTTGTTATGGTGATATTTATCCATAATAAATGTCAGTTGGGGTATAATTGGTTATTTGAATTCATTTTCTTTTAAGAATTCAGGCCTTGTTAAAATGGGTCAGTGATTCTGCAAGAGTGGCTGCCATGAGGCGAAGCGGCAGGATGAGCTACATGTGCCCTAACTCTTCGACCATAGAGTACGGTCTTCTCATGCCGTCTCCCTCTCATTTGCACTGCGTAGCAGCAATTCTGTGGCACAGCTACGAACTGCTCGTAGAGTACGATTTACCAGCGCTGCTGGACCGAGACCTCTTTGAGTAAGTACCAGGTTTGTCCTTTTCTTCTGTCAGTATATTGTTCTAGGTGTTCACTTGATGAAGTAGTATTTTATATGCCTATTTGGATAATACTTTGAAAGTAGTAGTTAACTATAATCAGGTATAATTTTGAAATTAGGTGCACACAGATTGAATGAAACTCATCTCCATGCTTTAAGAAGAAATATTAGTGTCATTGCTAGCTTTTTCCCACCTGCAATTGGAGTGTTTGTGTGTTCATACAGGTCATAGTGTTTATTCTTTTTTGCAAATTTACCCACCAGAATTTTTTATTGTGCTTGTGCACACGCATTCAGGGGAGGGACAGCGGAAGAGAGAAAAGTCTCAAGCAGGTTCCATCCCAAGTGTGTAGCCCAACATGAGGCTCCCACAACTGTGAGATCATGACCTGAGCTGAAACCCAGAGCGGGATGCTTAGCCAACTGAACCACCCAGGCACGCCCCCCCCCCCCAATTTTTTTTTATCTTTAAGGTACAACTAGTTAAGGAGTAAGAATGTAACTGGAAGTTTTGAAAGAGTTACTACTTTAGAGAGTTTTTATGGTTAGTTGTTTTTACTACTTTCTAGTCATCGGATATGATTTTGTTCTTTTGGTAGTTTTTACTTACCCACATTTCTTTATCATACTTAGCTAAGACTTGCCTGAACTTATCGCCTGTAATTGATAAGTCTATAACAGAATATTATATTTATTTCTGAGGAATTCCATAACCTAATGAAAGATTGGCCTTTTGTCCTTTTTAGTCTGTGATTTTCATATTTGGTCTTCTCAATTGGCATAACCCATGACTTATTAATGAAACTTACTAATAGTTTTTGATTTGCAAATGTGAATTTTAAGCTATTAATCATGTCAAATTCTCTCTGAACCTTTCTTTTGTGTTATTTTTCAATGTTTCTTTTTTTATTTAAGTTTATTTATTTTGAGAGAGAGACAGCGCGGGTGTGGAGAGGCAGAGAGAGAAGAGAATCCCAAACAGGTTCAACACAATCAGTGCAGAGCCTGATATGGGGCTTAAATTCAGGAACCATAAGATTATGACTTGAGCTGAAATCAAGATTGGACCCTTAACCAACTGCGCCACCCAGGCGCCCCTCCGTGTTTCTTTATATGACTCTTGCGGTCACACAGAGAATAGTATACAGATCTCTTGATTTCCTGTACTGATTTTACAAGTCTAATCTAACTTTGTCTACCTAAGTACTTAAATAATGTATTCTATCAAAGCAGTCATCGTGAACTCTTAAGATATTCTCTGTCAAATAAAATGTATACTTTTATAGATGTTATGATTTTATACAGTGTTTTTTGCTTTTTAATAGAAGTATTGGGAAAATGAGGTCTTTCTAAAGATAAGTACATAATATTAACCTGGTGTCTTTTATTCTCCTAGGTTACTTTTTAATTGGTCCATGTCTCTTCCCTGCAATATGGTTTTGAAGAAAGCTGTTGACAGCCTACTTTGCTCAATGTGTCATATACACCCAAACTATTTTTCTTTGCTCATGGGCTGGATGGGGATTACCCCTCCTCCAGTGCAGTGCCACCACAGACTGTCCATGACTGATGATAGCAAAAAGCAAGATCTTACTTCATCCTTAACAGATGACTCTAAAAACGCTCAAGCACCTCTTGCACTAACTGAATCACATTTGGCAACCCTTGCGTCCTCTTCTCAATCTCCAGAAGCTATCAAACAATTACTAGACTCAGGTTTGCCTTCTCTTCTTGTGAGGAGTCTGGCTAGTTTCTGCTTCAGTCACATTTCTTACTCAGAAAGCATTGCTCAGTCAATAGATATTTCCCAGGACAAGCTCAGGCGTCATCATGTTGCCCAGCAGTGTAATAAGATGCCTATTACAGCAGACCTGGTTGCTCCCATTCTTAGGTTTTTGACAGAAGTTGGCAGTAGCCATGTTATGAAAGACTGGCTTGGTGGGTCTGAAGTCAATCCCCTATGGACAGCACTTCTGTTTTTATTGTGTCACTCTGGGTCCACTTCTGGAGGACATAATTTAGGTGCACAACAACAGACTAGTGCAAGATCGGCCTCTCTTTCTTCAGCTGCTCCAACAGGATTGACTACTCAACAGAGGACAGCAATTGAGAATGCCACCGTGGCGTTCTTCCTGCAGTGCATTTCATGCCACCCTAACAATCAAAAGCTGATGGCCCAGGTAAGATTAGAAATATCGGTGTAAGTTAGGCATCTTACTATTTTAAAACACTGTTCAATAACACTAATGAAATTAGTTGAGAATGGGGTGTGTATTACAGGTGATGATGAAGATTGGGATTTGGTGCATTTAAAGATCTAAATTGAAACTGTAATTAAAGTGTTGATATCTCTTCCCTCTTCCTCTCAACTGTTACATATTTCTTTTAATGAAATAATGGGCAAATTATTGGAGATTCTAGCTATAGATCATACATTCTTCTTTTAAACTCATCCCTTCCTACCCCCCCATAAAAAGAAGAAGCCAGAAGAACAGCACTTGGGTTGCTGAAAGAGGATTGACCATTTGAAGGTGGTCACCAAACACCTCATCTGCAGTGGGGTGTTATATTTTTTTATAACTGGATTGCTACGACTTTTAGTTTGCTTCTAATGAAGCAGACATTAGGGTAGATTTCAGATAGGAGACTCCTGACAAATCTCATTAAAAATATGAAAGATTATTTTATTGTTTTAAGTCCATGAGGCCAAAAAGGATAATTCTAGTTGATTTTTGCCAGATTCTGTTTTTTTCTAGCTGTTTTGACCTTTAGGTAGAGGGGTAGTTAACATAATTTTCAAGAAATACTGAATGGTTTAAATTTATTGAGAATGATAGCAAAATACTTGAGAGTCTCGAGTATTTAATCATTGTCAAACTATATCTGCTTAATGTGCCTAATTAAAGGCAATGCTTAAGTTACCAATTTTAACCAAGGTCATGGATATGAGAATTTGAAACTTTGGTTTCTGCCTCTGGGTAGCATGAAACCTTGTGTCTTATTGCTTTCTGGTTTAATTATTGTCTCTCAGCTTCTTATTAAGGCTTTGTTTGATATCTTTAATACCCTTTTTTCATAATTTTTATTGCATTTGTAACCACTCTGATATTGATTCAAGTTAAAAGTAAGTTGGTTACACCAGGTAGTTGATATGTGAAAATCCTGTAGTAGTAATTTATCCACAGGAATTTTCTCTGGGGATCTTATTTTTTATTATTGAAAGTACAAAGCTGCACTTAACTTTTTACATCTCTTTACTTGCCAGGTTCTCTGTGAACTTTTTCAGACATCCCCTCAAAGAGGGAACCTTCCAACATCAGGGAACATTTCAGGGTTTATACGTAGATTATTTTTGCAGTTGATGCTAGAGGATGAGAAAGTGACAATGTTTCTTCAGTCTCCCTGTCCAGTGAGTATTTTAACAGTTAAATTAAATCAATATTAGCTGTGTATAAAGATATTTTATAACTTCATATCAGAACCTGCAGTTGTCTCTACATTCCAATTTCTTAAATAGCAAACAAAACTCTAACAACCTTTGTACTTAATGATAGAACTTACAAATCTTTTTTTGTTACCCTCCTTGTGATGAATAGTTTAATTATACGCTACCTTGAAAAGTAATTTGGTTGGGGGGGAAATGACAGACTATTAGGTACAGTGGTGCCAATACAAAAGCTGACCACGTGTCAAATGTACCACATTAAAAAAAAATTTAATGCTTATTTTTGAGAGCAAAAGAGAAAGCATTAATGGAGGAGGGACAGAGAAAGAGGGAGATACAGAATTCAAAGCAGGTTCCCAGCTCTGAGCTGTCAGCACAGAACCCATTGTGGGGCTCGAACACACAAACCGCAAGATCACGACCTGAGCTGAAGTCAGACTTTAACCTACTGAGCCATGCAGGCACTCTTCAAACATACCACATTTAAAAAATATATATATAAATAAACCTTTTAGATTTTGTGTGCATTTACAATTTTTATATTCTTTTATAAAAGCTTTTGACATTGTTTTGTAATGATACATGTTTCAAACAAATCACTTTTTGATTTCTTTTGAATTTTCAGCTGTATAAAGGTAGAATTAATGCTACAAGCCATATCATCCAACATCCAATGTATGGAGCAGGCCATAAGTTCCGTACACTTCATTTGCCGGTCTCAACAACATTATCAGAAGTTCTTGACAGAGTGTCAGGCAAGTCAGATTTAAGTATTAAATTTTTCTTTAACTTTATGTTAGACTATATAAAATTTTATTATCTTTTGCAACTTTATTTTACTGCATCTGCTCACTCAGCAGCCATTTCATGAATAGAAAAGGTCAAAATGTCTTTACACTTTCAAGCATGAGTAATTACGAAGCTGATAGAGGAGACAAAATGTATGATCCCTTCTACCACCCATAGTTCTTTTGGTGTGTTGTGTGGAGAATTGACAGAATTTACATTTGGAAATGTTGACAAGCCTTGGGAAGCTGTTGATGGAATTTTCTCATGATAAAGCATCCTGCTTTTTTATAATAGATGATTTGAAGGCTATTTGGTTGAATGACAGGATTCTAAATAACAAACATTTACTAGATCTCAGGAAGAAATGAATGGTCAAGAGATGAAACTGACTGGTGACCATATTGTTTATAATAGTGAAGAAAGCAGAGAGAAATTTTCCTAGGTTTCCTGCCTGTATTCTCAAATGATGGCTTTAAACATATACAGGTTATTAAAACAGGTTTGTATTATATTAAAATATAAGCAGTTTTGATGGCAGAATGCAAATCAACTGTAGATAGTTTGATTTTATTGCCTCTCGGAAATCCTGAAAATGAAATCAGCAAGTGAGTTGATTGAGCACCTTCTGTGTGTAAGTCCTCAGGCAGTAAGAGTAAGCAAGACCCGTATTCCTCCCCTCAGTATTGGGATCTTACATGTGCTGTCAGATTAAAAAATAAATGAAATTTAAGAATGTTTGCATCCTAATAAAAATGTAAGCATGATTCTATCTGAATCCATTAAAGAGGGATACCTAAATCCTATAGCTGGGATCTTAAGAGTATCTCAGAAAAGAGCTCATCAGTCTATGTATCAGTGGGAAATACAAACCTAAGCTTAGAAGAAAACTGGGTTGAAGGCATTTGGGAGTTGTTACCATCCATAGATGTTAAGTTAAACCGTGTGAATGGATGTGATCACTATGAGAAAATAAGGTAGAAAGATTCTTTCTTGGTTTTAGTCATTGCAGCCAGCACAAGTGTGTACATAATACTATATAATGCTTTCCTTTTTACAAATTACACAATAAAATGCTTGAATACTATTATAATTGTATAATTAACATTTGTTCTTATTTGTAAATGTTTGCCATAGCCTGTTATAGGTAAACTTTTTTGAAAATTTGATTCTACAGACATTTTTCTATCATAGCCTTGAAATTGTTCCTTCTACGTAATGAAGGGAAAAATTAATAATTAATTAAATGAAGGAAGGAGAAGTGGGGAAGAATACTGAAGTTCAGTTTATTTTTACTTTGAAAAAAATTTTATGTTTTTTAATTTATTTTTGAGAGACAGAGAAAACCAGTGCGAGCAGGGGAGGGTCAGAGAGAGAGGGAGATACAGAATCTGAAGCAGGCTCCAGGCTCTGAGCTGGCTGTCAGCACAGAGCCCGATGGAGGGCTCGAACTCACAAACCGTGAGATAATGATCTGAGCTGAAGCTGGATGCTTAACCAACTGAGCCACCCAGGCGCCCCGATGTTCAGTTATTGAGATTTCATACATAATACTTGATCATGGGAACTTATAGGCATTATATTACAAAATGACTGGAAATTTAATACTTTTATTTATCTTCACTGTAAAAGAATGCTATTTTCTAAAATGTCATATTAGGTCATTAAGAATAATGACCTTTTTTACCTACAAATTTAAAAAATAAATTGATTGCTTTGAAGAATGCTCCTAGTAAAAAGTCTGACAAAAAGTCGTCCTGGGCGGACATCAAATATTTGCAAGTGCTAATTTAACCTCTATTTAGCAATGCTTTTTTCCTTTAAAGTATGTTTATGATATTTAGCCATACTTGGTATATTTTCTGTGTAGATGTATTTTATCAGTATGTGTAAAAGCAAGTAATCCAAAATTAATCAGTGATTTTGCCCACTTCCTGTAGCTTTTGACTACCTTGCTTTCAAATAATATAGTTAATGTGTCAGTATTTTGCTTTTATAAATTTCTATTATTGCCTTTAAGCAATTTGATATAAGCCTTGTAGTTTTCTTGTTTATGATATGCGTTTGTTGACTTTCTTGAATCTGGGATTATAGATTCCATCAAATTTGGAAGGTCTTTTTACAAATATTTTCTCATATTTTCTGTCTTCCTGTTTCTCTCTTCTCTTGGAGTACTTCCAGTTACACATTTATTAGGCCTCTTGAAGTTCTTCCATAGATCACTGAAGCTCTGTTCATTCCCTCTGACCCCCTGCCTTTTTTCCCCTTTATTTAAAATTTTTGATTTTGCTCTGTCTTCCAATTCTATTCCTCTGTAGTACCTAATTTGTTAGTTCTTTTTTATATCTCCTTGTCCTTATTTAAAGAATATATAAGCTTTCCTTTAAATACACTGGTCTGTTTATGTTAATTATTTTTTCTTCATTATGGATTATGTACTATTGCTTCTTTATTTGCCTGGAGAATTTTATTGGATGCTAGGCAATGTGACTTGTACTTTTTTACTTTTTGGGTGCTGGATATTTTTGTAGTTTATTTTGTTCTGGGAAAAAGTTTTACTACTTGGAAATGGATTGCTGCTTTTAGATCTTGCTTTTAGATCTTATTAGGAACAGAGCAGCTTTTAAACTAGGGCAGAACTTATTGTGATAATGGACATTTTTAATACACTTCTACTGTCTAGTACAGTAGGTGTTGAGCAGGTAAAATGTGTTTGGTGAGACTAAGGAACTAAATTTTTAATGAATTTAATTTTGAAAAGGTACTATATTGAAATAGAAGTAGGGCGCCACATTTGAAAATGAAAGTTTACAGCTGTTTTGGCCTCACTACAGAGGTAATACCGATCTGAGAAGTCTGTTAGGAATTTACTAGGCATTGGGAACATGAAATATTACAGCCTTTATTTTAGACTCTCAGGTTAGTTCCCTTTTGGTGGCTTCCTCATAGGATGCTCATCTGTATGCACTAAAAGCCCAGAGGAGACTGTAGATGTCTGGAGTTCTCTCTCTCCGCAGCGCTCTCCTCTCTGGCGATGTGACTTAAAAACTGCAGCCAGCCATCTTTGTCTTCCTGGTCTCTCAGTTCATATCCTCACCTTGGGTGACTTCCGATTCATGCTGATCTGTGGCGTGGAAAACTCTAGCAATGAGCTGGAGCAGTCCTAGGGCTCGCCTCCTTAGTTTCCACTCACCTAGTCATCACTCTGTGGCTTTCCCGATGGCCATTGTCTGAAAACTAATGTATTTTCCTAGTTTTTAGTTATTTCAGGTAGTAGAGTAAATCTGGTTTTGTTATTTTATCTTGATCAGAAGTGGTAATTTAAACTAGAACAATTTTTTTTTTAGTTAAAAATTTTTTTTGGAATGATTGTTTATTTTTGACAGAGAGAGAGTGTGAGCAGTGGTAGGGCAGAGAGAGAGGGAGACACAGCATCTGAAGCAGGCTCTAGTCTCCGAGCTGTCAGCAGAGAGCCCAGTGTGGGGCTTAAACTCACGAATCATGAGATCGTGACCTGAGCCGAAGTTGGACACTTAACTGACTGAGCCACCCAGGTGCCACCCCTATTTTTAAAATATTTTCATGTTTATTTATCGAGAGAGCAAGAGTGAGAAACTGTGTGTGCACAAGCTGGGAAGGAGTGGTGAGAGAATCCTAAGCAGGCTGTATGCGGTCAGTACAGAGCCTGACATGGGGTTTGATCTCACTAACCATGAGATCATGACCTGAGCTGAAATCAAGAGTTGGACTATTAACCAACTGAGTCACGCAGGTGCCCCAGAACAATTATAAACAGAATGTTGAGAAAAATGTTCTTTACTGATACCTTTTAGTATTTGACATTTTTTGGGATAACACTGTAAATTCTTATCTAATGATCTTTAAATGTTTTTCCTGATTATGCTTTGAATTAATTGTGTGATTTTTTTTTTTTTAAGTATTTTACTCTGGCTTTGTAACTGTTTTTGCCATTTGGGGTTTCTTGGCTTTTCTAAGAAAGTAAATGTATTGTCGCATTATATGTTTTATGGTATTTATAGAATTTTTAAATTTCATACAAAAACAAACTCTAAAGGCAGTCTGCAGTTAGGAAGACACTCCAGAAATTTACATCACAGGGGTATTTTCATATGTTGAAAGAAATCACAGCATAAGAGATAATATAAGACATGCTATTCATGCTATTTTATCATTTTGATTGTTGCACCTTTTTAACATTATTAAAAAAGCATTAAATCACAATTGTGTTAAGTTAGAAAAGTACAAAAAGAATCTGTATAACATATCCACACTGGTGAACCTCTCCTATGTTCATGCAGGGTTTTGGACTCTTAATGGCCAAATCAAATCATTTTACAATCACCCATTCATTTCATGATTTATAATAGCTTGCCATATTCCAAAGTAATGAAAGAAAATACTAATTCAGAGAGTTTACCTTATTGAAGTCCTAGGTATTCTTTCTTAAGGTATCTACGTTTCCTCAGTACAAATAGCAAAACAAATCTTCATTATTGAATTTTATTCCTTTCTACTCCTATTTGTAGAATAAGAAATCTACTGTAATGCTTTAGGATGAGCCCTTAACTCGAATTCCATATTTGTCATTTAAAAATTAGGTCATTAGCCTTGTTTTTTTTATATTTATTATTTATTTTTGAGAGACAAGAGAGACAGCGTGAGCAGGGGAGGGGCAGAGAGAGAAAGAGACACAGAATCTGAAGCAGGCTGCAGGTACTGAGCTAGCTGTCTGCACAGAGCCCGATGTGGGGCTCAAACCCACGAACCATGAGATCCTGACCTGAGCTGAAGGTGGCACTCAACTGACTGAGCCACTCAGGCACCCCTTAATATTAGCCTTGTTAAAGGCTGTTTCCTTATTTTAAAAATAATATTCTTTCTTGATACGCATGTTGTAAGGACCAAATTACAAGTTTGTGGCAAGTACATTGAACTGTTTGTGCCTAAAATACAGGAAATTTAATGGTAATGGTTTTTCATTGCCTCAAGAGGTAATAATATTATTGTAATTTGTAACATTTTTTAGAGATAATTAAGTATCCTGGCTTATGAAAAGTGATGATTCCCTTTCATTGATAATCAGCAAGGATTGACTATCAGGCTTTTACCTCATCAATTTCTCATAAATCTACATACATTGCCTTCATATTAATGAATGATAATATCTTATGTAATCCTTGTCTGAAACGTTTATAGCTTCCTTCTTAATGATTTTGAAAAGCAATGTATTTTAGGTAATATTTTCTTACAGATACACCCAGTATCACAGCTAAACTAATTAGTGAACAGAAGGATGACAAAGAAAAGAAAAACCATGAAGAGAAAGAAAAAGTTAAGGCAGAAAATGGATTTCAGGACAATTACAGTGTTGTTGTTGCTTCAGGTATGCTTTCTTTATTTTATAATACTGATTTTGTTTGGGTTTTATGTGAAATATAACTGTATTACAGGAACTTCATCTAATAAAAAGTATTAGTGCAAAAAGCTGACTTACAACAACATCATAATACTGGATGTAAAAACATTACACCTGAAATCTATTACTTGTTGGCACTGTAATTATTAAGCATACTTTATATCCAGAGCTTACTGTATTTCATCAGATACTGCTCATATATGGGTCATATAGGTACTCATACAATCAGGTATAGGAAGAAGACAAAATGACCATGACAACTGATAATTTTGGAGGATATTTTTTTAATATAAGTGAAGTGATTTTAATTCAGAAGATAAGGCTTAGTCTATATTACTTTACTCCTCAAATAGAAGATTTCTGTATGGATTTCATTTTTATATCAGAGAAATAGAAAAATAGAATTTAGTCTTATTTTTTTACTTTCTGGGAAAATAGTTACAAATGTGAACCCAAAATTCATGGTGTGTCATGAAGGACAAATAGAATTGGGAGATCAGATATAAAATCAGATGAAACATTTCTCTCTTTGGGCGTTAGTTAGGAATGTGATGCTTTTTAAAAATATTGTAGAAGTACTCTTTTATTTCTTTAGTGTGTTGGCTAATACAGACTCTTTCTGATTCTTTTAGGGCTGAAATCCCAATCCAAACGGGCTGTGTCAGCCACTCCACCTCGCCCACCATCCAGGAGAGGGAGGGCAATTCCTGATAAAATCGGAAGTGCTTCGTCAGGAGCGGAGGCTGCCAACAAAATAATTACTGTCCCAGTGTTCCACCTGTTCCACAAACTCCTGGCAGGTAGTGTTCACAATATTTAAAAATACAAACAACTGTAAAGACATGTAATGACCAGACTCAGACTCATGTTTAATCAAATGCTCTTGACTAGATAGATGAGTTAGTGAGACTTTGTCCGTACAGCTCCCGCTAAGAAAAATGAGAAGAAAAGAAGAGGTAACCTTTTATGTATTCTTTTTAACATGATAATGTTGCATATTTGCACTTACTAGCTTCTTAAATTTTGCTTTCAGTGTGCTATAATATCAGTAAAACTAATGTTTTAAACAGGTCATAAGTTATGTAGTAAGGAGCATGAGGTAGATTTTGAAGAGCTAGTTATGGTCGTGGAAATCACTGATGTACCGCTGAGAGGTGATTTTCTCCCTCGCTAAAACATAATCTTTGACCAATATACTTTATTGGTCAAGGTGCTTCCCAATTTTCTCCATTTTTGTGCTTTATTCTTAAAAATTGCCAACTAACTTCAAATGGATTTTCCTTCTTAGTTTTATGTTATTTGGTTTATTGCAGAGATCATCAAACCATGACCAATAGACAGGATATAAAAGTTTTATTGAAATAACAGCTGTGCCCATTTATTTGTTCATTGCCCATAGCGGTTTTTATGCCGCAATGGTAGAGTTCCTAGTTGTAGTAGAGACTGTGTGGTCTTCACAGATTAAAATATTTATTATCTGGCCTTTTAGGGAAAAGATTTTGCCAACCCCAGATGTCTAGAAATGTCTGTTCTTGCTATGGCTCAGAAGATCTTGGTGGGATTTGATTTGTGACTAACACTTTTAACAGACATTATTATTGTTCACATGTGTCAAATAGTTTTGTATAAACTTTTCCTGTGCTGATTTTAAATTGTTTTTAAATTGGTGTCAGAAACAAATGCTTTACATGTAGTTCAGTAAAAAATACTAACTAATTGACTTAAACCAAGTAAATATTTCCTCCTTGGATTCCAGGTTTAACTTAGTTATGTCATTTTTAGGCCAGCCATTGCCAGCTGAAATGACGCTTGCCCAACTTCTAACTCTCCTGTATGACCGAAAACTTCCTCAAGGTTACCGCTCAATAGATCTGACTGTTAAATTGGGATCTAGAGTTATCACAGACCCAAGTCTGTCAAAAACAGATTCTTTTAAAAGGTTACATCCTGAAAAAGGTATGTCTGTGGTGATCCTTTAAAATTAAAGTCTGCAAACTCAGGAAATAGGGATTTCTATAGCTGATGACTTAATTTACCTTTGTTTTTTATTCTGTCAAGTTAATGAGGTCTTTAAGACTGAATTAATTTGTGAATATAAAAAATTGCTCTTGTTTTCACTGGAAATCTTAATTTGTCTTATAACATCACTCACTTCATGAGCACATATGCTTTGGTTTATTATTTCCCTCATGCATTCCTTTTTTTTTTTAAGCATTTACTTTAATTTTGTTTATTTATTTGGAGAGAGAGAGAGAAAGAGCACCAGTGGGGTGGGGAGTGAGCAAGGAGAGAGGGAGAGAAGAATCCAAAGCAGGCTCTGCCCTAACAGCAGGACCTTGGACCCACAAACCATGAGATCGCGACCTGAGCCAAAATCAGGAGTCAGATGTGCAACCTACTAAGCCACCCAGGTGCCTCTAGCGTTTTGCATTCTTTAGTAAATTTTAGAAGTTTTCAAAAGCAGGATTATTTGGGGTTCTTTATAGTGTTTATAGAATCTGGTCATTTGTAAAGATACTAGCCTTTTGGTTTTCCTTTGTGATTCAGAGTTAACCAATATCGTATAATTTTTAGTTTTCAGTACGAGAAGCCTTTTTTAGTATTCAATTTTTCCTAGTTGGATACTTTAGAACATGATGTACATATATTGCTATCTGCTTTGAATCTGCAGACTGACTTCTTTTTACATAGAATATGTCTTACAATATCCCCTTAAGAACAGTACTTCTCAAATTTCAATATGCTTATAAGTTACCTACAGAACCTTGTTAAAATGCAGATTCTTACTCAGTAGGTACCAGGTAGGACCTGAGATTTTACATTTCACAACTTCTTAGAATATGCCACAGCTCACATTCCAGTGACCCTCCTTTGAGTAACAAGAGTATAAAAGGTAGCGTCAGAAGTCATTTATAGATTGCCGTAGCATCCAGCCTTAAAGCTTTTTCTGAATAACCTACCAACGCTCTTTTGTTGAGTACAGAGGTGACAATAATGCCTTGTAAATGAAACATTATTATAGAAACAGACCGTTTTTTAACCTATTACTTGTAATATATCGTTCTAGATCATGGAGACTTACTTGGTAGCTGTCCAGAAGATGAGGCTCTCACGCCAAGTGATGAATGTATGGATGGAGTATTGGATGAATCTTTACTTGAAACCTGTCCCATCCAGTCACCATTGCAAGTTTTTGCAGGAATGGGTGGCCTGGCTCTAATTGCAGAAAGACTACCCATGCTGTATCCAGAAGTAATTCAACAAGTAAGAAAAGGTTCCTAACTGAATATACAATTCCATGTCACAGCCCTTTGTTATTTTTTTGCTTTTTAAAAGTACTCAACTTAACTTTTGAGGAGTACTCTTTCTCTTATAGTCATCGAGCATCCTATAAATCCGTACAGGATTTGTACAGAACTTTGTGAGAATTTGTTGGCACCAAAGAAATGCTGAAGACCGAGTACATTTGCCAGACTCATTACAGTGCAGCATTTTCCTTGATTTTATGGTCATCAAACTGCAATATTTTTATTTCTGTGCTCCTTTAGGCATGACATTAACCATAGATATTACTGGACATGGGAGAGTAAGGTAATAGTATATACTGCTACCCAAATACATTGTCTTTTTGATTAACTTTTTCCCCCGTTCTAGGTACCATTTCCATTTCAGGTAGTTTTAAAAACATAACTGTTTTAACCTCTTTAATGTTAATTAAAGTTGCTGCTATTGATGAGTTTATTGCTGTGCTTTCAGTGCTCTTCTATCAATGAGGAGGAGTGTGGCACGAAGAAAGTTGTAAATACAAAGCACTGCATGTTTATTGAATGAAGTAGGGGAATTACTCTCTGTAATTGCATGTACTAGTATATATATTATTTTCCTACAGCTGCTGTAACAAAGTACCACGAACTGGAAATTTATTCTTTTACATTTAGGAAGCTAGAAGTCTGAAACTAAGTTGTCCACAGACCCATGGTCCCTGTGCTGGGTCTGGGGAACAATCCATCCTTGCCTCTTCCTAGCCTTTGATGCTGACTGGCAGTTGGCATTCGTTGGCTTATAGCTGCATCACTCCCAATTTCTGCCTACATTTTTACATGGCCATCTTTCTGGTATCCATCTGTGTGTCTCTGTATCTCCCTCTCCTTATGAGGACACCCGTCATTGATTAGGGTCCACTCTGATCCAGTATGGTATCATCCTAATTTAATTAATTCTGCAAACACCCTAGTTCCATTCTGATGTAGATTAATAAATGAATGAATAAATAGGTGGAGATGGCAGGAACGCTTTTACTTAGAAGTTCTGGCCAACTAATAAATGTAGAGGAATGATAGAAAGTCACCACATGGCAACCACTGTAGTAATTAATGTTTCAGGTAAGAATTTTAAAAATGCTGATTGAGGGGCGCCTGGGTGGCTCAGTCGGTTGAGCGTCGGACTTCAGCTCAGGTCATGATCTCACGGATTGTAGGTTCGAGCCCTGCATTGGTCTCTGTACTGACAGCTCAGAGCCTAGAGCCTGCTTTGGATTCTGTGTCTCCCTCTCTCTCTGACCCTCCCCTGCTCACGCTGACTCTCTCTGTCTCTCAAAAATAAATAAAAAACATTTAAAAATATAATTTGAAAAAAAATAAATAAATAAAAATGCTAATTGAAGTTTGGTGAGAAAAAAATGAAATATTTACGCAGCCTTAAGGACTCTGTCTACATATTCTTAACTAATTACAAGAGATAAAATAGCAGCTTTATTTATAAATGTATGTATGTAACCAACATTAAAGTAAAGATATTTGGCAAATACCACTGTAGTCTTGATATCATGTAATTCCTGATGTTTAGAAACTTTTTTTTTTACTTTTCATTTATATATATTTTTTTACTATAAAGCAGTTATTTTATTTTGTTTATTTATTTTTACAACAGTTTATTGTCAAATTGGTTTCCATACAACACCCAGTGCTCTACCTCACAAGTGCCCTCCACTATCACCACCACCTCTTTCCCCCCCAACCCCCCGCTTCATCCCTCAGTTCGTTTTCAGTATTCAATAGTCTCCTCAAGTTTTGCATCCCTGTCTCTCCCCAACTCTCTTTCCCTCTTCCCCTTCCCTGGCCCTCCATTAGGTTTCTCCTGTTCTCCTGTTGAGACCTATGAGTGCAAACATATGGTATCTGTCCTTCTCTGTCTGACTTATTTCGCTTAGCATGACACCCTCGAGGTCCATCCACTTTCCTACAAATGGCCAGATTTCATTCTTTCTCATTGCCATGTAATACTCCATTGTATATATATACTGCATCTTCACTGGGTTATTTGTTTTGTAGGTGTGGAGTTTGATGAGTTTTGTAGATTTTGGATACTAGCTCTTTATCTGAGATGTCATTTGCAACTATCTTTTCCCATTCTATTGGTTGCCTATTAGTTGTCTTGATTGTTTCCTTTGCAGCGCAGAAGCTTTTTGTCTTGATGAGGTCCCAATAGTTTATTTTTGCTTTTAATTCCCTTGCCTTTGGGGATGTCTCGAGTAGGAAATTGCTGCGGTTGAGGTCAAGGAGGTTGTTTACTACTTTCTCCTCAAGGGTTTTGATGGTTTCCTGTCTCACATTCAGGTCCTTCAGCCATTTTGAGTTAGTTTTTGTGTATGGTGTAAGAAAGTGGTGTAGTTTCATTCTTCTGCATGTTGCTGTCCAGATCTCCCAGCACCACCTGCTCAAGAGGCCGTCTTTTTTCCATCGGATACTCGTTCCTGCTTTGTCAAAAATTAATTGGCCGTACATTTGTTGGCCCAGTTCTGGGTTCTCTATTCTAATCCATTGGTCCATGTGTCTGTTTTTGTGTCAATACCATACTGTCTTGATGATGACAGCTTTGTAGTAGAGGCTAAAGTCTGGGATTGTGATGCCTCCCGTTTTGGTTTTCTTCTTTAGTATTACTTTGGCTATTTGGGGTCTTCTGCGGTTTCATACAAATTTGGGAATAGTTTGTTGTAGCTTTGATAAGAATGTTGGTGCAGTTTTGATGGGGATTGCCTTGAACGTGTAGATTGCTTTGGGTAGTAATGACATTTTCACAATGTTTATTCTTCCGATCCATGAACAGGGAATGTTTTTCCATTTGTTGGTGTCTTCTTCAATCTCTTTCATAAGTTTTCTATAGTTTTCATCATATAGGTCTTTTACATCCTTGGTTAGGTTTACTCCTAGGTAT
>NC_043703.1:139842151-139846149 GCF_006229205.1 Suricata suricatta | reverse complement strand
GTTGAATTCGATTTGCTGGTATCTTGTTGAGTATTTTTGCATCTGTATTCATTAAGGATATTGGTCTGTAGTTCTCTTTTTTTGCAGGGTCCCTGTCTGGTTTGGGTATCAAGGTGATGCTGGCTTCGTAGAATGAGTTTGGAAGCTTTCCTTCTATTTCTATTTTTTGGAATAGTTTGAGAAGAATGGGTATGAGCTCTGCTTTAAATGTCTGGTAGAATTCCCCTGGGAAGCCATCTGGCCCTGGACAGATGGGAGATTTTGGATTATGGATTTGATTTCTTCACTGGTTATTGGTCTATTCATGCTTTCTATCTCTTCCCATTTGAATTTTGGCACTACATGTGCATTTAGGAATTTGTCCATTTCTTCTGTGTTGTCCAGTTTGTTGGCATATAATTTTTCATAGTAATCTCTGATGATTGTATTTCTAAGGGATTGGTTGTAATAGATCCTTTTTCATTCATGATTTTGTCTCTTTGGGTGCTCTCTCTTTTCTTTCTGAGGAGCCTGGCTAGAGGTTTATCAATTTTGTTTATTTTTTCAAAGAACCCATTCTTGGTTTCATTGATCTGCTCAACTGTCCTTTTGGATTCTATATTGTTTATTTCTGCCCTGATCTCTATATTTTTCTTCTGCTGGGTTTGAGGTGCTCTTGCTGCTCCCCGTTCTAGTTCCAGTAAGTGCTCTGTTATACTTTGAATTTGCACTTTTTCTGGTTTGTTGAAATAGGCCTGGATTACAATATACTTTCCTCTTAGGACTGCCTTTGCTGCATCCCAGAGATTTTGGATTGTTGTACTTTCTTTTTCATTGGTTTCCATATATTTTTAAATTTCTTCTCTAATTGCCTGATTAATGTAATCATTCTTTAGTAGGGTGGTTTTTTACCTCCACATTTTTGGAGGTTTTCCAGACTTTTTCCTGTGGTTCATTTCAAGTTTCATAGCATTGTGAACTGAAAGTTTGCATGGTATGATCTCTATTCGTTTATACTTATGGAGGGCTGCTTTATGCCCAAGTATGTGATCTATCTTGGAGAATGTGCCATGTGCACTCGAGAAGACAGTGAATTTCCTAACTTGAGGATGCAGAGTTCTAAATATATCTATCAATTCCATCTGTTCCAATGTGTCATTCAGGTCCATTGTTTCTTTAGTGATTTTTCTGTCTGGTTGATCTATCCATTGCTGTCAGTGGAGTAATAAAGTCTCCTGCAATTAGTACATTCTTATGAATAAGATTGTTTCTGTCTGTGATTGTTTTATGTATTTGGGCGCTCCCGATTTGCCGCATCGATATTTATAACTGTTAGCTCCTTCTGATGGAGAGACCCTGTAATTATTATATAATGTCCTTCTTCATCTCTTGTTACTGCCTTTACTTTAAAGTCCAGTTTGTCTGATATAATTATGGCTACTCCAACTTTCTTTTGGCTTTCAGTCACATGATAGATATTTCTCCATCCCTTTACTTTCAATCTGAAGGTATCTTCAGGTCGAAAATGAGTCTCTTGTAGATAGAAAATAGATGTATTTTGTTTTCTTCTTCATTCTGCTACCCTTTGTCGTTTGGTTGGAGCATTCAGTCCATTTACATTCAGTGTTATTGAAAAATGTGGGTTTAGAGTCATTGTGTTCTCCCTAGAATTCATGTTTATAGTGGTGTCTCTGGCACCTTGTATTCTTTGCAACATTTCCCTCATAGAGTCCCTCTTAGGATTTCTTGTAGGGCTGGTTTGGTGGTCATGAATTCTCTCAATTTTTGTTTATTTGGGAACACTTTTACCTCTGCTTCTATTTTGAATGACAGGCTTGCTGGATAAAGGATTCTTGGCTGCCTATTTTTTCTGTTCATCACATGGAAGATTTCCTACCATTCCTTCCTGGCCTGCCAAGTTTCATTAGCTAGGTCTGTAACAACTCTGATAGGTTTCCCTTTGTACATGAGGGCCCTTTTATCCCTAGCTGCTTTCAGAATTCTCTCTTTATCTTTATATTTTGCCAGTCTCACTATGATATGTCGTGCTGACGGTCGATTCAAATTACATCTTAAGGGGTTCTTTGTGCCTCTTGAATTTGAATGTCTGTTTCTTTTCCCAGATTTGGGAAATTCTCAGTTATTATTTGGTCTAGTATCCCTTCATGACCTTTCTCTCTGTCTTCCTCTTCTGGAATTCCTATGATACGATGTTGTTCCATTTGATTGAATCACTCAGGTCTCGAATTCTCCTTTCCTGCTCCTGCATCAATTTCTCTCTTTTTATCAGCTTCCTCTTTTGCTTTAACTATATCTTCTAATTCACCTATTCTCTCTGCCTCTTCAGTCCTTGAGGTGGCTGCCTCCATTCTATTATTCACCTCATTTATAGCCTTTTTTAACTTGTCACACCTATTTTCAACGTTCGTAGTCATTGTCTCAGTTGCTTCTTTGATGCTTTTTTCAACCCCAGTGATTAATTTTATGACAAGTTTTTTAAATTCTTGTTCAGTGATGTTTTTTAGGTCTGTGTTGAGCAGTTCTGTGGCTGTGACTTCTTCCTGGAGGTTCTTCAGGGGAGAGTTCCTTTGTTTCATAATTTGGGTAGTTTTCTCTTCCTTGTCAGTTTTAAAAAGCTCGTTGTACAGTGTGCACTTGTTGATATTGGTCTGTTAAAGGAGGCTTATTGACTGTCCAGGGCCTGTCGTTTCAGGAAATATTCTTTTAATGGTGTCTCTCAGTTTCTTTTGTTGTGCCTTTGAATATTTTATTTCCCTACTCAGCGATATTTGGGTCTCACCCTCATGCACACTTTGGCTTGTTTCTTGGGGCAGCCCTAAGAAGGAAAACAGACAGACAAACACAGAGGGAATAGAAGCACACAAACGCACACACAAATCAAGCACACAAACAAATTAAAAGGGGGAAAGGAAGGAACGAAAATGGAGAGGAAAGAGAAGAAGTCAAGAAAAAAAAGTAATAAGGGGGGCAGAGACAACAAAGGACAATGGACAGTCTAAAAGTGTATGACCAGTTGAGGGGAGAGATAAGGATAAGATACGGGAGAATATATCTGGATTGCAAGAAAGAAAGGAAAAAAAAAGGAGAAAGGAAAAGAAGGAGTAAAAAGAAGAAAAATATATTTTTAAGTATAAAATGTCATAATAATAAAAAATAAGCACAAAAAAGAAAAAGAAAATAAGAAAAGAAAAAAAGCAGCAGCAGCTCCCCCTCACAGATAGGCATGGTTTGGTGTAGTAGGTCTAGGGGGCTACTCTCAGAGGCCCCACCTTGGTGGCTGCAGAGAGTAGAATGGCGGTGCTCCAAGCTCTGTTGGAACTGAGCACTGTAGGCCACTCTAATGAGTTCGTTCTCCTTGGGCCGCAGCTGAGCCAAATTGTATTTTCCATGCCCGCCTCATTTCAAAATCTTAGTCCATGCACTTTTATGCTACCACAGATGAGATGTATTTGCTTTGGTGGCTGGCTTCTTAGGGGAGATCTCGTAGGAGGAGGAAGCAGTTTCTCTGCGTGCTGGCAGGGATTTGTGCTGCCGCTGCCTGAGGCAAGGTGTGCTGCCTGAGGTGAGGTTCACAGCAGGAAATGAAGTGCAAGCCCTTATAGGG
The DNA here is from genome assembly GCF_006229205.1 of Suricata suricatta. Classification (NCBI taxonomy): domain Eukaryota; kingdom Metazoa; phylum Chordata; class Mammalia; order Carnivora; family Herpestidae; genus Suricata; species Suricata suricatta. The sequence continues at coordinate 139,842,545 of NC_043703.1, read as the reverse complement.
GCCACTGCCAACTCCCAGCCCCCTAGCTGGAATCACAATCCTGTTGAGGGAGGGATCAGGTTCTCTTGGCGCTGGCGGGGATTCACGCTGCTGCTGTCTGAGGCGCCATGTGCTGCCGGAAACGAGCTGTGGCCGGAAGTGACCTGCGGCCGGAAATGAGCTGTGGCCGGAAGTGAGCTGTGGCCAGAAATGAGCTGCGGCCGGAAGTGAGCTGTGGCCGGAAGTGAGCTGTGGCCAGAAATGAGCTGCGGCCGGAAGTGAGCTGTGGTCGGAAGTGAGCTGTGGCCAGAAATGAGCTGCGGCCGGAAGTAAGCTGTGGTCGGAAGTGAGCTGTGGACTCCTGCAGCCGAAGTGCGACACCCCCCCCCCCCCCCCCCCCCCCCCCCCCCCCCCC
>NC_043703.1:139824811-139842051 GCF_006229205.1 Suricata suricatta | reverse complement strand
GTGGCCAGAAATGAGCTGCGGCCGGAAGTAAGCTGTGGTCGGAAGTGAGCTGTGGACTCCTGCAGCCGAAGTGCGACACCCCCCCCCCCCCCCCCCGCCTCCACCGCCATCAACTCCCTGCCGGGATCGTGTAGGGTTGGGGGCTATTTTTTCCCTGTTGGCACCCAGGATTCTGCATTCGCGCAGCCAATGCTGGAGGCAAGATGCGCCGTGGAAATGAGGCGTGTGTCCCACTACTGCAGCCGGGCTCAAAGTGCGCACTCTTGGCACCACTGCCACCGTTGCCTGCCGACTCCCTGCCTGGATGGCGCAGGGCTGGAAGCTGTTTTTTCCCTTGTGCCACCAGGTTCGGGATTTGGGCTACCCAGCAGTTATATATGGAGCGAGAGTTTTTCTCTCCGAGCAGCTTTAAACGTTCTTTATCTCTTCTCTAGAGACAGTACTATGAGTGTGTTCAGGTTCTCTTTCTCTTTCCTTTGTCCTTCAGGGGCTCCGCGCACTTGCCCTGTGTTGGGCTGGGGCTCCTGCCTCCCCTGCCTGTCTTGGGCTGGCCCGTTTTCCAATCTCCCCAGTTTGCACTCACTCAGGCATCTTTGAGGATGTCTTCTTTCTGGAGTCTGTATTTTCTTCTTCCACTCTTGCAGATGAGAGTAATGTCCTTCTCAGTTCGATAGATGGGGAAGAAGTTTATAGAGCTCCCTTCCTCTCCGCCATCTTGCTTTAAACTTTTTCAAAAACATGTCCCTTTATTGATACTTTTATTCCTATATTTTATTTCTGTATTTTATAGAGATCATTTAAAGTCAAGTCTTTAATTTGAACCTGATGTTAAAACACACAAATTGCCAAAAAAAAATACTCTTTTCTCTTTAGGTAAGTGCTCCAGTTGTAACTTCTACCACTCAGGAAAAGCCAAAAGACAGTGATCAGTTTGAATGGGTGACCATCGAACAATCAGGGGAATTAGTTTATGAAGCACCAGAAACCATTGCAGCTGAGCCTCCACCTATCAAGTCAGCAGTGCAGACCATGTCTCCCATACCTGCCCATTCTTTGGCTGCTTTTGGATTATTTCTTCGTCTTCCGGGCTATGCTGAAGTGCTACTGAAGGAGAGAAAACATGCCCAGTGCCTTCTTCGACTGGTATTGGGAGTGACAGATGATGGAGAAGGAAGTAAGTGTTTAGAATTATTAATGAAATTTAACAAAGGTAGGTTGCATAAATGTTATTCAGATCGGTGCCTGTTATTCATTATTTATTTTTAGTAAAGATCCTAGGTGATTCGTTGTTGGTAGTTTCATTCTAGTAATATACATAATAAGTCCTAAACAATCTTTATTTTTATTTCTTTATTCATTCAAAATATGTTCACTGTTACCAACTATTGGTCATCATTGGAGGCATTTAAAGATAAAGCAGGTATTTAGACCCTGCCCTCACATAGCTAACATTCTTCTGTGCTCCAGTAATAGCAACAAGCAGTGTATGTAAGTGTAGACTTAACTAGTTACAAACACTTTGCAAGAGCTTCTTTTGTGAAGGCTTACAGGTATGAGGCTGTTTCCTCACTACCCAGCTATGTGAAAAGGTGGTATAATAGTTTTTTAGTAGGGTGTTGAAGAATAGAGTCTATTTAGGCTGAAAGGAGCTGGAATGATGATTTGAGCAGTGTTTGTATGTTCAGGTTACATGAGAGAGGATAAGTTAGATGGTGAAAATTTGCATAAAAAGCAACACTGAGTGCTAATTTTAAAAGCTATTATTATTGATAACAGATCATGGAAAATCTTATTCAGAACTTCTTGGTGCACCTGGGTGGCTCAGTCAGTTAAGCATCTGAATTCAGCTCAAGTCATGATCTCAGGGTTCATGGATTTGAGACCCACGTCACGCTCTCTGTTGGCAGCTCAGAGCCTGAAGTGTGCTTTAGATTCTGTGTCTCCCTCTCTCTGGGGCTTGCCTGTCTCTCTCTGTCTCAGAAATGAATAAACATTAAAAAAATTTCTTTAAACTTCAGATTTTATTCTGAATTAGTAATGAAGATTTATTAAAATATATGAACCAAGTCATGATATGATGATCTTTCTTATGAATGTGAATCCGGAAGCAATACTTAGACTAAAGAGAACAGAATGTGGAAAATAATATTACATGATAATTATCTTATAATAATATTACAGAATAGTAATAGAAAGCTGTGGTGATTGTTTCCATTGGGCTGACAGTTTTATTTACTATAAGGAAACATTAAAGAAAAACCATAATTTAGGATAGCCTAACAAGTAGACTTTGTTTCAGTTTACAACTCTGATTCTTCAATGACCATTCCATTTGAATATTAATAATTGTTCTTTATTTAAAACTTTTTTTTTTTTTTTTGGACAGAGGAAATAAAGAGAGCAAGTAGGGGAGGGGCAGAGAGCGAGGGAGACAGAATCTGAAACAGACTCCAGGCTATGAGCTGTCAGCACAGAGCCAGGCCCAGGGCTTAAACCGCGAGATCATGACCTGAGCCAAAGTTGAACACATACCCAACTGAGACACCCAGGCGTCCCTAATTGTTTTTTATTTTAAAATCACATGGTTTCTATTGGAGGTGAATTCTGTTACATATCAATTAGAAAGAATATTAAATTCTTACCACAGAGTATATTTAATCAAATAAAAACTATGAATTTGAAACTATTGAATATTCATAGTACATACTTTACCAAATAAAGCACATACTTTTTAATGTAATTAATTATTTGATGGAATTCTTCAAAAATAGTGATATTATGGGGGTTTTAGGTAAGTGTCCAACTCTTGATTTCTGCTCGGGTCATCATCCACAGTCTGCAGGTTTGAACTCTGTGTCAGGCTCTGCGCTGACAGTGCAGACCTGCTTGGGATCCTCTTTCTCCCTCTCCCTCTGCCCTTCTCCCCCCCTCATTCTGTCTCTATTAGTCAGTCAGTAAATCTGTCTTTGAAAATGGTGATATTATTTTAAATATTCTTGTAATAACTTACTAAATTATAGCTTTTCCTTACTGAATATTCCTACCCTGTTTGATTTGATATGTAAATTATATATACCTATTTTATTAGATCAGGAATTTCTAATTACTTGAGCTAACTTTTTTAATGTTAATATCTTAGGGAGAGAGAGCATGCATACATGTGCACCCACGGACGAGTTGGGGAGCAGCAGAGAGGGGACAGAGGATCCGAAGTGGGCTTTGTGCTGACAGCAACAAGCCTCATGGGGGTCTCACAAACACCATGAGATTGTGACCTGAGCTGAGGTTGGGTGCTTCAGTGACTGAGCCACCCAGGCGCCCCTCTTTGATCTGATTTTTACATTTAAGTAGATAGAGAGGTAGGAACCACTGTTTTTTTGGAATCTATTATAAGTTGGTAGGTGTAACCCTAAGCAGAAAATTACCATTATGCCGTTTTATAGATTTTTTTTGGTGCACATAAAGTGAATGTCTTTTTAAAAAGTGTAATTCTGGAGGCACATAGGTGGCTCAGTTGGTTAGTGTCCAACTTTGGCTTCGGTCATGATCTCATGGTTCATGGGTTTGAGCCCCATGTGGGGCTCTGTGCTGACAGCTAGCTCACAGCCTGGAGCCTGACTTCGGATTCTGTGTCTCCGTCTCTCTCTGGCCCTCCCCTGCCCGTGCTGTCTCTCTATTTCTCGCAAAAATAAATGAAACAGTAAAAAAATTTGTTTAGGGTGTAATTCTGATATCCATTTCTGAAGTGGTTCTCTTCCACCATTCATATAGCACTGGTTTTGTTTTGTTTTGTTCTGTTTTCTTCTGTTTTGCATTTATCATTCTAGCTAGATATAGTAGAAGACTATATTACTTACAAACCAAATAAAATAGTTTCACTCTTTCATTATCTGTTCTTGGTTGAAATTACTTCCAGGGCAATCAGCTTGCTTTTATACTGTTGTAAGGAACTTCTAATGCTTCTATTTTAGTTATTAGGTTTTAGTTCTGGCTTATAATAATCTTGACATAGGCTATAATGATTAATTATTAATTATTCTTTGAATATATCTCAGCTTTTATTTATCTACATACATGATGCCTTAAAGTATTTTTTAGGCACTTAGTAAATTTTAAGATATTCTATGGTCTTTGGATTTTTTAATAAATTTAATGATATAATTTTCTGTTACTTTGTCACTATTAGTTGGTGACCCTGAATATTGTTTTTTATTGTGTTCTTAAATAGTTTTAATTTTGAGTTCTCTTTTTTTTAATCTAGGTCATATTCTGCAATCTCCATCAGCCAATGTGCTTCCAACTCTTCCTTTCCATGTCCTTCGTAGCTTGTTCAGCACTACACCCTTGACCACTGATGATGGTGTACTTCTAAGGCGGATGGCATTGGAAATTGGAGCACTACACCTCATCCTTGTCTGCCTCTCTGCCCTGAGCCACCATGCCCCGCGAGTTCCCAACTCCAGTCTCAACCAGGCAGAGGTAGGTTGAGTTTTACTTAGATTATGAGAAAGTTAAGTTAAAATCATGGAGTTCAGAGTAGGGTTTTTCTGAAATAATATTTCAGAGACTCATGTACATCTCTTTTTTTGGTTCTTAAACAAACAATACTTCAAAGAGAGACTATGAACTAAGTATTTTCTTCTTTATTGGGTGTTTTAAGGAACCATAGGTTAACCCATCTGCTTAAAAAACAAAGATTTAAAAGCTTAAAAGGAAACTTTCCCATTTACCAGGATATGCTAAATTTATACTGTGATCTTTTGTCCTTTTCTTTCTCAAACTTTAGAATCATCCTATTGAAAAGTTGCCTCTAGCTATATAGTAAACAAGGGAAGAAGAGAAAGAAAGAAAAAACCCAAGATACTTCTGTGTACCAGCAAGAAGCATAAAATAAATTTTTCAAGCTATTTTTTAGAAAAGCATCAAAAAGGGGCGCCTGGGTGGCTCAGTCGGTTAAGCCTCTGACTTCGGCTCCGGTCAGATCTCACGTTCGTGGGTTCGAGCCCTGCGTCAGGCTCTGTGCTGACAGCTAGCTCAGAGCCTGGAGCCTGCTTCTGGTTCTGTGTCCTTCTCTCTCTGCCCCTTCCCCTCTCATGCTCTGTCTCTCTCTGTATCAAAAATAAATAAAACATTAAAAAAAAAAAGCATCAAAAAGAGAAGGTATCTGTGAAAGAATCTGAAAAAATATGTGCAAGACATTTACACATGAGATATGTGAAATTTTTTAAAGCCTAGACTTTAATAAACTGAGGAGTACCCATGTTTATTTCCATGGGCACAGAAAATACAATAGTTCAATAATATTCCCCTCCCCCCTTTTTAAGTTTTATTGCTTATTTAGGGAGAGAGAGTACAAGCACAGGAGGGACAAAGAGGAGAGTCAGAATCCCAAGCAGGCTCTACGCCATCAGTGCAGAGCCTGACATGGGGCTAGAACTCATGAACTGTGAGATCATGACCTGAGTGAGATCCAGAGTTGGATGCTTAACCCTTGTGCCCCAGTAATATTTCTTATCAAATTGATCTTTACGTTTATAGAATTCTAGATTTATTTGGAGGAAACTGACAAGGGAATTCTAACATGTTTTGGGGAAAGGCAAAGGCTCAAAAATAGCCAAGGCAGTTTCAAAGAACAACATATCTTACAGGCTTATGATGTCATATATCAAAATTTGTTACTGGGCTGTGGTATTAGTACAAGGAAAGATAGAAGCCCAGCAAACAGTAGACTTAAATCCTTATATGTATGATCACCTGGTAGGACAGTAATAACTGCACAACATATTGAGTATGAGCTTAGCAGTAACTGATGGTGGTGTCAGTTACCTATTCTTGTGGAACAAAAATGAAGCTTTAAACTGTAATGGACTTTATATGCAAAAATTAATTCTAACTGGATGATAGATTTAAATGTATGTAACACAAAATATAATAGTACCCTTTTATGGAAAAAGTATATGCATACCTTTATGATCTTGGAGTACACAAAGGTTTCTTGAAATGAATTTTTAAAAAGCACCAACCGATAAGAGGAAAAACGCTGAAAAAAAGCAACTATGTTAAAATTAAGAACTATTTTTCCTCAAAAACACTATTAAGATAGTGAAACAAGTCATAGATGGAAAGACCATATTTGGGTGTATCTGATAAAGAACTTATATTTAGCATATTTGGAGAGCTTCAAAAATTTGAAAAGGAAAAGGCAGAAAAAACCTCATAGAAAAATAGAGGAAAGACTAGAATGAGCACTTCATAAGAGGCACTATCTAAATGTCCAATAAATGGGAAAAGGTAATCTGTTTCTTTATCAGAAAAGTACAAATGAACACCTTTAATACACTAAGACTCCAAACCAGTCAGAATGTGTAATATTTCAAAAACCACAGTACCAAATAATGTCCTATCATTATTGGTCATAGTATGACTAAAATGGATACAATAATGCAGAAGACAGTAAAAGATCAGCAAATTGTAGTCTACTATAATGGGATACTGTAAGAGAATGAAAGTAAACACCTATAGCCAACTACACGTAATAGCAGTGATGAACTTCACAAGCACAACTAAAATGCCACACAAGGTGCAATTTATATAGCATGATTCCATTTATAGAATGTTCATAAATTAGACAAAATGAAACTGTAGTAGCTAGAGTTTTATGCTTAGGTAGTAAAATTATAAAGAAGAGTAAGAAAGCAATGAGTACAAAAATGGTATTATAGGGGCACTTGGGTGGCTCAGTCAGTTAGGCCTCCGACTTCAACTCAGGTAGTGATCTCACGTTCATGGTTTCGAGCCATGCTCTGCTGTGCTGACGGCTCAGAGCCTGGAGCCTGCTTCGGATTCTGTGTCTCCCTCTCTCTGCCCCTCCCCTATGCTCTGTCTCTCTCTGTCTCAAAAATAAATAAAAACATTAAAAAAATATTTTTAAAATGGTATTATAATTAACTTTGTTGAGCATTTGAAAGTTTGACAAATAGAACTGTGGCAATTTCTTATGTGCAGTGATGTAATTCTTGGCCTGCATGGTTGAATAAGTTTTTGCAGTTCATTAAACCTCTTATCCTGGGTACGTTACTCTTTATATTTACAGATTATAAAAAATAGCTATTTTTATCAATAATGTCAGGGGTTCTAAAGGTATGTTTTATATGGTAATGGAATTATGATTCATTTTCATAGTTTATCTTAAAAATGTTAAAAATGACATTTGCAGTCATAGATCCATAAAACTGTTTTACAAATCAGTTTATGGAAAGTATTGTATATAACATTCCTTTTTAGAATATTTCCATTTAAAAAAAAGAAAGGCATTGGCATTATTATTAAGTTACCCTTGAAATTTCAATACTTAATTATAAATGCTTTGAGGGTATGTAGCATGTTATATTTAATGAAAATTCTTTAAAAAGAGGACCCTTGTTATATAATTAATTTTATATTCCACAAAAATAATAAAGAATTGACCTTTACAGAATTTGAGGTTATGTTAATAAAACCAATGCTTCTAAGTCATTTTTTGTCTCTATACCATTCACTCTTTTAATATATTAAAAATATATATTATATATTATAATGTAAAATATAGTATATATTAAAAACATCCCCTATTCCCAAGAGATTTTTTTCTATACATCACATTTTTAGAAGAAAATTGAAAATTTTTACTTCTAGCAGTAGAAGGGATCTTACTTTGTGACTAAAGACATTGACACTATTAAAGAATTGAAAATGTGCTTTAACTAGGTTCATCCTAAAGGATCCGGCTCATATTATGGTTCCTTTCACTGTTTGCTTTATCTAACTTTATGTCAATGACTATAAGTCTTTACTCCATGTTTTACTGATATATACTTTTAAATTTTTACATATTTTTTAAATATTTTTTAATGTTTATTTTTTGAGAGAGAGAGCACAAGCATAGGATGGACAGAGAGAGAGAGAGAGGGAAACACAGAATCCAAAGTAGACTCCAGGCTCTAAGCTGTCAGCACAGAGCCCAATACAGCGCTCAAACTTACACACAGTGAGATTGTGAAATGAGCCAAAGTTGGACCCTTAACCAACTGAACCACCCTGGCGCCCCTTTATTTATATATTCTTAAATATAAAGATTTGTTCTCCATTTCCCCTCTTCCCTTAACCCCTGGCAACTACCACGTGTTCTGTCTCTCTATGTTTACCTACTCTGGATATTTCAGATAAATGGAATTGTACAGTATGCTACTTTTTGTGTCTGTCATCTTTGACTTAGCATGTTTTTGAGGTTCATCCCAAAGTAACATATATCAGTACTTCATTACTTTTTATGGCAGAATAATTTTATTGTATGTATGTATGTATCACAGTCATTTATGCATTCATCCATCGGTGGTCATTTGTGCTGTTTTGACTTGTTAGCTGTTATGAATAGTCTTGCTGTGAAAACACACAGACCCGTATTTGTTTGTCAGTTTTTATTTCTTTGGTTATATACCTAGGAATGAAGTTACTGGGTCACATAATCCTTTGTTTAATTTTTTGAGGAGACTCAGTTGTTGTCAATAGCAGCTAAATTATTTATTTGTACAAAGTATTTTTGAGGATAAATAAAATCAAATAGTAAGAAATTTTCAATTTTTTGTTACAAGCCACAGGTGTCAAGCTCTCATAACCCGACATCGACAGAAGAACAACAGCTGTACTGGGCAAAGGGGACTGGCTTCGGGACAGGGTCCACGGCTTCTGGATGGGATGTGGAGCAGGCCTTAACCAAGCAGAGGCTGGAAGAGGAGCATGTCACCTGCCTTCTGCAGGTATGTTTATGAAGTCGATATTGTCAGTGATAATAGTTAAATTATTTTTTATATTTGTATTGAGTTTTAAGTATTGATGATTATCAAACTCCTCCTCAGCTACCGTTTAAAATATATTATGCTCTGGGGCGCCTGGGTGGCTCAGTCGGTTAAGCCTCCGGCTTCGGCTCAGGTCAGATCTCACGTTCGTGGGTTCAAGCCCTGCGTCAGGCTCTGTGCTGACAGCCAGCTCAGAGCCTGGAGCCTGCTTCAAATTCTGTGTCTCCTTCTCTCTCTGCCCCTCCCCCTCTCATGCTCTATCTCTCTCTCTATCAAAAAAATAAATAAAACATTAAAAAAAAAAAGTTAAAAAATATATATTATGCTCCTTGCTCTTAATACATTTAAATACTACTTAAAAAGACCATTTTTCCTTACTTGTAAGTCTAATTTTCTTCCCTCTCAATTAGCTTCTTCACTGAGCGGAAAGTGACAAGGATGAAATTATCCAATAACTAGAAAATATACCCTATCTACCTTCTTCTGGTCATCTCCTCATCTAAAATGCTGTATCTGGACTCTTTTTATTTATTTATTTTTTCATTTGAATATATATTTTATTTAGAATGCAGCACTAACAGCATGATGATAAACTGTCACAAATTTATACCAAGAAGCACACAATCTCTCAAATGTGTTGTTTTTCACAAGAAATTCTAAGTATTGCATTATTGTTTGGTATGAGAGTCAAAGACGACATTTGGATTCTTCAGCTCTGGAGCTTTTAGTAACATCGAAAGGATTGTCTAGTCAGGCAGAAGAGAGAAATTCAAAAGCAGTTTCTTTTTCTTCTGCCAGTTCCTTTGCAGTTAGATCCATCTTCTCACGAGAGAAATCATTAATAGTGAGACCTTCAGCAACCTTCCAGGTCTTATTCTTGATTGTAACAGGGAATGAGTACAGCAGATCATCAGGAACACCATAGGGGTTGCCATCAGAGATAATGCCCATGGACACAAATTCTCCCTCTGGGGTTCCAAACCAGATGTCTCCGACATGGTCACAGATGGCTTTTGCAGCAGACATTGCACTGGAAAGCTTTCGAGCCTTGATGACAGCAGCACCACGCTGCTGCACGGTTGTAATGAATTCTCCTTTGAGCCAGCTGTCATCCTTCAGAGCATCATAAACACCAACTTCCTTTCCTTGTAGTTTCACCTTGGCATGGCTGACATCTGGATACTGAGTGGAGGAATGATTTCCCCAGATGGTGACATTCTTTACGTCATCAGAAGTCACACCAAGTTTAAGAGCAATCTGAGCTTTAGCTCGGTTGTGATCCAAACGAGTCAAGCAACTGAAGTTCTCCTTGGGGTGGATGGTGCCGACTTGCAGGCAGTCAGGCAGTTGGTGTTGGCTGGGTTTCCCACCACAATAACCTTAACTGACTTCTTGGCCCATTTCTCCAAGGCTGCACCCTGGGATTTGAAGATTTTCACATTTGCTTTGAGTAAATCTTTCCTCTCCATGCCATCCCTTCTTGGCACAGAGCCCACAAGAATGGCCACATCCAGGTCTTTGAAGGCAACATCTTCTTTATCTGTTGCAATGACATCTTTCAGGAGGGGAAGGGCACAGTCTTGTAGTTCCATTAGGACACCATCTAGGACACCCATCATGGGAGTGATATCCAACAGCACGAGAATTAGAGGCTGGTCTTTACCGAAGACAGATCCATTTCCAATGCTGTACAGCAGTGAATATGCAATTTGACCAGCTGATCCAGTCACAGGAACTCTGATTGGTTCAGACATGATTAGGAACTGCGCGAACAATTTCGGTACCTTCAAAACGAACCTCCAGGAATCCCTGGACTCTTTTTAAATATATATATATTACTTATTTATTTATATCTTTGTTCTCCACATTGTTTTATGACTTTTCTTGAATCAAGCAAGTTGAACTAGTATGGAAAGTCCCATGGCACCAATGAGAAGGGAAGGTGATTAAATAAAAGTCCGTGTGTCAACTAATTGACTAAAATAGGTCAAGTTTTTGAGCAGTATATTCTGTAATTCTAGAATGGTAGGCTCACTTAAAATTCTAAGATCACTCCCAAACTGTAAACTGAATCTATTCAGTAATACAAATCCTACCAGAATTGTCGATAAGTTTTTAAGTTTATGTTCTTAGGTGGGGTTTGGTTGTTGTTGTTTTTTTTTTTTTTTTTGTATGTCTAGCTATGTACCATGTAACATCATGCAAAACACACCCTTTTGAAAATCTGAGGGAAACAAGTCTTGTTTTTGAAACACATTGACTTACTTGAAAATATAAACGCTTGGAACTTAGACTGAATATCTAACAAAAGGTGGGCTTTTAAAGTATATGAAGCTGGGGCACCTGGGTGGCTCGGTTGGGCATCCAGCCTTGGCTCAGGTCATGATCTCACAGTTTGTGAGTTTGAATCCCGCATTGTGCTCTGCGCTGGCAGCTCGGAGTCTAGAGCCTGCTTCGGATTCTGTGTCCATCTTTCTGCTCCTCCCCTGCTTGCTTTGTCGCTTGCTCTCTCAAATATAAAATAAAACAAAAAATTTAAAGAATGTGAAGCTAAAATCCAATTTAAACCGTCTAATTTTTATACTTAGGTTCTTGCGAGTTACATAAATCCTGTGAGTGGTGCGGTCAGTGGGGAAGCCGCATCGTCTCATGAGAGTCGAGCAGAGAACAGTAACGCCCTTCCTTCTGTGCTTCTGGAGCTCCTCAGCCAGTCTTGCCTCATCCCGGCTATGTCATCTTACCTGCGGAATGATTCAGGCAAGTCACGCTGCCATTAGTCCTTTTTTTACTTCAGTGTGGATTAAAACAGTAAGGTTCACTTGGAGTATTGGTGTTATCCTTTCCCAGTATCTGTAGGTATGAGATTAACGGATTTAGTTCTTAAACATTATTCTGGAAATACTTCGTTGTTTTTAGGGGCTCCTGATTGGGTAACGTGTATTGTCATCTGTCCGGGAACACAAAATGGAAGTTTTCATTATCCCTTTGTTTTAACCTGTGAATGTGCTTTTTAAAAAATAATGTATAACTGAAAATTATAGGGCAAAGGCTAGTAGCTTCATGACAATATTCTGAGCTAAATATGGTTGATTGAACTTCTGTGCATTTTCGTGATTTTAATGTTCTTCTCAAACACTGCAAAATTTCAGATTATGGGAGTTTCAAGACATACACAAGTAATTTTAGTCCATAGGTACTTGATCATAAGACTAGTGATTTTTATAAATGCAGTAATAAAAGTACTGGGGGTACTTACTTTGCCAATGTGCAACTGATCATTGAAACTAGTTTATTTTTACCCTGGTTGTGAATATATCTTCCAAGAAATGTATTCTTTTCCTAAATAATAATGGAAGGTTATATTTTGTTTATAGATAGTGCCAAGAAAAACAAGTAATTAATATCACTTCCCTTTCTTGAGGAACTTTTAGGGTTTTTGTTTTCTACTATCTGTTCTTATCTATCCCTTTCTTTATTCATATTCTTATGAAAATAGATATTTATGTATCTAATTAGAATATTAAGGAAGAATAGATAAGGACAATGATGATAATAAATCTTAAAGTCTGTTTGGTGCTTGGTAGCAGTTTAATGCATGATTGGAGATGGAAAAGCTGCTTGTGTTTGAAACGGGGTAACTGCCCCTATTTTCTACCATTAGGAAGGTTGAGCTTCTACACATACAGTTCTCTAATCTGCCTTAAACTTCACAAAAATATTGACATACGTTAAGTATGATTGATTGATCTTATACATTGACAGGTTCGATACATCAGATTGGTCTTTTAAAAAGTAGATGTCAGATACACAGTGTAATTTTTTGATTACAATATTTAGAGGTATAAACACTAACCTTTTAGATATTGGAGCTGAAATTTAACATTGGATTGTGTAGAGAAATTGAGTAGAGTGGGGTAAGGTTTTCTTTATCTCTTTCCACATGAAAATATTATTTAATTAGCCCTTTCGCTTCTAAAATGTATATCCTCTCAAAAAATTTAAAATTTATCTTTTTCTGTAATTCAGTCTTTGTATAACACTGAACTTTTATGTTTATGGATCAGAGTCAAAAAGGATATTCAGTATTATCTACTACTGTTTAAAGTAATGTATTCATGTAAGATGTACTTTCTGGTAAGTATATTTGTTAATAAATAAACTGATTTTGTTAACCATATGGAATTATGGAGACTTAGTTACTGTGTCTTGGAACTGTTTTAGAAATTTAATGTGAAAGATTAGAATTTGACCTTTCCTTTGTCACTATTTCTCTATAAAATAATTCTTTTTTTAATCGTAGGTGTAGAATTACTTATGTGCTTGAACCTGGTACCTTCTCCAATGGTATAATTGGAATTGGTACATTTACATTTCAATGTAACAAAAGCTTTTTTGAAATAATACTTTAAGATAAATTAGTTGATATAAAGTGACTTAGTTAAGGAGATCAGATAATTTAGTGTTGTGTCCCGCCCCGGCCAGCAGGTCGGAAAATCCTTGCGGGTTCTTGATACTGAGGGAGGAAGAGAAAGCAGGGCAGGAAGAGGGAGCACAGAGAGTAAGGACACAACACAGGGTTTCCGGTTTCCGATCAAGCCTCTTTTTTTATTGAGAAAACATACTATCTTATAAAGGTTTCAAGGCGGGAAAAGAAGGCAGCTGACCCAGGTCGGTTGCTAGGAAACAGGGTTAAGGCATTAAAGCTAGGGTAAAAGAGGAACCAAACTAAAGTGTTTTAGCGCAGCCCCTGAGGGGCTGATACTACCCTGCCTGCAGGCGGTTGATCTTTGATCTTCTGACTTCTCCTGACGGGGAGTGGTGCTCCCCTGCCTATTTTTGCAACTCCCCTGAGGGGAGTGACATATCCGGCTAGCAAATGGCCAAGCAGCTGAATCTTTGCCGCTTCCCACAATTAAGTAGCACACCTCTTAAATGATGTTTTAAATGATCAGAGAAACTGTCGATTTTGGGATATATTCTGATCTTTAGATTGTGAGAAAAGTATGCTCATTTAGAATTTCTAAATATGAATTATTTTCAGGAAGAAAATACCTTTGTGTGTTATATTAGTAAATACGTTATTTATATAATCATCAATTTTGTTTAAATGTTAGTTTTTAAGTAGCATTTTACTGATTAGCACGAGAGTTTTTTTTGACCTGCTCCATTTCCGACCTGGGCTGGTTCACCCCTCCTTAGGCAACCTGGTGGTCCCCCACTCCCGAGAGGTCACCGTATTGATGCCGAACTTAGTGCGGACACCCGATCGGCATAGCGCACTACAGCCCAGAACTCCTGGGCTCAAGCCATCCTCCTGCCTCAGCCTCCCGAGTAGCTGGGACTACAGGCACGCGCCACCGCGCCCACTAAGTAGCATTTTAAAATCTGACAGATGACCTAGTCCAATTTCCAGTTTTGTCATTTGCCAAAGCATATTATTTCTGATGGGATGCCTGGGTGGCTCAGTCAGTTAAGCATCAGATTCTTGATTTTGGCTTAGATCATGATCTCATGGTTCAAGCCCCATGTTGGGCTCTGTGCTGACAGCTTGGACCCTGCTTAGGATTCTCTTTCTCCCTCTCTCTGCTCCTCCCCTGTTCACACGCTCTTCCTCTCTCTCTCAAAAATAAATAAACTTAAAAAATAAAAGAAGAAGAATATTGGCAAGTTTGGGTGGTGGGATAGAGTAAAAAACATCCAGTCTAGAATCATAGTCTCTCTTCTCCTTTAATCTCAAACAGTTCCCAGCTTTTCTTTGTCTTTCATAATATTGACATTTTTTTACAGATTACAGGCCATTTATTTCATAGACTGGCAAGTTGATATTTGTGGGAGAAGTGCTAATAATTTCATTTGTTACGTTACGTTCAAGGGTTAGTTCGCTTACATCACTATCAGATACTATACGAAACACCAGCATAATGCAATAGGCTCTCTTGAGAACTATGGTAAAGTAGCACACATTTCCTTTCTGGTGCAGGTTTTGAAATGATAGGCAAGCAAGACAAAGTACAGAAACATCCAGCAGTTTAGGTCCTACTTATTGTTGACCAGCCATTAACTATCGAATGTGGTTTCTTACCCCCCTTTACAGCCTCCTTTTTGTCCTTCTTTTCTAGCTCCTCATATACAAGTTAGATACTTAGAAATTCCTGAACTTTTCTTATTAATTACTGTTAAAGATTGATATGAATGCCAGAGTCTACTCTTTGTGTCTTTTAATAATGCCTTCAAGTTCTCATAGTAGGAGGCTTGTTATGTAACAGGTTAGCTCTAAGTCTGTTTTATTTTAATGGAGATTTAAAAATTAGCCGAAAATTTTAAGTGATTAACAAGGACTTAAAAGTGATAAACAGCATCTGCACATAATACTTGATCTTCACTTTTAGCTGTGGACATCTTTGCATCAGAGGTGAGAGGAGAATCCTGTCAGTTGTAAAATTATTACCAGCCATAAAGGGAGCATACTGATTGCTTGGGGAATAGGACAACCTTTTTTCCATTACTGACCTTCTAACAGTTCTATAACTGAGACCCTGATCCCATTCTCCAGAGATAGGTGCTGATTATATTTAGTCATTACATCTGTTACACTTATAACAAGTGATTTCTCAAACAACACTTTAACTTGTAGCATTTTTTAACCAGTATGTTATTTTTATATTAATTTGTAAAATCTTACAATTACTAGAGGGATTTATGAATGCGTATGTTTAGTGTTTCATTTATTTTTGAGAGAGAGAAGACATGCACATGTGCACATGCAAGCAGGGGAGGGGGAGAGAGACAGAGAGAAAGATGGAGAGAGAGCAGGAGACACAAAATCTAAAGCAGGCTCTGGCTCTGAGCTGTTAGTGCAGAGCCTGATGCAGGGCTCAAACTCATGAACCATGGGATTATTACCTGAGTTGAAGTTGGGCGCTTAACGGACTGAGCCACCCAAGTGCCCTAGGAGGAATTTTCAATAACCTAATAGTAGTTTCCTTACTATACACTTTTTATATATTGGCCTTTCTCTCTTGGCCTGAAAATGAGTGGGGAAGAAAATGTAGAAGCCTGTTTTTGTAAGTGAAAGAATGGACAATTTTGAAGTGTTTAGTTTGGTGGCATCACAGCAGCAGTGTAAGTTTTCATATTTAGGCTAAATTAATCAGATCAGTCAAATGTGATGAGATGGTTCCAGTTACTGAAAATAGATATGTACACTTGAAACTAAATAATGATTCTTTTTATGCTAACTAAAATAAAGAAATCTGTTAGTGTTCTTACTTGCTTTTGTACATTAGATTAATCCAGTAATATAACTCTGTGTTGGCCAACTGCATGTGTCAAACAGTATTGTGTATATATTTTAAATTTTTTCTTGAAAGAATTTAGTTCAGTAAGCTTAGTCTATAATTAACAGAGTTGTTAGAAAAAAGTATAAAACACTAAATTTGAAGCCAGAGCTTCACGATAGGTAATTGAAACAAATAAGTGAATTATATGTTTTAACTCCAATATCGATTTGCAAAGGAATGGTAAAAGCCATTAGAGAAAGTAGGTAGATAGGAAAGTCCTTATATGAAGAGTATGTTCAAAAAAAAAAAAAAAAAGAAGAAGAAGAAGAATGTTCATTTTATGGGGCACCTGGGTAAGCTCAGTCGATTGAGCGTGACTGACTTCAGCTCAGGTCATGATCTCGCAGTTCGTGGGTTCGAGCCTCGCATCAGGCTCTGTGCTGACCGGTAGCTGAGAGCCTGGAGCCTGTCTTCAGATCCTCTCTCTGACCCTCCCTTGCTCACACTGTCTCTCTCAAAAATAAATAAAAACATTTTTAAAAATTAAAAAAAGAATGTGTTCATTTTAACTTTTCTCTGTCAATATTCTGACTTCTATTTATTATAGCCATGTTATTTTGAAAGCTGCCTTGTAAAACAAGGATCATTTTTCAGTAAGCATGCAGTTACCCTACTGGCCACTAGATGGCAATCCTGTTTCATTGCTAGCAATATTTGGTTTTAAAAAATGTATGAATTTAGAATGTTCCTTTAGGGTACCTCACCCTCACCTCTCCTTGGTGCCATTTTGGAAAATGGCATTCTCCTGTTTTCAGAAAACAACATCACTGAGCATATAAACTTACTTGCCACTAATGTAATGGAACATGTTAAAAGCCTTTGTCAAAGGTCCCTGGATGGCTCAGTCAGATGCATCTGACTCTTAATTTTAGCTCGGGTCATAATCCCAGGGTCTTGGGCTCTATCTAGGCCTACAGCAGGCTCCACACTGAGCGTTGAGTCAGCTTAAGATATTCTCATCCTCTCTCTCTCTATCTCTCCCTCCCTCTCCCTCTCCCTCTCCCTCTCCCCCCTCCCCCTCTCCCTCCCCCTACCTCTCCTCCTCCCTCTCCCCCCCACCCCCCCC
>NC_043703.1:139692465-139824711 GCF_006229205.1 Suricata suricatta | reverse complement strand
AGACAAATGGGAAAAGCGAAATCCAGAGACATTTATTCAGTTGTTCAGGTTTAACTGTTTAGCAGTAATATGACTGTTACTAAATTCACAAATTTTCAGATTTGATGGGAAGCTATAAATGGATTTTTCAGAATGGAAAAGAGAAATGAATAAATAAGATAGGTTAGAAGAAGGTAGAAATGAGAGGTTTTGGGGCGCCTGGGTGGCTCAGTCGGTTAAACGGCTGACTACGGCTCAGGTCTTGATTTCGCGTTTCGTGAGTTCGAGCTCTGTGTTAGGCTTTGTACTGACAGCTCAGAGCCTGAAGACTGCTTCAGATTCTGTGTCCCTCTCTCTCTGCCCTTCCCCTGCTTCTTATTTGTTTCTCTCTTTCAAAAATAAATAAATGTTTAAAAAATTTTTTTTTTAAATGAGAGGTTTTGTCGGGAACATTATAAGGTATCTACCAGTTTGGCTATCTTAGCTAAGTGATGGTATATACTAATATGAAAAATATTCTCATTTTCACAGTATTGGTTTGCTGGTTCTATAAGTACCTACCGGTTCTGTTCATGGGACAAAACCCATTAATGCAAGCTCTGTCACACCATCCGATTTTCCTCACATTGGGTTTGTGTGTTTAGAGTTCTTATTGTATCTTATCTTTTGTTACATATCTCAGAAAGTTGAGCTGTCAGCTCAGATCCCAACACGGGGCTCGAACTTCCCAACTGCGAGATCATGACCTGAGCCAAAGTCAGACACTTAACTAAATGAGCCACACCAGCACCCCTGTACCATTTCATACTTGGTAAAAGTACAGAATCCCAACATTTTGATCATATTAGTATCCACTGGGTGTCTTGCAATAGTCGTTCATCAAGAAATGTTAGTTCCTTTTATCTGGAATCCTCATCATCCTCAAAGGCATCCTATATGGAAATATCTTAGGTGTAGAATACATCACTCTGTTAAATAATTGTACTGGTAATTTTAAAGAGGGAGAAGAGGTTGCTTTAATTAAAGTTTAAATGGGTTTCCAACTGATTTGATTTATACAGGTTTGTAAAGATAAAATATCTGCAACAGTACAGATACCTTAGTTGATCAACCAAAGTAAAGTGATCCTTCCTTCCTGTTATTGCCAGTGTATTTAATGCTTAGATTTCACTTCCACATTGTAGTCCTACTATAGTATAAACTTTCTTAATGAAAATCCACCTAACCAACTTGGCAAATTAAACCTAACTCTCCAGTTCTTCTATAAACAACTCAACTTGTATATGTATATTTCTCTTCTCAGTAATTAAATTGTAAACCTGTTAGAAGTTAGTTGTGTTTGTTTCCAAATTTATTTATGCCTCTATATTGCCATTACATAATTTAAATATTACATAAACTAGATGTGTATGTGATAAATTTAGAATATTTTTTTAAAGACGCCACAAAAAGGAATTGGCGAAAATAATAAGCTACTTGGGTTTACATTGAGAAACTGTAAAATATATCTTATCCATACATATCTCCCCAGTGCAGTGCCCTTCCATCTGGGTAGAGCCCTTCCTGACTTTTGTAAGAAACATGCATACTTTGATCTTCTGCCAGAAATCTTTGCTACTTTGATGTGGGTTTCTCTGTATTTCTTTCTGTCTACTGGCTGGCTTAAACTGCCACCCTGAGCCAGCATTCAGCATGTCTGGGGTTGACATGATTGCCCAGAATAGTTTATTGGCTCAGGCTCAGCTGGGGAGTCTGAATTCAGGAAATTAAATAATTGGAAAATTGCAAGCGAGATGAAATATTGCATATGAATTATTATATGCAAAAGTTATTTTTATCAAAGTAGTTGTATGAAACTCTTTGGTCCTCTGTTATAGCTCTTACATATGATGGTGCTGGTTATATCCAATTCATGGCTATGCAGTAAAACACCTTCTAATAGTTTGTTATTGGACAGAGAGTCTTCATCCTGTGTGCTCACTTAAGATACACTGTTAGTAATTTCATTTGCAAGTAACTTTAAAAAATTTTTTTTAAAGTTTATTCAGAGAGAGAGAGAGAGAGAGAGAGAGAGAGAGAGAATTCCAAGCAGGCTCCCATGCTGTCAGCACAGAGCCCATCGAGGGACTCAGTCTCATAAACCTTGAGATCAGGACCTGAGCTGAAATCAATAGTTCGACACTTAATCTACTCATTTGCAAGCATCTTAATTGCAGAGGCTTATTTTGTTTTTAAATATGCAATAATATCAAAGAATAGTTTTCAGTTTATTGAGTTACATTTTAGTTACAATTTAAGATTATTCTTAAAGATCTCTGATTACTTTCTTTCAATATGATATTTCCATGAAATATAGAATGATTTTATGTTTCAGGTTAGACAAAGTAAGTGGATAAATTCCTTAATTGAAAATTAAATATTTGAGGGACATTTAGATGGCTCATTTAGTTGAACATCAGACTTTTCAGGTCATGATCTCATGATTTGTGAGTTTGAACCCCTCACTGGGCTGTCTCTTGTCAGCACAGAGACTGCTTTGGGTCCTCTGTTGGATCCTCTGTTCGTTTCTCTCTCTTTGCCCCCTCCAGCTTGCACTCTCAAAAATAAACAAACATTTTAAAAATTAAATGTTAAATAAAATTAAATATTTGAATAATGAATTCATTTAGTTTTCACATTAGTTTTGGGTTCACTTAAATTAGCATTCTTTAAACAAATATTTAATTTGATTGAATTGAAGCTTTTGCACACTTTAGGTGTCTCCTGTTTTGTTTTTGTTTTTACTGAAATTCATCAGAGAAGTAAAATCAACACATGCTGATGATTCATCAGAAAAAAACAGGATACTTTTTTAATGTAGTGTTTATTCTCTATGTAATCTTATAGTTATCATTGCTTAAGAACCAAAAAATCATTATAAAGCATGCATTTCGTTTGAGATATTAATATAAATCCAGAGGAAGACAGTGATTTTGAAAATATTCAATGTTTACTAATGCTGAGTAAGTCTTTATTTTTCTTTGTATTTTGCTAGTCTTATTTTCCATACTGACTATATTTCCCTTTCTTATATGATGCATATAGTTAGGAGCTTAATGAAAACATATTTAAATGCAACTTGACCATAAACCATATGTTCAGTATGTACATTGAGGAAAAAAAAGTGGCATTTTTGCTTTTGTGTCTTGTTCATATTACCAAATCATGTATGTTTTCTGGCAGTAAATCTGTGTTGTCCATGTTCATTGCCACTCTTAGAACAAGGCATTTACCCTGAAATGTATGTCATAATCCTCTAGAAATGGACTTTACAAGGGTATTCTTAGAAATCATTCTTGTTAGAGCTGACTTTTGCCTTGAATGCAACCCCATGAACAAGATCATCAGGGTGTGGCATAGACATAACACAAGAACAATTACCAAGAGATGAAGTGTTGTCCCAATAAAGCCTCATACGGCCGAGATAGGCTCTTCTCTTTCTTCTTTCTCTTCTTGCTTCTTAACGTCTTGTGCTGTAATGATGACGAAAGTACTCTTTTTCCCAGAGCATCTCTTGGTCTAGAAAAAAAGGAAATTGTGAAACAGATCTCTAGGAAAGGTACCTTTGAATATGTAGAGAAACAGCAAATAAATTTGCTACACTTGTTATCTATCCTTGCATAATTTTTCAGGGTACATTTTATTTTATTCCATTAACGTTATGGAAAATGATAAAAAATGAATATATTATAATAGAATTTCAAATCTATTATCATTTTAACAGTTTGATAGAATAAGAGAAAATATAACAAAAAGGCAAATATATCTTCCATTTACATATTCTATAATAGCTATAAATTTTATTTTCACGTAATCTATGTATATCTAAGCTGACATACATGCAAATTGTAGTCAGTTTGTTTGATATGTATGTATAATCACATATTTTAGCCTAAAATAATGAAGATATTAAATGTCAGATTTTTAAAATAATTAAAAGAGATGTGTCCCTTAACCCTCCATTGCATCAGGAATACAGCGTTATCCTATATCCTGCTTAGTCTGCAGTGGTGATGAACGGATCTTCTCTCTTCGTGTGCTCGGAGAGAAAGAAGTGGGCAGCGCCTGGACAGGCTTCGTATTCATGATGGCAGGTGTTTTCAGTGTGTCCCAGGGCCGGGAGCACGGGGGGAGTCTTCTCCAGTAGTGGTCCCTGTAAATTTCTCTGTAACTGTTTTTGCATAAATTGACAGTCTCCAACAGTAGTAATCATATGGTAAATGTGTTCCATTTGTATCTTAGAATTCTTGTAGCTTTTATACATGCCGAATGATGCTTCATGGAAATAATGCTAATATTTATGGTTACTTCTTATGAATCCTCTGTCTGATGAATCTTGAAACTCTTCTGTTTCTTTTCAGCTAATTGAATATTCTTTTTTATAAAAATTTGAAATTTGTAATTTCAAATACAGAGAGTGAGAATTCTGTTTTTCTGTCTAGGTCTAGTTCTACTTTGAAATTAGGAAATTTCTCTTACTGGAAGAATGACAGTAATGTCACACACCTGTATCTGTAACTGTTGATAACTCCAAGGTACTTTTCAAGCATTGCATGATTCAGCAACCAGGGAGCATCTGGGTATCAGAAGGATAGTGACTTTGCTCGCTTAGTAATAAGCAGTAACACGGACATGCACTTGGCACTTGGTGAATAAAGAAGGAGCTGTAAGCCGCTCTTGCAGACGTGATGTTGCATAAGTGTTGTGCCCCTGCTCTTTCTCCGTCAGCTGGTCGCATTTAATCCTGTAATAACAGTGAAGTATGCAGGTAAAAAGGAGGAAGGGATAAGGAAACCTAACGGCTTTCTGATGAAGCTCTTCATGGCAGAAATGGGATGAGGAATTCAAGATGGAAACAGTTGTTTTTTTTTTTTAGCAATTTTTAATTTTTTTGTTTTTTCACTTTTTTAAAAATTTATTCATTTATTTTTTGAGAAAGAGAGAAAGCACATGAGTGAGCAAGAGGCAGAGAAGTAGAGAGAGAATCCCATGAGGTTCAGAGAGAGAGGTAGAGAGAGTATGGAGCGTGGAGCTGGGCTCGGGCTCAGCTGATGCAGCACTGGAACTCAATGAACCATGAGATCATGACCTGAGCTGAGATCGGACACTTAACCGACTGAGGCACCCAGAGCCCTGCTTTTGTTTTGTATTTTAACAAGGTTTTCACTAAGAGTTTGTTAAATTTATTGACTCCTTTTGTTCATTGACCACCAATCCATGTTAGTTTAAAAGTATATATCAAAAAGATAGGAACATTAATTAGCTTTTCCTTACTTTTCTCTTCTCTGGCCACATTCAGAAATAAATCTTTAAAAAAAAAACAAGTAATACAAAATTAGGTATTAATAATAATATTCTAGGTTCCAGGCATAAGCATAGATTGCCAGAAATGTTAGTATCTATTAGAATTTGACATTAAAAATAATGTGCTTGTTTATATAACCAATTGTTATCAGGAAAAATGCAAACATACAGAAACGTTACATTTTAAGAGCAAAATGTATAAGAAATAATACAGTCATGAAATTTAGTTAAAGTTCTTTGTAAATCAGACCCTAAGTTTTATGTCTCACACTATTCACACTATTCTGTCTCATTGTCCATTGCTTATTACCTTGGCTCCACAACCTTTGCTTTTCTTCATTAGAAGAGAAAATGTAATTTATTTTCATAATTTAAGATTCCCTGTTGGCCCTTCCCACTGCTAATTTAATTGAATGAAATAAATGCCATTTGAATAAAAAGAAATACCATGTTTCATTTACTTAAAAGAGCAGTTTTATTTTCTCTATTCCCATTTATTTTTATATTTAAAATTTTTTTAATAGTCATATATGTGCTTGCAAATTTGT
Source organism: Suricata suricatta (assembly GCF_006229205.1). Taxonomy (NCBI): domain Eukaryota; kingdom Metazoa; phylum Chordata; class Mammalia; order Carnivora; family Herpestidae; genus Suricata; species Suricata suricatta. The sequence continues at coordinate 139,818,841 of NC_043703.1, read as the reverse complement.
CATATATTTTTTCCCTGACTCTTCTTCATTGTGTTTTAGCATGCTCGTCTGTCTTTGGCATTATTCTTATAATGGACAGGTGGCTGCTTCTTTTGTGGTTTTTCCTGTTCTTTGATAACTTATAACCATTTAATAATTATTTTAAAAAAGTCATTGTCTTGGGTTATATTCTTGTATAAAATAAATATAATTTTATGTAGTTTGTTTTTTAAACTAATTTATTTTGGGGTGCTCATAGGTGGCTCAGTTGGTTAAACGACCAGCTCTGGATTTTAGTTCAGGTCATGATCTCATGGTTCGTGAGTTTGAGCCCCATGTCAGACTTGACAGATAGCACGGAACCTGCTTAGGATTCTTTCTTTCCTGCTTTCTCTGCTCTACCCCCTCGTATACATGCACTCTCTCTTAAAATAAATAAACTAAATATGTATGTATGTGTGTGTGTGTGTACTTATGTGTATATATAAGTATGTATGTATATATTTAGTATTTTAAAGCAGTTGTAGCTTTACATAATACTGAGCGTAGTCTAGAGTTCCCACATACTCCCATTTTCCTCCGTGTTATTTTGTGTCTTGAAAGCTTGGATATTTAACAGGTTAACTAATATTTTCACTGTTTGAAAGACATCTTGGTTGTTTCCGTGTTTGGGCAGTTATGAATAAAGCTGCTGTAAATCTTCATATACAGATTTTGTTAAAATTTTTGTTCCTTTTGCCGATACTACATTATCTTGATTATTGTAACCTTATAGTGGGTCTTAAAGTCTGGTTTTAGCAGCCCTTTGACTTCTTTTTAAGTACTGTTCTGCCTATTTTGAGTATTTTGCCTTTCTGTATAAATTTTAGAATTAGTTGATATCCACAAAATAAGTTACTGCGGGCCCCATGTCAGGTTCTGTGCTGACAGCTCAGAGCCTGGAGCCTGCTTGAGATTCTCTGTCTCCCTCTCTCTCTGACCCTCCCCTGCTCACGCTGACTCACTCTCTCTCTCTCTCTCTCTCTCTCTCTCTCTCTCTCTCTCTCTCTTTCTCTCTCTCTCTCTCTCTCTCAAAAATTAATAAAAAACATTGGGAAAATATTTTTTTAATAAATAATATTTAAAAATTCTTTTAATAAGCAGGTTGGAAAGAATAAAACTGTGCAGTACTTCTTATATGAGTTAATAAAATAATACAAATGGAAATCTTTGGATAACTGGCTACATTTATATCAATATAAATTCTAATGTTTCAAATACTTAAATGTAGAAATAAAAGATATTCAGAATTTTAGTGGAAGAGGGAAGATAAGCTTCATTTCTTTTGCTGGCCCCAAGATGAAAGAAGCTGTATAAGTTGCATTTATGTCTGTGTTTTCATATATTTGAAAACTAAAACAACATATTAGGGAAAATGTTTATAAAAGTTATTTTTCCTTTTCCTCATATATGAAGTAGTATTACAAAGCAATTGAAAAAATAAATACCCCCAGGGGGGAAAATGGAAATGTTATGTAAATAAGTACTTAACTAAAAAGTTTTTATAACAGCTCTGTTGAGGATAATGCGCTTTTACTGTACAGTTTACCCACTGAACGTGTACTTTGGATGAGTTTTGGCATATTCACAGATAGGTGCACCCATCACTACCTTTAGAAAGGGATTACTTCTGGAATTAGGTTGTGGTTTCAATGAATTGTTGATAATGCAATCAGAGTCATTTCCTGTATTATTTAGTTGTATGCTAATTTTAGAAAGGAAGATAATTACACTGTTTATAATTGCTGTTTTCATAGGGGGATTAGCAATCAGTGTACTGTGATTTATACCTTTATTCTTAAAAATTGGTCAGTGAGGAGCTAATGTTACGCTGTTAGGAGATGTGTGTTTTCATTTTAAAGTTTCCTTTGTCTAATTATTTCTTTATATTTTTGTATCAAATAGTTTATATTTTAGATCACTTTAGGTTTAATTCAGTATGGTTATTGTCTTTTAATAAAAACACAATATTGCCTCAATTATTTTATTGTAAGAACAAAATTGGTGTCTATTTTTCCTCCTGTTGATTATCCTGGCCAAGTGTCTTGTTATTAAACCTCTCAGACAGTTCTGTGTATATATAATTATCTCCTGTTTCTTTAATGTTTGAAGTCACTTCAATATGATGTGATGTGGTATGTGTTTTATTGCTTCTGTAATGTGAGATTGTCTGTTATTAATTACTTATAAAAAACCATACTTTGTTCTGTTAGGCTTAATTTTTCCAGCTATAGAATGTTTTGTAGCAGTGGAGGATGGATAATCTGGAGGTAATTTAATGTGGAGCATAAATTACATGCATAGAATTCTATTCAAAAGACTGTATGGAAAAACCAAATTCTGAACAAAGTCTATAAGTATACATTACCTAATAATATTGGAAAACCAAATTTTATCCCATTATGAACACACTGTCTAAAATAATATGTATTAACTCTTTTATATAGAGATCAACTTATTTTAAACTAGAAATAATATATATTGTCTGTTGCTTATTCTGTGACAAAGTCATAGCTAAAGTGTTTTTATTTCTTAGGTTCTTTAAATAATCTATATGTTACCAAGTTATTATGACCTAGTAATTACTAAATTATCTCCTTTTGTCAATAAAATATTTACTGCATGACAGGTGCCCTGATAAACCATTATAAAGTAGTTCAAACTGGTATATGATGAAAAATAATTCATCCTAATATTGCCCCCCAACCCTAGTTCTTTCTATTTGAAAGTACCATTACTAGTTTGATTAATATTATTGGTATTCTGTATCTAACTATATAAGTATATCTCATACATGTATATATCATTGGTTTTTAAATAAACCTGAAACAAGTATTCGTGCCGTTTTGAATATAGTCTATAGATTGTTTCTTTCACTCTATATGATATTTACAACTTCCAGAGAAAGACTCATCTCTTTGGGTAGAACTCATGCTCACATAGTCTTCTTGGCTTGTGTATGTAAGCATAATGTAAGGAATTTGACTTTTGAAGATGGTATTGTCCAATGGAATTTTTCACTGTGATGGAAACATTCTGTATGTTGTCTAATATGGATTCGTGTGACTATTGTTCACTTGAAATGTGGCTAGTACAATTAAGGGATGGAATTTTTAATTCTTTCCATTTTAATTAAAGTAAAAAGCCATGTGTGGCCAGCAATTACCATATTGAACAACTCAGGAGGCATCACAGTATAATGAACAACCCTAGAGGTAGACGTGCCTCAGTGTCGTCATTGTTCTTGCCATCTTCTGCTTAGCTGCTGTGCGTCTCATTAAATCTTAGCTCCTCATATACACAGTGGGGGCTGTGATTCCTTCTCCTAGAAGTTGTACACGCACAGAAATATCTTCTAGAAAAAGGATTAGGTGTTTGTATACTAAAGTGATATGCCTGGTGAAAGAGTGGAGAAAGAGAGAAATGGTCAAAATACTGTAGCCTTATTGGGAATGTTTTATGATTTGTCAGGATAATCAGTGTGAGATGTTACTCATGTATGTGTAACATTTATGTTTAGAAATTCATCTTTTTCCTCTAAGTATTCCAATGTAGTTTCTAGCCCCCCCCAAAAAAGAACAAATATATTGGAGGTTCTCTTTATATGAATGTCATCTTTATGTATTTTACAACTTACTTCACTAAAGGATAGGCATAGGAGATCTCTATTCTTTTAAAATGCTACATAAGCAGCAGTCATTTAGATATTTTTGTGTATTTAGTTCTTTATTGTTCATAGGGTGCTTCCTACTTTCAGTATTAAGAACAGTATTATATTAATCACCCTAGTTTTACAGGTGTATACTAACAGGTAATATTGCTAAGTCATGGAATATGGACATTAAATAATGCCAGATTGTTTATCAGGTTGCATATCTTTCTGTTTATGGAAGTCTGGCTTTCTCATATCCTTGCAGGAATTAATGTTGTTTTATGCCTGTCGATAAGTAACTTCAGGGTTTAACTTGGATTTCCTTGAAAACTGGAGTGTACTATGTTATACTGTAAAATTGTAGTAAGTCGTAACATTAGGTCACGGGTTGGAAAAGAGGCTTTAAACCTAACCATGTATGTGTGGAAATTTTATATGTGATTAAGATGGAGAGTAAAATTTCACAGTAAGGCAAGAATGAGCAGTCCTGCTTTCCTGCCCCTGTCCTCTGCATCACCATTGGAAGGTGTGCAGCGAGGAGCTGCTCCTCCGCCACTCTGAAGAAGCCTCCCTGTTTGTCGTCGGACCATCACAACTAAGTGTATTAAGTTTTAATCCGTTGCCACATAGAGTTCAAGATTCTAATGCCTCACCCCCCTCCCCCTTACTCTAATCTCGGTATAGGTCTTGGGCAGTGAAGCAATTTCTGCCTCCAGTGGGTCCTCCTCCAATTCTCCTTCCATATTTCAGTGTTCTCTGTAGCAGAGTCCCTATTAGCATCTGAAAAAAGAATTTTACCCCTTCATCATCTACATAGAATGTAAGCTGCATGAGAGCAGGAATTTTGCTTATTTTCTTCACTGCTATATTCTCAGCCTGTCAAGTAGCATGTTTTCAGTGAATATTTATGGGATACCTTTATTCAATAACTGGTATGAGAAAAAAGTTGTTAGGGGCACCTGGCTAGTTTAGTTGGTAGAGAGTGTGCTACTCTTTATCTCAGGGCCCTACCACACTGGGAGTAGAATTTACTTTACAAAAAAATAAAAAGGGGGGCGCTGGGTGTTTGGTTAAGCATCCAACTCTTGATACCAGCTCAGGTCAGATAGTCTCTCTGTTGTGGGATTGAGCCCAAGTCAGGCTCCAAGCTGGGTGGAGCCTTCCTGGAGATGCTCTCTCACTCTCTGCGGGTGCACACGCTCTCTTGCTCTCACTCTCTCTCCCTCTCTCAAAATAAATAAATAAACTTAAAAAAATTGTTAGGGTCTGCGCTGTCAGTGCAGAGCCCCATATGCGGGGCTCAGTCTCACAAACTGTGAGATCATGACCTGAGCTAAAACTAGAGTCAGCCACTTAACCAACTGAACCACCCAGGTGCCCCTGTTAGTTAAAAGTCTTTATCTCACGTGATCACAAAAGTAAATTCCAGTTGGAAGAAAATTACAAAACCTATCAAAACAATTTATAAAAGCTGTAGACACTGTATATGTTCTTAGACTGGGGCATTTATTCTTCGATTCATGTACTTGTAAGAAAACACTGAAGGGGTGCTTGGGTGTTTAGGTAGGTTAAGCATCAGGCTCCACCCTGAGCATGGAACCTGCTTAAAAGTACCCTCTCCCTCTACCGACCCCCCGAACCCCATCCCCTCAAGCACCGCACACATGTGCTCCATCTCTCTCAAAAAAAGAAAGAGGGGCACCTGGGTGGCTCAGTCAGTTAAGCGTCTGACTTCAGCGCAGGTCATGATCTCACAGTTCGTGGGTTCGGGCCCCGCGTCAGGCTCTGTGCTGACAGCCAGTTCAGAGCCTGGAGCCTGTCTTCAGATTCTGTGTCTCCCTCTCTCTCTGATCCTCCCCTGCTCATGCTGTCTCTCTCTTTGAAAAATAAATAAAAACATTTAAAAAAAATTTTTTTAAAGAAAGAAAACATTTTAGCTAATGATTACAAGTTAGCATAGTTAACTTGTTTCCTAACAAGTTGATTTGTTGAATTATACTTTTGATATACTGTGATCATATCCCTTTTTTTTCTTTTTACCTACATTACAATGTCTTTATCGTTTCAGTTTTTTTAATGTTTATTTATTTTGAGAGAGAGAGAGTGTGTGTGAGGAGGAGGGGCAGAGAGAAGGGGAGAGAGAATCCCAAACAGGATCTGCAGAGTCACCACAGAGCCAGAGGCAGGGCTCAAATTCAGGAACCTCGAGATCATGGCCTGAGGAGGGTGGTTAACTGGCTGAGCCACCCATGCACCGTTGGATTTACTTTTGTAAATAGATTTCCACTTCATTACTGATGTACTTATTGCATAAGGTATATATTATCTGGGCTATTTAGTCATTTCTAGGTAAAATACCTAGATATTTAATTACATTTCTTCCTCTCTCCCCAGCTGTTGGCCTCACTTATTTTTTGTTCCTTAGAAGTGCCTATTATACTTTGCACATGGTGCTTCGTCAACGTCGGCATTAGTTCATTTACCAAGTAACCAATTAATCTTAAGATCTGAGTAGAAGCTTCATGGCTATGGATTTTTATAATGCACGTGTTCTAATTTTATGCTCTTTCCTTTCCTTTTTATAGTTCTTGACATGGCAAGACATGTGCCGCTCTATCGAGCTCTGCTAGAATTGCTCCGGGCCATTGCTTCTTGTACGACCATGGTGCCCCTACTGTTGCCTCTTTCTACAGACAATGGGGAAGAGGAAGAAGAGCAGTCAGAGTGTCAGACTTCTGTTGGTACATTACTAGCCAAAATGAAGACCTGTGTTGATACCTACACCAACCGTTTAAGGTAGTATACTTGGTTCATTTCCCTTGATTTTGCCTCTAACAATCTTTTGAAAATAACTTTGTGGGTTCTTTTTAAATGATATGTGCTGATTAAATACACATGCACACAAACAAGCAAGATATAAAACTACAAAGAAAAAGTATCTACCAAATCCTGCACTCAGAAGCATTTATTTATGTTGGCTTATCAGACATCTCCTTGTGCAGCCTCAGGGCTTTTTTCTTCTATTCTGTTCTGTTGTACTGATTATACAGATGGCTGCTAGTTTTAGTCCATAATGAGGGACAAAGACACCTTTCAGTGTCAGTAAATACATTTTGGCTGACATTGTTTTAATACTTCCAATGACACCTTGTCTATAGATGCTGTGTTTTACTTAAGTATTTGTAGACTGTTGGGTTATTTTCATTTTATAAATTCAGACATACATCTTTTCAGGCTTGTAGAAACCTCCACACAGTAGATTCATAGAAGTAGAATTGTTGGATTTATGGATTACTCCTATTTCATTGTGATACATGCTATAATTCACACTATAATCGTTTTTAGAACAGAGAAGATCTAGTATTTTTTGAAATTACAATAAAGTTAGTATTTATCTTCTTGCTAAATTTAATTATTTAATGAATGTTTGGCTTAAGTTTATACCTCATTAGATTCAGATGATGAGTTCTGTTAACAAAAGCAAAATTTTTAAGTAACCTTGAAAACCTTTTTCTTTCTCTTAGCTCAATCTGTTCAGTGGTTGTCTGTTTTACATAAAGATGGCCTAATTCTGATTATTAAGGCATTTCTACTGCCACTGGAAGTTTATTCTTTTGTCAGTGGGCTTTTGAGTCATTTAATGTTCTATACCATCTTTACAATAAATTTGTCCTACCTATTCTCACTTATTTTTGATACTAAAATTTGAGAAACAGAATATGCGTCAATAATGACAGAGAATTGGTCACTGGAAGAATAATTTTTTTCAGGGAGGGATCAGCTGCTGAAATAATCCTGACTGTTGATTGATTGCACTCTCACTATATCACTTTTAAAGCTGGTGGTTCACTGCCAGGCATTAAGAATCGTAATTTGGACAAAAGATTAAAAAAGAGCCAATTGATGGAAACAAAAAAGCTATAGGTTCATTCTGCTCTTTCACCAAGGAAGGACACTGTAAAGGTTTATTTTCTTTGATAGTGAGATTGTTTCTGTTGTAGAGTGGAGAACATTATGTTTGGTCCTATCCTTCATCGTATCAGAAATCTAACTGGTGATCTAGTCAGCTGGCATAATTACCTAGTGTCATGTCATAATTCAACTGAAGGTCTGATTTTCTAATTGAACTAATGTCTCATAGAGAAAATTCTAATTGAACATCCATCTCTACCCTCGCCATCACTGTTCCTTATTGTACAGTAAACATAGAGTTCTTGACAAGGCAATTAGTATAAAATTATAGAGTTTTGAGTATTTCTCGGGGGAATCTTGCCCTGTTTCTGTACCTCATATTTCTGTGTTTTGAGATGTATTGAAAATTTTTATGAAACCTTAAGTGTTTTTTCCCAGGAGTATCTTATTTCTTAAATGAAAAAATTACATAAAGATTGGGAATGTAGTTATAGTTATCACTCATTAAAAATAATATCACAGATTTATGATGGTATAAATGTGAAAATAAGACCATTAAAATATGAGCAACTCTATATTATGTCTTTCCTTAAGCTGTAATTTGTGTTGGATTTTGCAAAAATGACGTTACACTGTATTGAGTTCTAAGGTAATCACAGAAGATGCAGTGAATGGAATTTGTATGCCTAGAGTAGTTTTTTTTGTTGCTTTTCCTAAATTAATGTTTCCTGTTTCTACATAACATATGCAGTATAATTTTTTAAAAGTAAACTTGACTTCAGAATAAACTGTATTCATGATTCACTGTAAAAATTTAATTTTAGGTAAATAACAATGTCATTTAACTGGAGCTTTTGTTTTCTACTTTTCCTACTGGAAAAAAATTATTCTTTGAATTCTTTCCTTCTTTCTTCAGTAAGAAAATATTGACACTTCAGACTCTAAATTCTCTATCACCAAAACATACATGCAAAGATTATAATGACTATTCAGAGCTCATTTTATTTATGTTTTATCTTTACAGTGACTCTGCAATAACTATTTTTACTAGCTCTGCTTTAGTGATGTCAAAACAATGCTAGTGAGTTTTACATTAGTATTTGAATATTCTTCTTAGTCAAGATTGCTCACGATATCTGTTGTATATTACAGCCTCTGTTGGAAAGAGAAACCAGCAAAGATATGCATGTTATAACATCCCTATTTGCCTCTTGAGGTTTGGTACATTGAGAATTCATTTTCCACTTCACACAGAGAGAGGATACAATCTGTTCTCTTCCAGCCTATCAAGACTTAAGATGTATTTCTTTTTATATCTTTATTATAATAGAACCCTAATAAGGTGAGAAGCACCGTGCAGTTTCCTTCCAGAGTTGATACCCACAGAGATGGGCTGGATTCAGTTTGAACGCTGTTTGAGAGCACGAAACTTCCCATCCCCCCACCTGCCTACCCCATCCCAACTGTATTTTTTTTTTAACCCAGAATACTATTGAGAAAACAATGATCAAGGCAAATATGTTCTGTTCATTGATCACTTTTAGGATATGTTTTGTTGCATTATCAGGGTTTGGAGGTGTAGCTTCAAAAATAATGTGTTAGGTGTACCTCAGCTCAGAAAATTTTTATGTTCTTTTAGTCTCTGCTCTCAGCAAAAAAATGTAAGGGTGAATAAAGTACATGTTTTTAGTATAGTTTTTTTTAAGTAAAAGCAAGTACTTATTATGTTTATGTACTTTATATACTTTATTTCCTCATCATTCCTTTATTAACTTCTCAGTTGTTACTTTTTTAAAAGTAAGCATACACAAAGGGCATGCACTTTCCCCCCTTTGAATGAAATTCATATCATTTGTATGTAACCATTTGTTTGTTTATCTTAAATAAAGAAAATAGATTTGCTATGTACTCTGTAGGTCCCTAGATGATGATTTTGAGTACCTAAAATGATTCTCATTTAAATTAGTCCTTCTGTATATATTTATAATTCTTATCTCCATTTTGTGGATGAGAGAAATGAGAATGTTTTGCACCGGTACTGAAAGGAAGTTTACTTTCCTGCTGGGAATAAGCTGATTGAGATATTCCCCCACCCCCACCTTGAAATCTTCCGTGAGAGGAGACACAAAGATACTGTTAAGAAACTGAAAAGGCAAATCATTTACCTGGCTGTTACCTAATTTGTGCATTAGAAATTTGTGATTATATTTAGGAGAAAGTAGAAATTAGCTAAATGAAGTGTGTAGTGGGCTGCTATACCAAACTGGGAATACTGTTAGCAGTGAAAGGAAGTGTCACCTATACAGGGAAACCTAAAGAAATTTGGTATGACTAGGCATGCCCTATGGGAGGCGACAGATGAAAGCAGGAGCTGGAAGGCGAAGAGGGGGTGTATTTACAGTTACTTGCTCTGAAATGTGGTGATGAGCTGCTGAAAGCTACTCAAGCCCAAAAGCTTGAGCAAGAGTGACTGCTTAGACAAGGAACTTGAGTTGTTGGCACAGTGGCACAGCGCCATAACGGTGCCTTTTACACCTAGTCATTCTGTAATTACGGAGTTGTTATTATGTATGAGATATAATTATGTATGCATTTATGTATCAATGTGTGTGCGCGCACACACACATATACACATATATATGTGAAAAGAAGCTTCTGAATTTTAATTTTTGAAGTCATAGACTCTGAGGCATGTTTCAAATTTCCTTCTATTGTAATTATGCCTGAATAAAACAATGGTCTCTTGTAGGTGAGGATAGCTTGATGACCGGTGAGATAGGTATTTAGTGTCAAGCACAGCATTACCCAGGGAATGAATGTACTTCTAGCTTACTGTATTTTCCTTTCCTGGCTTGAAGTTGCCCATTCCTTAGGCAATTGTTAAATAGTCACTGTACAAATTGCATTAAGAGCTTTTAAAAAATCATAATATTTTAATATTCTTTTATTCATGATTCTGTATTTTTATTATTTACCTCCTTCCCTAACCTGTCCTTTCAAGATTCACAGTTTATAATTACTGTACAGAGTTAATTTGAGTCTAAAGGTTAACATAGAGAAACTAATTAGATTAAGATAAATCAAGGATTACGTTCCTTGGAAGCACAAAAGAATAGACAAAAGCGTATCACTTCAAAATAGAGAACTTTACATTTACCACTTTCCTACTTTTGTCTGAAACAGACAAGATTAAAGGTAATTAGTCATCAGGATTTTTTCAGGAATCGATTTTTTAAAATGTAGATGATATAGGGGACTTGGGCTCATTCAGTTAAGCATCCAACTCTTGATTTTGGCTTAGATCATGGTCTCTCAGTTCTTGAGATTTTTTTGAGATGGAGCCCCACGTGAGCCCCGTGCTGACGGCCTGCTTGGGATTCCTGCCCCCCCCTCCTCCCCCCCTGCTTGCACTTCCACACGTGCTCTTTCGAAATAAATAAACTTTAGAAAAAAATAAACTAGATGACATGTTTTGTATGTTAGTTATGTAGCAATTTGAAAGCACACTTCCTGTGCCTGTAAGGGTGTGTAATGCAATTTTCTACCCAGATAATTTTCTTCCATTATCTGTTACTTAAAACCTAAACAATGTTGGAGCATTAGGAAATTTTGTAGTTTTTTTCTTGTTCGTTTGAAACTTTTTATAATAATTTCAATGAACATGGGGAAATGGTTAAACTATAAATATTGGTGCTATTTAACTTGGTCTCAGTAAAATAGTTTACTTATTTCAGAGACATTGTTCAGAAGCCACTTTATTCATCACTTCGATAGAAAGAACAAAGGAGGGGTGCGTGGGTGTCTCAGTCGGTTATGTGTCCCACTTCAGCTTAGATCATGATCTCATGGCTCTTGAGTTCGAGCACATCGGGCTCTGTGCTGACAGCTCAGAGCCTGGAGCCTGCTTCAGATTCTGTGTCTCTCTCTCTGCTCCTCCCTTACTTGTGCTCTGTCTATCTCTCAAAAATAAATGAACAATAAAATTAAAAAAAAAAAAAGACGTACAAGGGATTTCCAAAGTGATAAATTAGGGCTCCATTCCCTTTGCTTGTCTCCTGCTGTATACTAGGCACCTGGGGGGGGGCGGGGGAAGTTGAATATTTATCCACACAAGACTTACACTCTAAGTGGAATTAACTCCCTTGGTGGTGGTTAAAATTTGTCATTACCATAAACATTCCATTTCTCAGATTCCCTTTCGGCCCGATGCAGAAAAAGTTTACTGGCTTCTCCTGTGTTTTCTGCACAACATCTTTATTTCTGACTTTTTTCTTCAGCTTAATGATTTAGTAATTTTTGTGCTTAATGCTTTTAAATTTTAGGCCTACAAGCAGTGGGAAGAAATCATTACCTAGGGACAGAGAGAGAGAGAGAGAGAGAGATGGAGAAGAAGTGCATTGAGAATGACAGAGTGCATCAACAGTAGAGGGCAAAAGATGTATAAAATGTGTAAGCAGTGTTACTCACGTGCCAGAGACAGCCTGTGATCAGATATTCAGTGATGTCTAAGTCCAGAGTCACTACCACTTAATTTTATACCAATTATAAAAGATCAGAATCCGGTAAAAGTGAGTTTTTGTAACTGTCAGATTGATTGCGTTTTTTTTGTTCTGCCAGCTTGTAGTAATTTTGCTTAGTATGGTATTTGTGTTACAGCCTCTGTGCTTTCATTGATTTTCCTTCTTGTTTCTTGAGAATTATCCAAACTGTTTTAAATTGTGGATTAAGTTTCAATAATATAGAGTAGCATATAGGCATATAAAAATATAAAGAAGTAAAACAACTTCTTTGTAGTGTATATAGTTTCAAAAGTTCTTAGATGTATATTTATTACTTTTTCCTGCTTTATACAATAGGCAAGAAAATATTTATTATCGTTGTTTGACAGAGAATGAAACTATTGCTTAAGAGCTTAATATTAAAAATTTACTAATAGATTATAAACCTGGCATATTGCTCCCCAGTCTCCTGATGCCTATGATATTCACTATTAAAAACAAAAATTTTTAGGGTCGCCTGCGTGGCTCATTCAGTTAACATTGGACTTCAGCTCAGGTCATCATTTTACAGTTCATGAGTTTGAGCCCCACATCAGGCTCTGTGCTGACAGCTCACAGCCTGGAGCCTGCTTTAGATTCTGTGTCTTCCTCTCTACCACTCCCCCGCTCATATTCTGTCTCTCTCTCTCAAAAGTAAATAAACAAAAACTTTTTTTATTTTTTTAATGTTTTTAATTTATTTTTGAGAGACAGAGACAGCGTGAGCCGGGGAGGGTCAGAGAGAGAGAAGGAGATACAGAATCAGAAGCAGGCTTCAGGCTCTGAGCTAGCTGTCAGCACAGAGCCCGAGGAAGGGCTTGAAAGTCACGAACCGTGAGATCATGACCTAAGCCAAAGCCAGACACTTAACCGACCGAACCACCCACGTGCCCCTAAAAACTTTTTTTAAATAAAAGTAAAATAAAACAAAAATTTTTATGAAGAAAGGCAAGTTGATTAACCCTTACTATAGATAGACCACTGCTGTGCTCCAGTAGGTGCAATCGGTTAGCGCGTGGTACTTCTACAGATAGACCACTGCTACCGTATCTTACCAAAATAGTTCATTGATCATTAGGCTTCATGCTTGTCTAATGGCTGTACTTGAGGAGTAGTTGGTTGTTGAGAAACACATTGATCAAATGCCGAAATACAACTTACTCTGTTACTTAAGTGATTAACAGGGTGCCTCACTGGCTCAGCATAGAAGCATATGCCACATTGGGCTTGGAGCCTACTTAAAATAAAAATTTCATTAAATTAAGGGGTACCTGGGTGGCTCATTTGGTTAAGTGTCTGACTCTTGATCACAGCTCAGGTCTTTACCTCACAGTTGTGCATTGCACTCTGTGCTAGGTGTGAAGTCTGCTTAAAAATACTTCTTTTTAATTTTTTTAATGTTTATTTATCATTGAGAGACAGAGTATGGTTATGGGAGAAGCAGAGAGAGGGGGACACACAGAATCCGAAGCAGGTTCCAGGCTCTGAGCTGTGAGCACAGGGCCCAATGTGGAGCTTGAACTCACAAACAATGAGATCATGACCTGAGGTGAAGTCAGATGCTCAACTGACTGAGCCACCCAAGCACCCCCAAAAAATATTTTTTTAATGATTAACCAAAAGCTTATAAAAATTATAGATTGACTTAATATTTCTACCTCAGTAGTATAACATAACAATATGAAATGATTGTTCCTTATCAAATTACATTAAATGAGCTTTATGTTTCAGGATAGTTTCCATAGTCTTTATCTCAGATTACATTTCAAGCGCTCTAAATTGCTGAATTTGAAATGTCTTGCTAATAATCAAGATTTAGTTTATAACAGATCCTCCTGAGCACATCCCAGCAAGTAACCTGTTGCATATTATTTATAGGTTTTAAAACTATAAGGGAACTTTGTAGAGTTCAGGTAGTTCAGATATTTCTTTTTATAAATGAGGAAAACAAGGTCCATAAATATTTTGGTTTCTTCCAGGTTCTCTGATGCTTAGTGGCAAAACTGTGATAACTTAGATCTCTTATGTCCTAACCAAATACATTTATCTACTAAGTTAAACTTAACTTCCAAAGAACAATTCAGTTTGTGCATCAGTGAATAATTAGAAATGGGAGACATGGACTTTTTTCTCAGCTGGTTTTAGATATTTAGGATATATAATTTTTAATGTTGATAGTGAAGTAAAATTATTTTTCTGATTGAAATTTTTGCTTTTAATAATTATAAAAGTGTATGCAATAATGCAAATTCTGTAGTTTTTCTGATAATTTCCTTTTACTGATCATTTTTCATTACACTGAAGAATTTTCGAGTCACAATGGGCTGTTAAAAGGCAGCATATTATATTAGATATGCAGAGCATTTGAGTTGTGCCTAAGTAGTAATTACTGCATTGCTAAAGTAAACCTAAGCCTCTCTGCATTTTGGTCTCTCTAATATATGAGCAGGGGGCAACTTTATATAATTAGCACTTTCGTGAAGAGTGAGTCAGCTTTACCCATTTGATATTTTTCTTGCTCAAATGAATTAATAAAAAGTAGGAAAGGCTGGGTGGCTCAGTCCACTGAGCATGCCAACTCTTGATTTTGACTCAGGTCATGATTCCAGGGTCATGGGATCGAGCCCATGGAGCCTGTTTAAGATTCTCTTTCTCCTTCTGCCCTTTGCCCCCAGTTGTGCTCTCTCTTAAAAAAAAAAATAAAGAATTTATGAAAAGCATTCCTCTGAAACTTTCTTAGTTACCAATGTATGTGCTTTTCCTTTGCTGCCCTTCCAAGCTGGTTTGGTATCTCCTCGCGTAGATTAGGGCAGCACATAGGTGATAAAGTTGTTTTCTCTTGTGATAAAAAAGAAGCCTCTTTCCATCCCCCCCCCCCACTTCATTATTTTCCATCTCCTGAATTTTATTGCTATCTTTGTATACCTTTTATTTCTGATATCTTTAACTTTCTTATCAAGGGATAATTAAAGAATTTATATAGTAATACTTGATATTTGAAGAATAAACAAAAAACACTCCCCCTCCCATTTATGACCAGTTATTGATCAACATTTTATTTTAGACTTAAAAATGAAAGAACTTGAAAGCAACCCATCTTGTTAATGAAGGGATGTGTGGCATGGGTAACATAAGATAATACTTTAAGCTTTTGTGTAACACCACACACACATATATAGTCATTTCCATTTGAAATACAGTGGTCTAGTGTGAAAATTCATTCTTTTGCCCACAAAATAGTGACACTGTGAAGATGTGAGCCCTTCGGCTTTTACATATCAGTCCTGGTGAGATTCAGTTTCTGCTGACTATTCCAGCCTGTTCCCTCAAAATGAAGTCACAGTAAGCCATAGTAGTTGGGTTTCACTTTTGCATAAGTGTGACACTTCATAGCTTCCTTGAAGGACAGGTGAAGACGATTTATTTTATCTTTAATCTTCTATGCAGACTTGTCCTACTGGACACTAGGAGGCAAATAACATATTTAAATAATCATATTTAGTATATTTAGCACTTGACAGTTTCATCAAAAATTTGAAAGAGAGACTTGTTGCCAGTCAAATCATCTGAATTGCTAATAAGGATGCATCATAAATGTCTGTGTTGAGTACGAAATATTCTGGACATTAACAGCATCAAAGCAAACATCTTTTATTGCCATTTCCCTTGTCTATTTCGAAGCATCTTCCTGGTGTAAGGAAGTTCATATTTTAGAAATAACTGAATTCTCAGGCACCTGGGTGGCTTAGTAGGTTAAGCATGTGACTCTTGATTGCAGGTTGGTCATAATCTCAGAGTTCATGAGCCCTACATCAGGCTCTGCACTGACAGTGTGGAACCCTCTTAGGATATTCATGTTCGTTCTCTCTCTCTCTCTCTCTCTCTCTCTCTCTCTCTCTCTCTCTCTCTCTCTCCTCACTCTGTCTCTTTCCCCCTGCTCACACTCCTCCCCCCCCAAAGTAAAATAAATAAACTTAAAAATAATAAAGTAGAGCACCTTTGGCCGAGGTCATGATCTTACATTCTGTGAATTTGAGCCTCACACCAGGCTCTGTGCTGACAGCTCAGAGCCTGAATGAAGCCTGCTTTGGATTTCGTGTCTCCCTCTTTTCTGCCCCTCCCCTACTCATTCTCTTCTCTCTCTCTTCCAAAAACAAACATTAAAGTTTTTAAGTAAAATAAATAAAGGAAAATAACTTAATTTTCCTGTAGAAATACCCAATTCCTTTTTATCTAACTAAGCAAAAAGATTAGTTGACCTCCTTCTTCAAAGGCATATTTTCTAAGAAACTCTAACAGCCTTAAGCTGGTTCCTCTAGGGTTTCAGTTAACAGAGTTTCAGGTCCAACCCTCCTACTTTTGATTCTGTTGGGAAAACATTTCCCAGTTTCTCCTGTTTTTCCTCTAATACCTACACAATGAAAGAGGCCTGGTTTCATAACCAAGAAGCATGTGTTATGACCACACATACATTTTTTTAAGTTTCTCTTTTTGATGACGTTGACCAAGTTTAATAGTTCATCAGCCTTTCACTTGGTGGTGAAGAAAACGATGCCAACGTTTACTATTTTCTTTTTGCCTCAGTTGGATTATCCCTTGGTAAAGCACCTTACTTGGGGGGATTCCATTCTACAATAGCACATAGTACCTTCATTTTGTCCTGTGATGTTTAATCTGACCTAAAAATTATATTTTTATCTAATCTAGAAACCAAGGGTTTATTTTTAAAAGGCTTATCGTACCCTCTGTTTTGAATATTTCCTTCTCTTATAATGTCATTTACGCTTCCCAAGACAATGGAGATTATGTTTTCAGTTTTAAATTGCATTGAAAAGTAAAACTGGCACTTCCGTTTGGAAAGGTTTTAAATAAAAACAAAAGGGCATCAGAGTTAAAAATTAAGCTTTAAACTAATAATGAGAAGCATTCATCTTACAGAGGTCTTTGCTCCATTTACTGGTGCGTTTCAAGAATTTTCATGTTGGGGCACCTGAGTGGCTCAGTTGGTTGAGCGTCCGACTTCGGCTCAGGTCATGATCTCACAGCTGTGGGTTCAAGCCCCGCATCCGGCTCTGTGCTGACAGCTAGCTCAGAGCCTGGAGCCTGTCTTCAGATCCTGTGACTCCTTCTCTCTCTGACCCTCGCCTGCTCACACTGCCTCTCTCTCTCTCTCTCTCTCTCTCTCTCTTTCTCTCTCTCTCTCTCAAAAATAAAAAAATTAAAAAATTAAAAAAAAATGAATTTTCATGTTTTCTGGAAATAATTAGAAGCAAACAGTTCTCCACAGCAATATGTCTTTCTAAATCTTTCTACTTATTTTTAATCTTAATTCATTTTAGACTTTATCCCTGACAAAGGGTTTCAGAACTGTGGTATATTATATGATGGATTGGTTAACAGAGAAATGTAGAACTTTCATTTGCTTACAGTTTTAGAATCTTTCTCTAAGATGCTAGTTCTTAATAGTTCCGGAATCTGGACATTTCGGCATGTTGTCGCCAGATTACTTCTTCAACATGGCTGTACTTTTTAAATGCTTATATCAACTGTATGATAGTTTTCACTTTAGAATTAGGAATGCAAGGAATGGAAGTTGTCTTTCTTAATGTTCTACCAAGAAAATAGCTATATTAAGCTGTTTTCGGTTTATAGATCATAAAATAACATAATTCTGTTATTTTGTATTTAGTCTTAAAAAAAATCCACCTTATTTTGGGTGACAGTGTTAGCAGAGATAGGGCACTGTAACTGACTGTTGAGTTGTGGGTTTTTTCTTTTGTTTTTACAAGAAAGATTTACCCATTTTGCTCACATCCTACTTCAGATATATGTCACAGAGCCAAAATTTGCTTAATTTGTTAGCCATTTAGTTGGAATTCACAGCATAGTGGAAAATGTTTGCAGATAATTCTGTGCAACAGTAGAAACTTCAGTTGATTCCTCGTATTTCTTCAGGGCAGTGATCACAACCAGATTCAACGTCTGCACAAAGCAGCGGATACCATGGTAGCGGCCGTCGCTGATTGCTTTTACCATGTTGGATCCATTGTCAGTCTCAAAGACCTACTTCCAGCTAGGTGCCTTGAACTCAAATAGCTTTTCCCACAGACTTCAGGATGTGAGCGAAGGTATGGCCTTTTTTCATGAGCTGGGCCTACATATGGGTTGTCAGTAACCTGCAACTTTGATAGAAAGAGACTACTGGCTGTAGTTCAATATCAGACAATGACTAGTCGTAGTCATCATTAGGCAGGGAGTGTGTTCTTCGTATATTTGGAGTACTCTCACCTTTTGGACATTATCCCTTTTTCTCCTGTATGTTTTTGTCAAGGTTATTCACGTAAAAATTTCTGATTTGAACCTGGTGTAGAGCTCTAAAATAAAACTGCCGTAGGAGTTCACCATTATCTTCAATAGGAGTTACATAAAATCATTTCTTTCACACATTTAGTATAAAAACATTTTTTTAACTTTTGTGTATTCCCCCCCATTTTTAGCATTTAAAAAATTTTTGTGGTAAAAAAAAAAAAACCTATAAAATTTACCTTCCTATTTGAACTATTTTAATAATAGGAATTTCTCCTACTAATCATCTTTTAAAAACTGGATTTAGGAAATTGGTATTCATGAATAGGGCTTGAAATTTAGAATGAGTACTTTTCCCAAGGGTGACTTGCTCTCAACTGTATTGATGCACTTTACTCTCCATGCCAGACAGTCTTGTTTCTTCAAGGAGAATATACCCCAGTTCTGGAAGAACGAATTTCACTTCATATCTTTATTCTCTGCTTTGCAAGATGTGTTTCTTAAGTGAAATCTTTATTGAGCATACAGTGGATCAACTGATGATAGATTTTAGGAAACCATCTTCATTTTATTATAGCTATAACCATAGCTCTTCTGCTTTTTTTTCAAACTACTTACTGTTGTTTGTCTGTTATGGTCAGTGGCCCTATTACTTAGTTTTTTTAAGCCCTGTATTAGAGGGAGACTCATTTACAACTGGCAGGGAGAGTCCTTCTAAATTCAGAAAGGACTGTCAAACATACAGCTTCTGCACTTTTCTTGACTCTCAGTGTTTGACACTGATTGTGAGTAGCTGTTGGTAAATGCAGAAGCTGAGAGTCTGTCTGAGCTCTCCAGAATTATATCTTTATTAAGAAAAATATCAGATACTCTTAAGCAATAGTCTCAACTTTATTTTGTAGCTATAAAAGACAACAGTATCTTATTTGATTTTAGCCCATAAAATGCCTGATATTTCAGTCTTAAAACATTCATTCACTATACTCTCCTTACATATGCATACAAACATATGTGTTCATATACATGCACACATGCAGAAGTTGATGACTGAAATGAAGTATAACATCCACCAAGTTGGCCATGTGTTCTCTGTGACTTCTTATAACTCAGTAGTGATCCCCGACAGTAACCCAGTGACATGCTGAATTGAGCCATCTTGCCAAGTGAGGCAACCGTATACCTTAAAGATAGCTGTGGATACTAGTTTTTTACACACGCTTTAGGAATCAGTTCAGAACACACGCAGAGTGCTCTGGATGTACCCTTGCTAGCCACCTGAATGACGTGGCTTCATTCACCTCTTACTGTCTCCCTGAAGTGTGGGCACTGAATTGCTTCTGAGCAGATTTTGGTCTTTGTGATAAAGAGCAGTTCATTTATACATAGCTAACAGTTTTATTTTGTTAGGGACTCTTCTACCTTCTGCTAGTCTTTTATGGTTCATCTAAAGCTCCAGGCCCACTTCGTGAAAACTGTTGTAATCCAGTTGCCAATTCCTTTTGTTGGTAGGTATACAACTAGAAAAACAAGTGATGCCGTAGCATGAAAATTTTATAGCATGAAAACCTTTATTTATATGTGTTTTCAGTTTGTATTACCTATTTAATGAATTAACAAAAGCGTAAATTTTTAGTATCTAAGCAATAGAATAATGATTATGTGAATAATAATATGTGCTGAGAGTTGAAATACAAACAAGGATATTGATATTCACTTGTTATTTTCAGTGACAGTTAACAGTAAAATTCTGTACTCATCTAGAAATTTTGATGCCTTACCCATTGAGACATTGTGTTGGGACATTCTTGTATGATACAAAATTTGATATAAGGTTGGGTACATCTTGGACCCTGAATAGAGAATGCCTCTAAAATGATTATGCCCTAAAACTTAGTGTTTACATAAAGTTCTGATGTATAAAAATGCGTTATAGTAAGATACCTAGTAATAAACCTGCATCTTTACTCCAGATTATATCTTTTAATTGTTCCCCTTGGGAATTAATATACTTACTCTTGAGTGAAATACAAATAGTATTAAAGTGAAAAAGTACATATGGTTCTTTGGTTCCCAAATCTTAGAAGACAGAGGCTAGACCTCTGTCACTTTCAGATAATGGAAGTGATTTCTCTACTTTTAGGTATTTATAAGTATGTTTTTAAAGGTGTGGATCCAAGGATGTATTGGGTATCTGGGTCTTTTTACAATACGGTGTTTCTATAGTGTTTATTTTTTATTTTGATTAATTGATGATTGCATTTGAAGGGGAAACCTACCCAAAGCTTTATTTATTATGCTAGGCATTATTCTGTGGCTTCAAAAGCAAAAATGAATCTAATTTAAACTACTTTCTGCTGTGTATCATATGTATTTCAAATGAAATATACACTGTCATTTAGATTTCTAACCACTGTGACTTAACAGAGGTACTTATTTTTCAATCCTAAAATCTTAATTTTCCTTGCGTTTCTTTCCATATTAAAAAAACGTTCAGATCTAAAAGGGAAAATGTTAAAACGGGAGTAAAACCAGATGCATCCGATCCAGAGCCAGAGGGGCTCACACTGTTGGTCCCAGACATCCAGACGACCGCCGAGATTGTGCACGCAGCCACCACCAGTTTGCGGCAGGCGAATCAAGGTGCGGTGCTTCCTTCACTGCTTTTCTTTCAATCCAGAGAGGTTTTGTTTACTTCTGAAAACTGCCTCTCTCTTTCCTCTGTGTTAATGGTTGTCAAGCAAGTTCACTTACCTAAAAATTTTGTCACCTTTCCAAGTTAATCATGAGTAGTCTCTAATTTTTAAATACTTGCTCTACTATGTACGATCACTCAGACTAGATTGAACAGGCTGACAGGATGCATCATGAACTTCTCTTCTTCCTATTGGTAGTGGTGAAATTGAAAAATGCCATTGTATTGCATAGGAAAGTGTACATGTAGACCATATGTGAGAACTTTGTTTAAATTATTATTTTTGCCACTCTGACTGGCGTGAGGTGGCATCTCAGTGTGGATTTTAGGGATCTATCCAAGGGACACAGAAGTGCTGACACATAGGGGCACATGTACCCCAATGTTCATAGCAGCACTGTCAACAATAGCCAAATCATGGAAAGAGCCTAAATGTCCATCACTTGATGAGTGGACCAAGAAGATGTGGTATATACATACAATGGAGTACTGCATGGCAATGAGAAAAAATGAAATCTGGCCATTCGTAGGAAAGTGGATGGACCTTGAGGGTGTCATGCTAAGCAGAATAAGTCAGAGAAGGACAGACACCATATGTTTTCACTCATAGGTCTAACAGGAGAAACCTAATGGAGGACCATAGGGAGGGGAAGAGGGAAAGAGAGCTGGGGAGAGAGAGGGATGCAAAACCTGAGAGACTATTGAATACTGAAAACGAACTGAGGGTTGAAGGGGGAGGGGGGGGACGGAGGGGGGAGGGGGAAAGGAGGTGGTGGCAGTGGAGGAGGGCACTTGTGGGGAAGAGCACTGGAAACCAATTTGACAATAAACTATTAAAAATTTTTTAAAAATTAAAAAATTATTATTTTCATGTCTTAGTGTATTATCCATTGATTTACTTCTGTTTTGCCTGATTGAAACTGATTTTAAAGATTTTAAGAACATAGACTTAGGGTTTTAGTCTATTAGTTATGTTTATGAAATAAAAATCTCTATTCTTAAACTGATACAGTAGGAAGATAATTGTGACGAGTTTGGTAATTTTTTGGAATTCAAACTTTGAACTGTAGAAATTAATGGGTTTTTTTGTTTTAATCTTTTAAAATATATGCTTATATCATTTATCTTGAAATATTAAATCACAGAAAAAAAACTAGGTGAATGTTCAAAGAAGGTGGCTATGAAACCCAAACCTTTGTCAGTATTGAAATCACTTGAAGAAAAATATGTGGCTGTTATGAAGAAATTACAGTTTGGTAAGTTGAAATTTTAACCTTCAGTTCTTGAGATCTCATTTCGCATTGTTTAATAGTGCTGTTGAAATGTGTTCTAGTAAATTAAAGATTTTAAAAGTTTTTTATACCATGAATTATTCATATCCTGTGTATATGTGTGTGTGTGTGCGTGCTACATGTATACATGCAATGGTTTGATCATCTTTTCATCTCTGAATTTATATCTGTATTTACAGTTGTGTTTGGAAATCATGATTCAGCAGAAACCCAGAAAAAAACAAGGTCAGATGTATTTAAAAAAAAAAAAAAAGGCAGAAAGTGGTTTTCTTTCTTTAAGACCTCTCCATTTCTGTATGTCCTGGCCAGAAGAAAGCTAAACTAAGTCTGTTAGTCTTGCCATTTTAGAATTCCATGAGATTTGCCTTTGGAAAATATAGTTATATAAAGTTCACTTGTAGCCTTTTCTATTCCAAAACTCTTAACAAGTAAAGACTGATGAAAAGATCCTACCAGTCTCCCTCGTAAGGTGTTAGTCTATAAATAAACACTAGAATTCCAAATTTTGGTGATAATTAGTAACTGTTATTGTCTGTACCTCTTTTCCACTCTTGCGAACTAGCCAAAAGACACTAACGATATGAAAAGGAACACTGTAGGGGCACCCAGGTGGCTCAGTCAGTTGAGTGTCTGACTTCAGCTCAGGTCATGATCTCACGGTTTATCAGTCTGAGCCCTGCATGGGGCTCTGTGCTCACAGCTCAGAGCTTGGAGCCTGCTTTGGGTTCTATGTCTCCCTCTCTCTCTGTCCCTCCCCTGCTCTCTTTGTATCTCAAAAATAAACAAACTTTAGGGGCACCTGGGTGGCTCAGTCGGTTAAGCCTCCGGCTTCGGCTCGGGTCAGATCTCACGTTCGTGGGTTCGAGCCCCGCGTCGGGCTCTGTGCTGACAGCTAGCTCAGAGCCTGGAGCTTGCTTCCGGTTCTGTGTCTCCTTCTCTCTCTGCCCCTCCCCTCTCATGCTCTGTCTCTCTCTGTATCAAAAATAAATAAAAATATTAAAAAAGAAAATTTAAAAAAAAATAAACTTTGAAAAAAAAAAAGAACACTAAAGCAAGCATAAAAATGTATAAATTTTGTCATACTATCTTTGGAACTTCAGTAGAAATCATTTAGCTTTTGCTTTACCTTATTTCCCAGGTTTGCAGTAAAAATTACGTGCAGTAGTAATATATATGAAAATGATTTGAAAGTAATAAAGCACTCAGACAGCTTTTGTTCATCATCTTAAGATTGGAAGAATTGGGGTGAACTGTATATACTGTTCATTAAAAAATGTCAGTTTTGCCAAGGGCTCCATGTTTTTAGATAATTGTGCCAGCCACTGATAGTTGTGATCATTTTGTTTAATACACACTTGAACTCAGGAAAATGTAATAAATGTCAGGTTCCTTCAACACTATATTAATAACTATAAATGGTTACCAAAATAACAAAAATATTGTCTGTGGTAATCTTAAAAGTTACGGGACACCAAGAACAAAACTATTATACAAATAGAACATGAATTGGAGACATCCTCAGAGGGGTGTCGTATAAAGGAATAGTCAGAATTATCAGAGAAAGCCACCTACCAGTAAGATCCTTGGAGCCACATTCACTATCACAATTCAGAAAAGTCTTCTCAGCGTTTAAATAGACTTCATTTTTTAAATCTCTCAAATGAAAGCCTTTATAGTTATAATTGATTAATGTATATTGTTGCAAATCTTTTTTTGAAACTGAATTCACTATATTGTGTAGAATAAAACCACTGAAGTCGACTGGAGATGGGTGAGGAGTTGTCAGTAACATTGCGTTAAGATGAAGTACTTGATACATAGCTCTCCTCTGTCTGCATACAGTTGAAGGTAACAGTTGGTAGCCTTGAGGCAAAACTTAGACATTAGATGGGTTTATCTTTAGCTTCACATTTCTGTATACTTTTTTCACTTTGTGACAAGCATTTTCCACAAGGCATTCTCCATTTTTCCCTTCCACACCCTCAGATTCAAAAGCCTAAAGAAATTTTTTCTGCTTCTTTATTGGCTATTTAATTGTACTTTGGTTCTGAATGAGATTTAGTCTGTGAGTTGCCCCAACCAGGTAACAGTGCATACCGACCAAAACCTTTAGTGTCGATTTCTGGAATGGAGTTCCAGAATGGAACAGAATTTTGAACCTCCAGTCAGTGGACAGAATCTTGTTGGGGAGCCACTAAAAGCATGCATACGGTAAAAATAAATCCTGTGAAAATTAAGACCTTTTTAGTGTGACTCTAGGGTATGTGACAGAAGAGCATCGTTCAGTTGCTTCCCACTCACGCCGTTGCACGCAACACTGAGACTTGCTGGAACTGTATGAAAAGGAAGAAAAAGTGGTCTGTGATCATGGGATTTTCAGATTTTAAATATTTCTTTTAAGACTTTTAAAAATGTTTGTTTATTTTTGAGAGAGAGTGCAAGCAGGGGAGGGGCAGAGAGAGGGAGAGAGATTCCCAGGCAGGCTCCTGCTGTCAGTGCAGCAGCGTGGGGCTCTGTCCCATGAACCTCGAGATCATGACCTGAGCCAAAATCTAGAGTCAGACGCTTAATGGACTAAGTCACACAGGTGCCCCTTAAGATATTAAATAGCATTTTATAAACCACATGTGATTTGCTGTTACTGCTGAACTTTGAGTTTACTAATCTTTAGTAATTTATAGAGGCTTCGAATATACTAGATTTAATCTGATTTTTTAGGTTCTTAATTTTACTTTGAATTTTTATTCAATATTTCTGGCCTTCTTTGGGGCATATAATTTGCCAACTTGAATTTCCTGTTCAGTGTTTATAGTGTTAGCCTGGAGTGGGAGGTGTCAAGAATAGGGTTGGGGAGAGAAGAGGTGATTCTTCTAACCAAGAATTGGCTTCCTTCTACTTGGAAAAACATTCTTCCTGGTGGGTGAAAATTTACATAGATTAATTTTTTATATAACTTTAGTTAATCATTGAAAAGCTGGTTTGGGCTTTTTAGAAATCTTTGAAAAGTGATTCTTCTTTCTCTTCCATTGTTACTTATTAGTTTATTAACCCTGAAAAGATACCATGGAATATAACTATCATTTGTGTTCTGATATTATACAATTATCATTTTTATTTCTCTTAGAAGTTTTTCCATATTCTTTGCCAAGCAGGTTTCTTCTTTGTATATTTTAATTAGGGGTCTGGTTAGTTTCTAATGATACTGCAGCCTTTTGCCTCACTCATTTTGGCAGTCTAATCTGTTCCTTCATTCTGTTAACATGTTTGTTTGTTTTTAATAATTGTTTTCATGTTTATTTTGAGGGAGAGAAGGAGAGCACGCACATGTGGGGGAGAAGGGCAGAGTGAGGGAGAGAGAAAGAATCTCAAGCAGGCTCTACACTGTCAACACCAAGCCCGATGCTGGGATTGAACTCAAGAATTGGTAGATCAAAACCAAGAGTCGGACACTTAACTGAGTTACCCAGCTGCCCCTTTGTTTGCTTTTAAACAATACTTTGGAAAAAGCATTTTTTAAAGTTTATTTATTTATTTTGAAAGAGAGAGAGGGAGAGAATGAGCAGGAGTCATGACCATGAAATCATGACCTGACCTGAAATCAAGAGTCCAGGTTCCCTGAAGAAGCATTTTGTTGGAAATTCCTTTTGGTGGTCATTTAAGGCAAATACTTGAACTCGGTTTATATAAATTTGATTATGCATTACTAAGATAGGATCTATCTTTTTGGACTCTGATTCATTTCTGTAGTATTTTATCAAGTTATTTCATATTTATTGTTGCATTAAAGATTACTCCCCAAACTTAGGTGCTTAAAATCTTTATTATTTCACAGTCTTCATGGGTCAGGAATTCAGGGATGGTTCAGCTCACTGTTTCTGGTGTAGGGTCGCTTACAAGATTGCCATCAAGATGCTGCTGGATGGAGCTTCAGTCATGTGAGATCCTGACTGGCTCTGGGGACTGTGCTTTGTGGCTGTTGACAGAGGCCTTAGCTCTCTCCGTAGGACTTTTGAGTGTCTTCACACAGTATGTCTGGCTTCTCAGAGAGAGAGAGCAGACAGGAAGCCACACTGACTTGTATGACTTAGTCTTAAAAGTTGCATACCATCGCTTCTGCTTTATCATTAGAAGCAAGTCACTAAGTCTAGCCCATACTCAAGGAAAGGGGAATTAATTTCTACCTTTTGAAGAAGGTGTCAAAGAATTTTAAACCATCAAGCTCTATTAGGAAAATATCAAGTCTGTTCTACAGTTTTAAGAAGAAAGTTTCTTGAAATGTGTTTGTGTATGTGTAGGAGTTAAATATTTTACTGAACTTTAGGTTTGAATTCATTTACTGGGTTAGGCCCTAGTATGTATTTATGGCTTTTGAAAATACTGTAATGTTCATGTAGTTGAAAGTGTTTAGTCACATTCCATCTCAGTATATTCTTTACTTCTTTCCATTCAAAAAGTTTCATTTTATCAATATTAATGTCTTATGCTTCTGTGTGTTCAGGAAATTCTGATTTAAATTATTACCTCTAATCAAGAAATTCAGAGTCCTTAATGTCAGAGCCAGGAGACTTCTCTCATACCACACAAAATCATAAACTCTCCAGGTCGGATGTGATTTTAAACATCATTAAGTTTTACTACCCATTGACTTTGAGAATCATTCACCAAAAAAAAATGCATGTTTTCTGTTGAGCTTTTTGGAATCAACTGAAATTTCTACCTTTTATATCAAGTACTTCCAATATCATGATTCTTCTACAATTTGATATTTATTGACTGCCTAATATTATATACTGTCATATAACCAATAACTGGATCTTCAAGTTGTTTCCAGGTTTTCTTTTACTATATATAAAAAATTTTAAGTTTATTTATTTTGGGAGAGGGAGAGAGAGAGCGCATATATACATGCATGAGTGGGGCGGAGTAGAGAGAGAAGAAGAGAGAGAATTCCAGCTGGGCTCTGTGCTGTCAGTGGGCTCGAACTCATAAACCACAAGATCATGATCTGAGTCAAAACCGAGAGATGCTCAACAGACTGAGCTACCCAGGTGCCCAGGTGTTTTTCAGTAACATTTACAACATCAGTGGCCATATCATTGTTATAAATATTTATATACATTTATGATTATGTCCTTAGGATAAATTAATAGAAGAGGAATTATTGAGTCAAACAGTATGTAAACTTTTAGCAACTAGTCATTATCTTTGAATATTTTAATAAAATTTTGGTATCAGTAGATCCTGTTCTCTCATAGATATAGGATAGAAAAGTTTTCCTCCAGTCATGGGAATGGGCTCATGTTTGTTCCTGGTGGATTGTTGTTTATGAAATTCAAATTTATACAGAAGTTTATCTCTGTAGCATGTGAAAGGCAGAACTGGGCAGATGAAATAACTCCAGTTTATACCTTTGCTGACAGGAAGTAGTTAGCAGTCTTGCTGAGACATAGTACATTTGGTTAGTAACAGCTATACGTACCGTGTGATCCGGTCAGCTTTCAATAATTCTTCTTAGATTCTACTCGTGCAGAATTGGTTATAGTTTCTATAAGAAATGCACCAAAAGTTTCTCTTTCTCTCTGAAAGATTTATTAAAGATTGTGGCACTCCTCTTTTAAACATTTGGAGTACACAGACCTATGACACTTCATAAGTCTTCTCCTTTTTCTAGATTATAAGCTACTTGAAGGGTCAAAGATTTTGTTTACAATTTATCATTTAATACAGATAACCTAGCCTAAAACCTTGTACTTAGTTCTTGGTGAAATTTAGTGCATTAGTGCCAATTATAATATAGCATTAGTTTTTCCAGATGTTTAGAATTACATGAACATAAGATCAGAAGTTACTGTTGCTTCTTATTGATACTATTTACCCTAGTACATGGCTTTGATATAGTGTTGAAATTTATATAAATATCTTTGTTGTAACCCATTGGGTGGGTTGGAGTAATCTGAACCAGAGATAAAATTCAGGTCCATTTTTTTCTTCCTGTTTTTCTGTTGTATACAGAGCTTATAAGTAATGAGTAACTTTAAGTCTTTTCTAAATCTGCCTGAATAAATGATTAAGAATTAGCCCATTCGTTGTTTTTTCTGAAGGTACTTAGAAGATTGCTGGAATAATCTTACTTTATTCCATTAACTTAAATCCCAAAAGTAATGGAAGAGTAAACTTCAGCCTGGGACTTCTGTTTTCTGATTCCAAAATTAGTGCAAATGTAAAAAGTCTCTTTTGGTTTTTAAAAGTGAAATGTAGTAATACTTTTTGGCCTTTAGCATTTTGAATTATTCTGGCAAAAATATTATATACCACACATTTTAAGAATAAATTGTCTTCTGCTTTACATTGTTGTAGCAACTTGATACAGTCTATCAGCGGGTCCACATTACATAGATTATAAAATCATTTCCTGGGGTTCCTGGCTGGCTCACTTGGTAGAGCATATGTGACTCTTGATCTCAGGGTTGTAAATTTGAGCCCCACGTTGAATGTAGAGATTACTTAAAAATAAAATCTTAAAAAAAAAACACCCATTTCTTGATTTTGCTCCATTACTTAGTCCATCCATTGAACAGTAGCTGTGACATAAACCTGTATAGCTTACTAATTTTTCATGATCCTCTCCATTTTGTGGGGCTTAAAAAAATTTTTTTAATATGTTGACACACAGTGTTACATTAGTTTCAGGTGTACAGCATAGCAGGTCATGGTTTCTGTGCGTTCTGCCGTGCTCCCCACAAGTGCCGCTGCCGTGTGTCACCACACGACTCTCACAGCGCTGGTGACTGTGTGCCTGTGCCATGCCTCCGGTCCTCTCTACTTTGGACAGAAGAAGGGCTAGTGATTTATTTGTGATCCCTGTTGTGATAACACTTCTCTGTCCTAGTTCTTTTCCTTTTTTTCAGCGTTTTGTTTCTCTTTTTCTTAGATACATTTGAGATGGTTTCTGAGGATGAAGATGGGAAATTGGGTTTTAAAGTAAATTACCACTACATGTCTCAGGTGAAGAACGCAAATGACGCGAACAGCGCAGCCAGAGCCCGCCGCCTGGCCCAGGAGGCTGTGACACTGTCAACCTCACTGCCCCTCTCGTCCTCTTCGAGTGTGTTTGTGCGCTGTGACGAGGAGCGACTTGACATCATGAAGGTGGAAAAACAGCTGTTTTCTCTGTCTCTCTGGCTAATGTCATTATTCAGATGTTGCCTGTATTATTCAGACAGTGTGGATACGCAGCACTAAAAATAACATGAATTTTAATAAATAATAATTCTGTTGACCATTTTGGACAGTACTGAAAGGAGTTTTTTAATGTTAGAATATGTATATGGGACAAAATAACAGTTTCAAAGAAAGTGCCAAAATGCCTGCCTTGAGTAAAGGCCGTGTACGGCCTGTAGTTTTAAGGGCTGAGTATCAAAGGATTTAATGTTGGTCAGTAGAAAAAAATCATAGGACTTATTCCTGATCATCTAAGGTATTTCCCTTATGTTTTATCTGAAGACTATCAGTCTTTAGAAATTATTCTCTTTTTTCTTTTCTAGGAAATTTATCTATTTACTTAATTACTTAAGAGTTAATTACTGAAGATCTGTGAATTAAGTAATGATAGTATAATAATAAATAACTGCACCTTTATGTGTTACCACTGAGGTTATCTGGCTTTAATTTCTAAGCGATTGTTGCAGCAAGAAAATTACAAAGATCTGACACCTGCCAGGGAGGGGCATGATGGGACCCTGTCTGTACAGTTGCCAGTTAATTCTGGGTCACATAGTGTGGTTTCCTTAGACACAGTGCTGTAACTATCAGCACACTGATTTGAGGACCTTGTTTGGTCTTTTTGCTTCCTTGTTACTTTTTTATTTTGCTCTTCTGGATAATTTTTCAGTAAAAATCTCATAGGCTTTGCCTATTTGGGCACACTCTTACCTGTCCCTTATTACAAACGAGAGCCAGTTACGGAAGAGTTGCCTCATAAAGTATTTTATCACTAAATAGACCACATAAGTTCAGACGTGGGACTTTGTCTCTCGTACACGTTATGCTGTACCTGAGTAAAAAATCCCATCAGGGAGCTCGAAACCTTAAATCAGAGTTGTCACAGATTGAGACTCTCTGTCACTTTCTGTCACAGCTTTTCAGGATCAGAGGCTTTGCCACACAGGCCAGGCATGGTTAGTGTCTGTTGATTGACTGAAACAAAATTCATTAAATAATTCTGACAGTCGATGTTGGGTTTTCTATATTTTGGACTACCAGTCACCCTGCAGGGGACACTTGTTCTCTCAAAACCTTTTTATCATAAGTCATTACGTGAGAACTTTTCGTGTTATCCATTTGTCTTATTACCCAGAGAAAAATATTTAATACTAAGTTATTTCTTAAGACATTAGCTTATCTGAAGATACATTGCAGAACATTACCCCCATACTTTTTGGGTGTGATAATGAATATACCTTGAAATCTCAAATTGTTAAATACCATAGGAAATATCACAAAGGAAAGCTCTCAGGAAAATAGTAACAATATTAAAAGGTACCTGATGTTAAGGTAAGCCTTCCTGCCGCCAACAAGGCATCTGTTAAGCCTGTTTTTGCCAAAACTAAAAAATCTTAATCCTGATCTAAAGCCATTTCCACTCATGCTGTTATTTTTAACTTTAACCTCCTTTTTAACACATTCTGGTAGAGATAGTTGTATATAGGATGTAAGAAGGTTGTTCTTATTTTGTGTTGGATTGTATTTTTCTAAATAGCAAACAGTGTCTGGGAGTAGTAACAGGCCTCTGTATTTGTGTATGCTTATCAGGTTCTGATAACTGGCCCAGCAGACACCCCTTATGCAAATGGATGCTTTGAATTTGATGTATATTTTCCTCAAGATTATCCCAGTTCACCCCCTCTTGTGAATCTAGAGACAACTGGTGGTCATAGCGTGCGATTCAATCCAAACCTTTATAATGATGGCAAGGTAATGTAATTTCAGCCTTTTGTTTCTAATGCCAAAGTATCGTGACCAAAGGTTCTTTGTAATTTAAACAAAAGTTTTCTTTTGGATATCTTCTTTCCAAGAGATATGTGGCTTTCTTCATGCTTCTCTTTCCCATATGCAAAGATTAGCCTGGGAAATGAGAGAAGGAACCAGGAAAGGCAGAAGCACAGCAGCGTTGAGAAGCGCAGTCTTAAGAAGTTACTGAGGCACTAACTCCTTCAACACATTCCTTGGCCCGTGAGAGCTTTCTCCCCTCGGGATGTCGTGGAGCCACGTGTCTGTCTTTGCCTCTCACTTTCTTTACTTTCCGTGTCTCCGGTTCCGTCTCTCTTTTCACAGGTGCCTCAACATAGTTGAGTGGCAAAAGCATCATCCTGTCAACTCTGTATTCCCTTTTGTTTGCATGTCTTCAGGGGTTTTTTTTTGCTTTCATGCTATCCATGTTTTCCATGATACATATAATTTTGATCTTTTTTTTTGGTGCTTAAATTTATGCTAAAATGTTTCCTTTTTTTTTTAATAAATAGGAAGGTGTGTTCTGTCTCAAAAAAAAAGTTGGAGCACCTGGGTGGCTCAATCAGTTGATCAATCGACTCTTCCAGGGTTGTGAGATCAAGCCCTATGTCAGGCTCCACACTCATATGGAGCCTGTTTGGGATAGTCTCTCTGTCTCTCTGTCTCTGTCCCTCCCTCCCTCCGTCTCTCTCCCCTACCCCGCTCACACTCTCTGTCTCTAAAAAATTAAATTAAAATTAAAAAGTTGGGTAGGAGGTATAAGAAAAAGCATTTCATTTGACAATAAACGTTCTAAATAGTTTTAAAATAACAGTCATAAGGGCACTTGGGCGGCTCAGTCAGGTAAGTGTCCAACGTTGGCTGAGGTTGTGCTCTCACAGCTGGTGAGTTCGAGCCCTGCATCGAGGTCTATGCTGACAGCTCAGAGTCTGAATCCTGCTTCAGATTCTGTGTCTCCCTCTCTTTCTGCCCTTCTCCTGCGTGTGCTGTCTGTCTCCTCTCTCTGTCTCTCTCTCTGTGAAAATAAACATTAAAAAAATTTTTTTAAGAACATTCATCACTTCTCAAAATAATTTTGATGGCTTGATGGGATTTCATGCTGGAAGTATTAAATGTTTAAAAATCACTAGGTGGTCAGAAGAAATTCATAGACTTCACAAGCAGACACTTCTCTGACGATCTGAGAGGAACAAGGACTTGACGTCGATCTGGCTTATTACAGATGGACTACGTTTTCCCTTGGTATCATCTTCCTGGATTCAGGAGCAGCCTGCCTCAGATCTGTGCTGCAAGGCTATTGTTTTCTGAGTTGATTGTGGGAGATTTAACCATAGAAAGACCTTACTTTCTTTGGGAGAGCAAAGAACAAGTCTTTTATAACTGTTCATAGAAGAGGAAATGCAATGTTGACTTTACCCAAGAGAGAGACTAGAATCTGAATAGAATTTAAGTGTTTTAAGAAATTACTTCATTGGGGTGCCTGGGTGGCTGTCAATTAAGCATTAGACTCTTGATCTCAGTTCAGGTCTGATTGATTGATTGAGAAGGAGCAAGAGCAGGGGAGGGGCAGAGAGGAAGAGAAAATCCCAAGAGAATTATGTCTCAACTCTGATCCCAACTGTGAGATCATGACCTGAGCCGAAATCCAAAGTCAGATTGACCGACTGAGCCACTCAGTCGCCCCTCAAGCTCAGGTCTTGATCTAAGGATCTAAGTTGAAGCCCTATGTTGGGCGAACTCCACACTGTCTATGAAACCTCCTTAAAAAAAAAAAAAGAAAGAAAGAGGGGTGTCTGGGTGGCTCAGTCAGTTAAACCTCCGACTTCGGCTCAAGTCATGATCTCACATTCATGGGTTTGAGCCCTGCGTCGGGCTCTTTGCTGACAGCTCAGAACCTGGAGCCTGCTTCTGATGCAGTGTCTCCCTCTCTTCTCTCTGTGCCTCTCCCTCTCATGCTCTGTCTCTCTCTGTATCATAACTAAATTAAAAAAAAGAAAGAAAGAAATTATTTCCTTAAGACTTAATGGTATACCGAAGCAGGTGTGGGCCTGAGAGTTCAATATCCGGAATTATATTGTCCTTTGTTATTAATACACAAGTAACAGTTAGCCCTGGGGTCTAGATCTGGAGATAGAAGTAAGAATACCTGGCATTCATTTACAGCAACGTGGATGGATCTGGAGGGTATTGTGCTAAATGAAATAAATCAGAGAAAGATAAGTTTAGCAGAAGACCATGGGAAAAGGGGTGGGGGGGGAAATAGTTACAGAGAGGGAGGGAGGCAAACCATATGAGACTCTTAAATACAGAGAACAAACAGGATTGATGAGGGGAGAGTGGGGGAGGGGAAAATGGGGGATGGGCATTGAGGAGGGCACTTGTTGGGATGAGCCCTGGGTGTTGTATGTAGGTGATGAATCATGGGAATCTACCCCAAAAACCAAGAGCACACTGTATATTAGCCAACTTGACAATAAATTATATTTAAAAAAAAAAAAAGAGTACCTGGCATTGATGGTCACAAGGGATGTTCTAAAAAATCAAATACATGACAGGACCTTAAATAATAACGTACAAAGCCATTCAGATACAGTTCTTTAAAACTTGTTATGAAATTATGTTCTAAATGAATTAATGTATGTTGCCTTATTACTGTCATAGAACAGTTGCAAAATAGCAAGCCGATGAGCTTCTCTGCCTTGTTAAGGCCACTTATTTTCCAAATCTGTCACCCGTTATATGAAGTTGTCAGTTTACAAGTACACATAAAATGTCCCCAGTTTTGTTTTTCCCAGAATGACCTCTTGACCTGTTTGGCTGATAGTTTAAGTTCGTTCTTGCTGTGTGTGTGACCACGTATCTGAGTGGTAAAGTTTGTTCTGAGGAGCCCAGTGGACGCTCAAGCCCCTCTCCGGGGGTCTGTGAGGCCTTCTCCTTCCAACTTCAGGTTTATGTGAAGCTGCATGGAATCCTATTCAGCCAGAGCAATATATAGTAACACATTGAATGTAGAAGCAGATATGAAATCAAGATCTCTTCTTTTAAACCATGTTCATTTTTTAAACTTACAGAATTTTGAGAGAAAAATTTCTTTAACATAAATGGTATGACTTTTTCTCACTGAAACTTATCTTTGGTTTGGGAAAGAGTTATTTTTTATTTAAACATGTTATTTGTATTAACATGTAATAGATGCTGATTCATTTTTCATTATGAAAATGAATGCCATACAGATTTGGATCACATCTGAAGATGCCAATTTGTTTTAACAAACAGATCCTTGAGGTTTTGTTGGGGACATAAAATTGAGATACTGTGACATGATAGCATTTCATTTTTGCTTCTAGTTGCGACACTTTGCTTTTAAAAAGCACCCTATTCAATTCTGTGTATGTTTTCTTCTCTTTCCTCAGGTTTGTTTAAGCATCTTAAATACGTGGCATGGAAGACCAGAAGAAAAGTGGAATCCTCAAACCTCAAGCTTTTTGCAAGTAAACACATTTCTCTGAATTTCACTTAGAAAAATAAGAACTATCAACGTTTTAAAAAATGAGTTTTATGGGCGCCTGGGTGGCTCAGTCAATTTAAGTGTCCAACTGCGGCTCAGGTCACAGTCTCGTGGTTCATGAGTTCTAGCCCCACGTCAGGCTCTGTGCTGACAGTTCAGAGCCTGGAGCCTGTTTCTGATTCTATGTCTGTCTGTCTCCCTCCCCCTCCCTCCCTCCCTCCCTCCCTCTCTCTCTCTCTCTCTCTCTCTCTCTCTCTCCCTCTCTCTCTCTCTCTCTCTCTCTCTCTCTCTCCCCCCTTCCCCACTCACGCTCTCTCTCAAAATGAATAAATGTTAAATGTGTTCTTAAAATGTGTCTTAGTGAACAAGAAAAAACAAACCAAAAAAAATAATACAGCCACACTAAATAACTTGACAGCAGTTCGTACGGTAGAGTCTCATCTGGAGTTGAGAATCTTAATTTAGGGCATAAGACAAAAGTTGCATTTTGTCAAATTTACCTTTAAGTAAATTCTTAGGTTACCCCTGAGTTACTCTGGTATAAAATGATAACCTAAGACAGGTCAGTCTCTTCTTTCTCCATAGGGGCTTAAACTCATGGGAGTAGAATTTTATAAACTACTAGTATCACATTTTATTCCACATACAATATGGTTTTTCTGTAATCTCCTAAGTAACGGGACTCGTCTGAGACAGAGAAGCACTGTGGTGGAATTCATAAACTGGAACTTGGAGTTCTTACTTTGCCGAGCATCTGACACACATTTCATAGTCTGGGATTTTGGAAATTAATTTCCACAAGCCACTTGAGCACATAATATGTTCTATAATATCCCATCAGATGCTTTTTTGCTGATGCTTTATCTTAATAGTTCAGAATTTCAGCAAAGAGATGGACAGGTGTGCATGTTAACAGCATGAATTAACTTTTTTGCTTGCTCATTAAGGCAGCAAAAACAAATCATTACTGCTCATGAGAGTTTAAACTCACATTTAGGGGCGCCTGAGTAGCTCACTCGGTTAAGCGTCCAGCTTCATCTCAGGTCATGATCTCATGGTTTGTGGGTTCGAGCCCTGCATCGGGCTCTGTCCTAACAGCTAGCTCAGAGCCTGGAGCCTGTCTTCAGATTCTGTGTCTCCCACTCTCTCTGACCCTCCCCTGATCACGCTGTCTCTCTCTGTCTCTCAAAAATAAAAAAAACACACATAAAAAATTTTAAACTCATATTTAAAGTTTAGTATTTAAGGGCATCTGGGTGACTCAGTTAAGCATCCAGTTTCAGCTCAGGTCATGATCTCATGGCTCATGGGTTCTAGCCCCACATCAGGCTCTGTGCTGACAGCTCGAAGCCTGGACCCTGCTTCAGGTTCTGTGTCTCCCTCTCTTTCTTCCTCTCCCCTCCGCTCATGCTCTGTCTCTCTCTTTCTCTCTCCCTCTCAAAAATAAACATTAAAAATATTTTTTAAGAAAGTTCAGTGTTTAAGAGAAATCACCATAAATTATCCCTTGGTAAGTCTACTAAAGTTTGACCTACCCCTGAAAAGATTCTTTTTCTACATTCTTATTTGGAATTAGGTGAAAGAAAATACCAAAAATTAATTCTTTAGGGTGTCACTTTTTTGATTCACTGAAAAGACTTTGTAGCATCCTCATGAATTAAAGAAATAATACCATAGTATAATTTAGCATCCTCATGAATTAAATAATACCATAGTATAATTTTTCCCCTTTTGTTGATGTGGAGATTAGGAATAAAGAAGTCACGTGATTCATGCAGGAGAGCTGTAAGGAAGTGATTCCTCCCAAGTAACTACTGCTTCACTTTAGAAATGCTTATTTCAGGTCTAGTCCAAAAACTTTAAAATATTTTTTCTACGTGTATGTTACTCTTGTCAACACAAACTAAGCTTCATGAGTTTTCCTAAGAAAGGAAGCTCAAGAGATAACCTACTTCTCATGACGTAAATTAGATTTAGCTAAGAATTGAATTTTTTGTTGAATTTAGATTTTTAAAATAAGTTTACAACTAGTTTATTTTTGTTTATTTTTTTTTGAGAGAGAGACAGAGTGCAAGCCGGGGAGGGGCAGAGAGAAGGAAACAGAATCCAAAGCAGGCCCTGGGCTCTGAGCTGTCAGCACAGAGCCCGATGTGGGGCTCAAATTAACTAACCATGAGATCATGACCTGAGCCGAAGTCGGACACTTAACCGACTGAGTCACCCAGGCGCCCCAACAACTAATTAGTTTACATTTTGATTTGCTTTTAACTTTCATATGGCTTGTACATCTAATAGATAACCAAAATCTTGTGAAGAAACTTCTACGCAAGGGTTTAAATTTTACTGGTTTGGAAACTTAACTAACTACCCATGCATAAAAAATTATCTTTGTTCTGTATTCCCTTTAGAATTTGAGTTTATTTTGGTTTTTTTGGGGGGTTTTTTGTCATTTCACAGAATGAACATTAACATAGTAGATAAATCATCTGTACACTGTTCTGTTCACTTAGCATTAGAGCATATCCATTTTTCCAAGTTAGACTTTTATAATTTGTAATTGCTCTTACTAATCTTTTGAATTCATATACTGTAGTTGAACTGGTTCTCTATTATGACTAAATGTTTTGCTCCTAATTTTTTAGTTTTATAAATAATACAGTTATTATATGACTTTTTTTATATTTTAGATAGTTTCCTGAAACTAGGTTTTTAGATCTGTGGCAAATTGACTTGGGCAGGAGCAGGAGGAAGCTCTCTCTTTTCTCCGGCAAGAGTGAATAGTCTCAGCTTCTTCCAGATCTTAGGGGGGAAACTTTCAGTCTTTCCCCATCTCTTCATGTTGAAGACACTGCTCTTTACTCCTGATTTATTATGAATGGATGTTGAATTTTGTCAGATGCTTTGTCTGCATCTGTTGAAAAGATTCTACTATTTTTGGCATTTTATTTTATTAATATCTGTATTAATTTTTGGATGCTAAACCAACCTTGCATTCCTGGAATAAATTCCATTTGGTCTCTTGGTATATAATTCTTTTTAGATATTATTGGATTCGATTTGCTAGTAAGGATTTTTGCATCTCTTATTCCTAAGAAATACTGGTCTGATCTCTCTGTGAGCTGGTTTTATTAACATTATACAAGAAATAAATACATGTAGGCAGGACCACATTGCTCATTGTTGTCTTTTAGAAACGTTCTTTAGAGGCAGACTAGAAAGGCTCAGGGAAAATTACGTAATTTTTGGGGGGTTAGGTTTTAGGCCCTAATGTTGTTTTACTCTTTTATTTTATCACATGTGCACAAAGCATAAAAGTACTTTTGCTAGACTGAAAATCTTCCACAAAAAAAAATTTTTTTAATGCTTTAATTTTTGAGAGAGAGAACAAGCGAGCGAGCGTGAGCAGGGGAGGGTCAGAGAGAGGGGGAGGCACAGAATCCGAAGACAGGCTCCAGGCTCTGAGCTAGCTGTCAGCACAGAGCCTGATGCGGGGGTTGGACCCATGAACTGTGAGATCATGGCCTGAGCTGAAGCCGATGCTCCACCCAATGATCCACTCAGGTGCCCCCACAAAATTTTTGAAGGTTTTATACAATTAAAAACAATTCCAAAATATTTGAACAGTGACAAGCTTTATTAGAATTGCTTGGTTTCTCTGAGTGAGACTGTTAGAAGAAGAATAATGTTTTTATATAGAAATAATACATTTTGTAGTCTTATGGTATAGGTCTCATATCCACTAGTAATAGTCTTAACTATTAGCACAACTTAAAAATCAAAGTCACGGGCACCTGGGTGGCTTAGTTGGCTGAGTGTCCCACTTCAGCTCAGGTCATGATCTCACGGTTCATGAGTTTGAGCCCCACATCGGGCTCACAGCTGCTGTCAGCCTGTTAGTGCAGAGCCTACTTCGGAACCTCTGTCTCCCTCTCTCTGACCTTCCCCAACCTGCACTCTTTCAAAAATAAATATTTTAAGAATAAATAAAGTCAACGTCAGGGGCACCTGGGTGGCTCAGTCAGTTAAGTGTCCAACTTCAGCTCAGGTCGTGCTCTCTCAGGCTCTCAGCTGTCAGCACAGAGCACACTTCAGATCCTCTGTTCCTCTCTCTCTCTCTGACCTACCCTGCTGGTGCATTCTCTCTCTCAAAAATAAATGAACATTAAAAAATCAAATCAGAGTCATATTATTCTTTAGAACTATCATCAGAATTACTACATTAGCACCAAATGTTAGCATTGCTTTTATAACTGGTTTTTAATATTGCTATAATGTACTTTAAATATCTATTATAATGCCTTGTGAATAGTTTGCTCCAGTTGGATATTAATAAAAATATCATATGCAAGAGGAATTAAACATATTTAATGGCTCATGTAATCAACCATTTATAAATGTTAACAAAACATATATTTCCATTTCTCTTAAAATGGAACGTTCTGGAAATCAGCCACTTATTTACAGTCGTATTCAACAGCAGAGAGAGAGAGAGAGACAATATCCCAAGCAGGTTCCGCACTGTTCCAACATAGGGTTTGATCTCGCAACCGTGAGATCATGACCTGAGCCCAGATCAAGAGTCAGATTCTCAATGCACTGAGTCACTCGGGCGCCCTCAAGTGAGTTTTGTTAAGAGTGCAAGGTTAGCTTTGTCCTCTTTGAGAGTAAGATCAGTGTGAGCTCAGTAATGTCTAAATTGGTATGGAGTGTTTATAAACAGATTTTTTTTAGCAGGTTCAGGAAAGATCTTCATTTCTTTTTGTTTTTCAAGAATATAAAATGTAAGGTATATGAATATTTTATAAGAACCTATTGTATCTATTTTAATACTGCTTTTAATAATACAGCATTTCAGTGCCCTCATGATTAACATCAATTTTATGGTGATAAAAATATGTGGAAGCACATATTAAAAAATACCAATTTACTGGTAATAAAAATGTCTCATTATAATTGCTTGTCTTTATTTCTTTGTTCCATAGGTGTTGGTGTCTGTTCAGTCTCTTATATTAGTAGCTGAGCCTTACTTTAATGAACCAGGATATGAGCGGTCTAGAGGCACTCCCAGTGGCACACAGAGTTCTCGAGAATATGACGGCAACATTAGACAAGCAGCAGTTAAGTGGGCGATGCTAGAACAAATCCGAAACCCTTCACCGTGCTTTAAAGAGGTGTGTCCAGTGAAACTAGTGAAGGATTTTATTAAAGGCCATATAAGATACAGTTAGTATTGTGCTTGCCTTTATATTTAGATGATCTGTGATATACTCAATATAGTTTTTGATCATACAAGATGAGTAATAATATAATACAGATGAATTTTAAACCACCTACTTCCTAAAAGACATCTGACTATATTTTGGGACAATTTTTTAATTCCTTATTTTTAACAGTTACCATTCTACTAGCACACTATTAGACCTCATAAAAATATTATTTTTTATTCATGGTCAAGGTGCTTCCTAACGCCTTGCAAATGAAAACTTTTCCCTTCTGCTAATAGCTACGTGTGAATGTTGAAGAGAACAGATTTTCTTTCCTTTAGGTAAAAGTTGGACTTAGTGAGATTCTGAAACCTGTCTTGATACTCTCAAGTGCTTTTATTTCACCACTTCCTGAAATGTGACTCTTCTTCTGGTTAGTTGTCTCTCCATAATCTGCCTAAAATATGATTGTGTTCTTCACCTGTAATATCAAATTATCATATCGTACTTGAACTGTGTTATGAAATATGGTTCTTTTTAAAAATTGCTTCTCTTGATCATCAGTTCCTTAAATTGTGCTGGAAACTCAACCTTTTAGAGGAAAGAGTGGCATATTTACCTGACAGGAAATTGCCCTTTAGCCTAACGAAGCAGTGAGATGTGGCTGCTGCGTAACGTCCAACCCCAAACCCTCTTTTTCACCACACTGCAAGGATGGATTTACTTTGCAGAAATGTAACAGTATTCCTTCTTTTGTTTTTGTGTCTACTAAATGAATTCACACTTTGAATGATAACAAACATTGGGTATTTTATTTTTGCAAAGGCTTGTATTTTATTTTACCTTGAAAGGTGATAGGAAATCACTTTTTCTAATAT
This sequence comes from Suricata suricatta, assembly GCF_006229205.1. NCBI lineage: Eukaryota > Metazoa > Chordata > Mammalia > Carnivora > Herpestidae > Suricata > Suricata suricatta. The sequence goes on along the minus strand of NC_043703.1, from coordinate 139,777,832 downwards.
TACAGGAAATACAAACACTTTTTCTTTGTGCTCTTCAGCATGTTCTCACTTTTCTAGCTTGGGTTGCTGCTATTAAGTTAATTCCTTTTGTACCCATATCAAATGTCAACTGTTACTAGGCACTCCACTACGGTGCTCAGAACTCAAGAATAAATGAAACTGAGCTCCTGCCCTTGAAAAAAACGTCTATTTCTCCTGTTTTATCATGAATGAATTTCTTCAGTGCCCTTAGAACACAATATTGAATCCAGATACATAAACTACTTGACAAGTCCATTAGATGGTACCAGGAGTCCCCTTAACGCTATAAAAGTGAACTCTAGATTCTTCGTCTGCTCCCTCTCTCAGTACAAGTCAGATGCTTAACGGACTGAGCCACTTAGGCGCCCCGTGATTCTTTTTTCTCACATGCCACATCCAGTGTAATGATAAATCCTCTTGGCTCTACTCTTCGAAACAATCAAAATCTGGTGGTTAAAGCCATCTTTGCCATGACCAGCCTATTTCAAGCCATCGTTAATTATCTCTTGCTTGGACGGTTGAAGTGGTTTCCTCACCAGGTTCCTCACTCTTGTCCCCCTGCCTACTCTCTCCATCCCACTCCAGTCCTTATTGTGGCCTGCAAAGCCCTGCATTGGCCCCTGTCCTCTCATTCTTCAGCATCTCTAGGATTTTAAAAGCTTTTCATGCTTAGGATGTGCACCAACTGGAAGCGTGATACACTCTGATGGGAATATAAATCAGTAAAGCCTCTTTGGAAACCCCTGTGGCAGGACCTTATCAGCGGAGTAGATGCCGAAAGACTGGCAGTTCCACTCCTGGGTATGTGCTTCATAGAAACTGGGTACATACTGGTGTAGAGAACATACATTATGTAATTTAGAACTGCCAAAAATTAGAAACAGTTTATTTGTCTATCAACAGAGTGGATGGACAAATTAGGGAATGCTCATAAAATGGAATACAGCACTGTGAATGAGTGAACTGCCATGCAGGTTAACATGAGCAAACATCGTGAATACAATGTAGGGCATAAGAGGCCAGATACAGATGGTACATTCCATATGCTTCCTTTTATAAAAAGTTCAGAAGTGAGTAAAATGAACTTAGGCTTAACGAAGTCAGGATAGCGTATACCCGTGCATGAGGATTCGTGGCAGGAGGCAGCACAAAGGGGCTTGCGACGTCCTGGCTAACGTCCTGCTTCTCCTCCAAGTAGAGATCACCTTGGTGTGCACTGTGGGAAAATGCATCCAATGCTATGCTAAGCTTCACTTTTAAAATGTATTGAGGGGCACCTGGGTGGCTCAGTCAGTTGAGCATCCGACTTTGAGTCACGTCATGATCTCATGGTTCATGGGTTCGAGCCCCGTGTCTGGCTCTGTGCTGACCAGTAGCTCAGAACTTGGAGCGTACTTCGGATTCTGTGTCTCTCTCTCTCTGTTCCTCCCCTGTTCACGCTCTGTCTCTGTCTCTCAAAAATAAATAAATGTAAAAAAAAATTAAAATAAATGTATTGAAATAAGTGTGTAAGTATTTATATTCCGTTGATGTATAATTTGTTGGTTTGTGGATAAGAATTTTTTCTCTGGAAGAAAAACTGTTTAACACCAGGAACTCCCGAGTTGGGGGATGACTTTTGCAAAAAGCAGATAAGTATAATTTGAAACCATAGGTTTCTCATCCTTTAGAATCTAGCTCACATTAAAGGGGGCATTCTTCTTCCTTGAATGCTTTCCTGCCTTTCCCTGTCAGATGTGCCTTTTTGACTTCCCTGGGGGCTTTCTGTTTGCTTTTTCTTCAATTTATTTTCATTTTATTTCAGTTCCATTATAATATACTAACATACACTGTTATATTAGTTTCAGGTGGATGGACAATACAGCGATTCAATAATTCCACACGCTTTTGTTTTTTAGTACCTTTTTCTGATGCGTGTACCTCCTGTCTGGCTCTGTGGTGTCTTGGTTCATCATGTCAGGCAGTGTCTACTTCTGTGTCCCTGTAGGCGTCAAGAGCAGTAACTGTCATATGTTACAGGATCTGCTTGGTGTTTTACATCCATTCCCAAGTTCCCCAGATCAGATCTGGTAGCTGTTACTGCCTTTTCTTTAGGGGGATAAGCTCATGGGATTACAGTGGCTCACCCAGCATACAGAGGGGTGTTTTTAATTGATTTAATATAATTTCCAGTTTGATCTATTTTCTAACTTACATTTATCAGACGTAGACTCCTGCTTCTACAGGAAGAAATTTAATTTTTCAGATAGTTTTTTAAATTCCAGATGTAAACTACAATTATTATAAGGAAAGTTTACTTTATAAGATACAATTTTATCTAAAAATTAACCAGAAGATAAAATAAGAAAGTAGTAATAGTGCTGTTTTTTAGGACTCTATTCTGATTTCTGTGTGAATGGCTTTGACATTTGAATGCCTTTAGCTATTTGATATTTAGTTATTTAGATATTTGTAGATTTCTCTTTTACAGGTAGAAAATTCGCCGATGTTTCTATTGTCAATACTTTCCTGATTATTTTCTCCTGGTTATTTATTTATTTACACTTCTTACCTTGTGAATATACTACATTATACACATCTTTATTTTCTCTGATAGGACTATTGGGGCATTATTTTTTGTGTACAGCTGGGCATCTCAGCACATGGCATCTGATGTCATAGCATGATTCTTCCCTGTTAATACAGAATTCAGTAAATTGAGTTGTATGGGGACAAAAACATTGTAATTGTCTTTTAAATTTCATTTCATTGTGGGGTGGCCGGGTGGCTCAGTCGGTTGAGTGTCTGACTTCAGCTCAGGTCATGATCTCACAGTTTGTGAGTCGGAGCCCCGCATCAGAGCATCAGGCTCTGTGCTGACAGCTTGGAGCCTGGAGCCTGCTTCTGATTCTGTGTCTGTCTTCCTCCCTCCCTCCCTCTCTTTCTCTCTCTCCCTCTCCCCCACTCCCCTGCTCACACTCAGTCTCTCTCTCTCTCTGTCTCTCTCAAATAAACATTTTTTAAAAAATTTATAAATTTCATGTCTTTGTAATACTACTTATTCTGTCTTTTAAATTCTGACTTCAGCAAATGTTGTTCCCTTGGTTGCTGTATTCTTAAGGTTATACACAAACATTTCTACTTGAAAAGAGTGGAGATCATGGCCCAGTGTGAGGAGTGGATTGCGGACATCCAGCAGTACAGCAGCGACAAGCGGGTCGGCAGGACCATGTCCCACCACGCGGCAGCTCTCAAGGTGAGGCCTCCAGATGGTACAGGAATCAGAAGGATTTCCTTCTCCTTCCCTTATTGTTTTCTGCTGTTGCCCCCAGTGGAAGGGGAATTGGGGTAGAGAACTTGTGGGTCACCAGCATGTTAACACATTCTACGGCCTGAGAGATGGCTGTGTCGTTGGCTTATCTTGTTTCTGAGGTCAGAGATCACCACCTTCCTCATTCTGCTCCTCCTTCTTTTACGTTGTCAGTGCAGGACACAGGGCCTCCTCCATAAAAATTGTTCTGGAATGTTGGTTCGTTAGTTTTCAAAGTCAACTGTTGACACAACAGAACTTCAAACCCTGGTGTGATATTTGAGGTCATCTCTCTCCCACTAGGAAATTATAATCCACAACTTAATATTCGTAGACAACTGATCTCTCTCTGTTAAGTCTGCATCTTCCCTTAAATGGCAGTGTGGTATCATACAAAATTATATACTCTCTCTAGGTCTGTTTTTTTTTTCATTTGCTTAAATTGGGGGAGGGAATTAGGATGATGAAATTGTGTCTAAGGATTTTTCTAGCCTTCAGTGTGGTAATTAGCAGGAAACATTTTGCAGATGTTCTACATCGACCTGGTGTGCCTGATGAATACTCGTTTGCATTAAGTAAAATAATGGTGGGTTTATTTTCATTTATAGACTTTTTCTCAGAAATATTTAGCCAGAGGCAAGATGTATGATAAGTCAAGGGGTTACTCTCTTTAATTTAAAAGAGTATGTTTTGCAAATGAATGCTATCCTATGAATCATAAGTAATGCCGTTTCTGCTGCAGGCATGGAGGCCTGGGGAGGGTCTGTGGGCACGCCACTTGCAGCTTTTTAGCAACATCAGTTATTTTGAGGTTCGAGATTTTTGCCAGTTTTGTTCGCTGCCTCCTACAATAAATAGCATCAGGAAGGTGTCCAGTAAGTATTCGTAGTCCTAATGCTTTGGGTTTTGTTTTAAACTTTTTTCGTCTATGTTAGAATCCCAGGATTTACAAGTCCAACCTCATTTATTCCCCCTGTGTAGCGTCACACTGCTCAGCTCCGGGAAGAGCTGCTCAAACTTCCCTGCCCCGAAGGCCTGGACCCTGACGCCGACGAGGCCTCAGCGATGTGCAGCGCCGCAGCGGGTGCCGAGGGGACTCTAGTGCGTGACCAGGCCAAGCCCAGCAGCAGCAAGGAACTCCCCAGTGACTTCAAATTGTGAGCTGCGTCGGCATGGACTTTGTAGACACAAAGGCTTTGAAGCACAAGCCAAATATGTCAATATTTGTATGTAAGAAACTAATTATGTAATAGTTATTGAAACGGAAACTATACTATGCCCTTAAGGAGATCCAGTTTAATTCAAGGTGATCTTTTATTTACCTGTACAAGAGTGTAAACTTTTTTGTGCTTTTATTTTTCAATTGTGAGAACCACTGATTGGTATGTTCAACAAATTTGTGTATACAAAGAAATGGATAAATCACTGATATATAAGGGAAACTACCTTAGGAAAGAATGTTTACTGAATGTTTATTTTATTTTTTTTTTTTACTGTAGAGTGAGGGGTTGTTAACAAAGAATATATATTGGTCATTCTTACAACTACTATTTAAAGTCAGCAACTTTTCACTGAATTTGATAGATTTTATGTTTGGCCATATCTTCATGCTCATATTTGATTTCTGAAGACCTCCTACATACACTTAAATAAAAGTTAAATGGACATACTCCCTCTTTTTTGATTTACTGGTACATTTTTTAAATGATAAATATGCCATAAAATGCATTATAGCTGGAGACTTGCACTTGTATGGATGAATTTATTACATTCAACCTATTTAATTTTATGCCTTCTAATTCTACAATGCAGAAAAACAATAAATGAACATGATTTTATTCTATGCCAACATTTGGGCCTGTGAATGTATCCGTTATTCGAATTTAAGTATATGGAAAGGAATGGTCAATTTGAAAAGTCGCTCTAAACTGATTTTTTTCCTAAAGGGCTTCTTTTTTCCTGGACTCTGGTTTTCATGACTCTGGTTTCACGTGTCTGTATGAAGGCTCTGTAGAGCGGAGAGGACCCTCTCTGGTGCTGTTACAGTCCGTTCTGTACCTGCCGCAAAGGCTCGTTTTCATGCAACTTCTTCCTAGAGCCAAATAAATAAAGACTTAGGTGTATTAGTATGTCTTCTTTCTAAACCGGTTTGCCATGGTGTGAAATGCTACTTCTACAAAGAATTGGACACTTCCAGGACCTAAGCCTGGGAAAGGAAAGGATATTTTTCAAAGACCAGTTATCACAAAGGAAAAGTTAAGTGTGTAAAATGACCTGGCCTGCGGGAACCTTGAATCCAGAGCTGACCGAGAGCGTCTGTATTGTGAACAGCGAGCTGCTCTCTGAAGCGACAGGGGAGCTGGGAGTGTGACGCTCTCTGACGTACGAGGGGTCGTGCTCCTTACGCGTGGACAAAGGAGGGGACAGACCGCATGTGACCAGGAAATGAAAAGTTCTGAAACACACACTGTTGCATCTGGTGGGTGGTGAGTTACACCAAGAATGACAAAATGAAGTCCATTGGTGAGGACGAAGAGTCATTAAATGTCATCCACACACACGCTAGCTGAAGTCCAGGTATAAAATGATGAGTAAGAAGTAAAAGGCCAGTCCTCTAGGCTCTTTGTTTTTTGGTCTGTCGGGGTTCTGTCGGGGATAGATGATAAAAGCTGTTATACCAAGTGCATTATTTGTCCCCAACATGGGATTTATTTTTAATCATTAAAACAAGGCTGGGTCATTTTCTCCAGTTCACACCACTCGTCTCCAGAAAGCCTTATAAAAGAAAAGTAGCAATACCCCTACAACAAGGTCCGATCCATGTTTTTACAAAACCAAAACCTAAAAGTCTGAATTTGAGATTGATAACTTTCGGATGCTTCCATCTGGGATCCTGAGTTTATGCCAGCAAACATTTGAGCACTCACTTTGGTACTAGGCACAGTTTCTGGACTTCAGGGTTGGATGGCAGACCTGGAAACTTAACGCCGGTATAATTGGCACGTGCTCCGGTAGAGTTTTTGTAGGGTACCAACTGCATTCCCCTGGGAACGCAGGGGAGGAACACTTAGCTGGCAAAATGTTAATGAGCATGGAGGTGATATGGTCAGGAAAGCCTTCCTTAAGGAAGGTATCCTGAGTCTTGAAGGATGAGGATAAAGACTCTAGGCAGAAGGAAGTTATTACAGACACAAGGGAACAAGAGGAGAGCCTGAGTTAGGAGCACATTGATCATAAGAGACAGTGGGATAGTCAGATGTAGACTTTAGTATTAGAAAGACAGGACGGCTTGGATCGTTTCTTGCGAAGGAGCTGTAACATCCTGTGGGTGATGGAGAGCTCCCAAGGAGCTTTAATTAGGGAAGCAACCTGGTCCTACTGTTTCGGAAAGATGATTGTACCAACTATGGGACAGTAAGGATATGAGTTCAGAGCCCACTGGAGGTCAAGTGGTAGGGCATAAACTAGGACAGAGAGGTAGAAAGGAAGAGGGAGGAAATACATATATATTTTTGGTGTAGGAATAACCAGCATATTTACAGGCTAAGGAGCCTGAGGGAAGGTGTGGAGGTAAGCATGAAGTCCTTAGAAAAGGACAGAACGAAGACCAACAGGTGTAGGATGGCCTAGATCCAAAAGAGCACGCACAGGAAATGCGAAGAAGTTTGGAAACCAGTAATGACCATTTGGCTGTTCTTAGAACTATCAGCTATGAAGAGGTTTTTTTTTAATGTTGGTTTATTTTTGAGAGAGAGAGAGACAGAGTGTGAGTGGGGGAGGGGCAGAGAGAGAGGGAATCTGAATCTGGAGCAGGCTCCAGGCTCTGAGCTGTCAGCACAGAGCCTGATGTGAGGCTCGAACTCAAAAACCACAAGATCATGACCTGAGCCAAAGTCAAGACGCTTAACAGGCTGAGCCACCTGTTAAGTACAGAAATAAACCGCTTAGACACCATTGTAGCTTTAAGACCAATATCTTCAAAGTCAGATGAACAAGTTCTATAAATTTTTTTTATGTTCTATAATTTGGTTGATGAAGGACAAGATGGGTGAGGTGAGATGTTCTAGTTAATGTGTCTTAAACTGGTAAAGGGTCAAAGTTTTTGCTTCCTTTCTGTTAGAGACCCACCCCGTACTTTAAAGGATGCCGTAAAAAGGTTGCAGCCTGCGCATTGTTTTCTTCTTACTTTCTGTCCATAGCCCATTGCAGACTGGGAGCACTCACATGTCTTGAGCAGCATGGTGCTCAGCAACTCAAATGAGGCTTAGCCCTTAGCTGGGCAGTACTCCCTGGCCATTTATTCCTTAAACAAAGCTGATTATTTAAGTAAATGAATTAATACAGTTGGCACTTGAAGTTGTATTCTGGTAGGACCTTGTGTAGGTGCTCGAATAGTATTTTGCAGCAACAAGCTTCGCATCTTGTGAGGTAATGAGACTGTTGAGAGCAAAAGATTCCAAGGTGGAAACACACATGCCCACAGGATCAGCCTCAACATGGGAACAACAGATCGGGCTGCAGACCCGCGGGGAGCTGGACAGACTCGGCTGCGGGGGCAGGCGGGGCGGCCTGGGCTTCGTCTGGCTTCATCATGCTGAGGGGGTTTGGTACTATTCTAGTTCAAGGTACAGCTCACTATGGACAATTGGGGAAATCCTGAAAAAGTATAAAATGTGAAATTAAACAGTTTTCTGGTATCCAAATCTATTTTCTATACTTACCTTTTCTATGTAATTGTTAGATTGCATATACAGTTCTACCAACTTTTTAACAATGTGTTAGGAACACTATCATTAAGGAAAATAAATGGCTACATGAATATGGATATACTTACCCAGTCCCGTACTGTTGAACATTTAGGTTATTTCTGTTTTTCAGATTCCAAATAATGCTCTATTGATATGGTCAATACCTTTATTTCCTTATGAGAAATCCTGGAAGTAAAGTTATGAGGTCAAAGGTTTTGATATATATAATGATGACTTGCTTCCCAGAGAGGAGGTATTGATCCTTTCTTACAGTGTCTGTTAACATTGCCATGCCCCGGCCTGGCATTGGGGATTAGAGTTTTTTAATCTGGCATTTTTACCTATCATTAATCAAACATGATTTTATCTGCATTTCTTCAACATTGTGTTAGCCATTTGAATTTCTACTTTGTCAATGATGATTTTACACCTCTTACCAATTTTTTTTGTATTGTTTTAATGTTTTAATATACATGAGCTACTTGTGTAGTAGGATGTTATTTTTTATCATTCTTATTTGTATTTTTCCCAAATGGCCTTTTAATTTTTCTCACAGAAGTTTTAAATTATCATGAAATAATCTATTGATCTTTTCCTTTGTGATTTTAATTGCTTCTTTATTATTTTAAAGGGCGTCCATATACAAAGACCAAAGAATCCTGTACTTTCTAACAGGGATTGGTTTGATATTGGTTGTGAGCGTGTCTGGAGCCCAATTGGAACAGGTGAAACCACTCTCTGGGTCTCACCCGCCATTCTCCTAGGCTCCCACCCAGCCCAGCACAGTGGTAAGAATGCAGAGCCCTGGCGCCTGGGTGGCTCAGTCGGTTGAGCGTCTGGCTTCAGCTCAGGTCATGATCTCGTGGTTCATGGGTTCAAGCCCCACGTCAGGCTCTGTGCTGACAGCTCGGAGCCTGGAGCCTGCTTCCGATTCTGTGTCTCCCTCTCTCTCTGACCCTCCCCTGCTCTCACACACACACACTCACTCTCTTTCTCTCAAAAATAAATTTTTTTTTAATTAAAAAAAAGAATGCAGAGGCCATGTGCTCAAGTTGGAAGGTGCCAGCCAGGTTAAAAGGAAGCTCTCTCTCTCTCTCTCTTTTTTTTTTTTAAAGTAGGCTTCAGACCCAGCAAGGAGCCCAGTGTGGGGCTTGAACTCACGACCCTGACTGAGATCAAGCCCTAAGCTGAGATCAAGAGTCAGTTGCTTAACCAACCAACTGAGCCAGCCAGGTGCCCCAGAAGGCGGGTGTACCTTTTTGGAGCACCTGGCTGCCTCATTTGGTACAAGCCCCACATTGGGCATGGAGCCGACCGACTTAGAAAAAAAAGCAGCAGCAGCTCCTTCCATTTTTTCTCCTGAAAAGCTTCCCAGTTTCCTGCAGCTTTCCATCTTTCAGCTGCCACTCTCTTCGGGCTTCAGGCTAGTGGAGCTGACCCGAGTCCTCTGAACGGTCCATTTCCTAGATAGAAGAGGCATCCTCTGGCTGCCATCCCTTCGCCCCTCGGTGTGATCCTGTAGTGACCCCACGGGCTCCACCACGTGACTGCTCTCCTCTGCTTCCTTCCGTGTTCCTGCTCAGCTGCACCGGCTGTTCTCTCATGCAGGAAGAAACGGCACTGGTCGCTATTTTGCAGCTTTATATACTTCCTGTTTCTCCAGGGAGGGAATGCCTGATCCAGCCATGTCCAGGCTGTTGGGGGCCTCAGGATCCTGATCCTTCCCCACCTCCCTGGCCTCCTCTTTTCCAAGGGCTAGGTCACAAGGGCAGACCTGGACCTACTTCATTCCTCCCCCTGCTCCCATCCTGCACTCTGTTCCTTGCTATTGCTTTTCCCTAGCCTTCCTACAGATTTCATTCTTTGGTCTCTCTCTTTTCAGAGGCCACAAAGCCCCATCTCCCTAGGATGGTTTTCATTATTTAGAGGGACAGTTAGAGCTCTTGTAGCTGGTTTTAGCTGGTTGTGCCCTGAGACTTAAATGACACAGATTTCTTACCGTTTACTTCCGAAGACTATCTGGATCTTCTTTAACCTGGCAATTACATATGTATCTGATTGAATTCTGTAATTCATGCATGACCCCATTTATAAAAGGAGAGTATTAGACTCCCTTTATTTCACGTTGGATTTACTCTAAAATAGTGGTCGAATTTTTTTGTGTGCACTGGTTCTGGCCAGCCTTAGCACACCAGTGCTTTATCACACTCGGGAGCAAGGTCTTTGTTTTTGTGTGTGTGTCTCTTCCGTTGTACTGCGAGTTTCCTGAGTGTGGGGACTGTTTCCTGCTGGCACCTTCGCTGCCGACACAGTGTCCAGCAGAATGAGGTATTTAATAAATAATTATTGAATTTTTTAATGTTTATTTCATTTCTGAGAGCGAGCGAGCGAGAGAGAGACCAAACGTGAGCAGGTAAGAGGCAGAGAGAGAGGGAGACACAGAATCGGAAGCAGGCTCCAGGCTCTGAGCTGTCTGCACAGTCTGACATGGGGCTCGAGCTTTCCAACCGTGAAATCAGGACCTTAGCTTAACCAACTGAGCCACCCATGGGCCCCTGAATTATTGAATTACTTTTTTAAGAAGAGAATAGTGGTTGAAACTTTCCTGAAGTCTTTTTAAAACCTTAATTTACTTAATGATTTGATCTTTAGGTTTTAAGGTTAATCTAACCTTAACCGAAAGGCTTCTGAATTTGTCTTATGTAGTGTATTTTTTATTATTTTTAAATTTTACGTAGGAGGTTTTTTTTAATCCCTTTTTTTTACCCTACTGTTCTTAAACATTTTTTTCCATCTGAGAGTTTCACAGGTAGTTGAATTAATTGATGCAGTACTGTAGTTCAAGATCATAACCCGTCTTAAATGTCTTGTTCCTTCTCTTCCTGACCTTGATGATAGCCCTCTACTTGACTTTTGACAATAGTTTTAATTTAACTTCCTATTTGTCTTCTAAGCTTGCAGCTTTACAGTATAATTGTCTTTTTGTTGTTGTTCTTAGATTTTTTTTTAATTTTACACAAGTGGATATTTAAAATGAAAAGAGATCATAATTAAAATGCTACAAAGTGCTAAAAATAACCTAACACTAATTGACATATACGTCTTTATAATCAGTTTCCCATACATATTTTGGCTGCAGTCTTTTCACTGTTGTTTCCTTGGCTATAAACTTCCAATCACCTCTTCACAGGCCACAATATTCCTTATTTCTTCCAGTTGATTGATATTTGTGTTTTATTATTAATGGTAGGGATGCGTAAAACGTACAACTTTACCCACGAACATATGCACTGTATATACTATTCCAACAGGATTGTGTCCAACCAACACATAAATCCTGTACTCCATGATTCCCACCAAAAAAGAAAAAAACATGCTAGTTTTATAATTTCTTTATTTTTTGTTCTTGTTGTCAACCAAGATATTTTAATCCTTTGGTTTATTTGAATTTTCTCTCTTATAGTGGTTTCAGTTTTAACTACTTCTTATAAATGGACTCTTTTCCTGTCAGTTTAAAAAAAAAAATTCAGGCAGGGGCACCTGGGTGGCTCGTCTCTTGATTTTGGCTCAGGTCATGATCCCAGGGTTGTGAGATTGAGCCCCTGCTTCGGGCTCTGCACTGAAGGTGGAGCCTGCTTAGGACTCTCCCTTTCTCTCTGCCCCTCTCCCCCACTGATGTTCACTGTTTCCAAAATAAAATAAAAATATATTAAATGAGGCAGAAAAGGCACTAAGCATCTGTTTCTACGGACACAGTGATAAGCAGATTGGCATACTCCCTCTGCTCACAGAGGCTGCGTGGTAAGAGGGAGCTCTGGGCACGTGATTCAGGATGATCAGTGCCTAAAAAAGTGTGGGGTCTCTGAACATCTGCTGCCTTCTCTCCCTCTGGGAAGGCGGGTCCAGCCTTCCATCAGTCTGACTCCTTTCCAGACCAGTTGTGATGTCAGGGACGTTGCTGAAATCACTGGTTGTATTCTTTTTAAAGTTATCCAGGAATTCCTCCAGAAGGGATTGGGCAGCAGACTTCTGGTCCCTTGAGAACAGGTCACTGCGTGACCAGGAAAAACCCATGTTTCCTTTCGTCCAGTGGCCACGCAATCAGTGAGCCCAACACTCCTCTCAGAAAATAGGACCTCTGTCTGCTTAAGGTCAAGATCAGACACAGCTTCCCCATTTAAGGTCATGACTTCATGGCCCTTTCTCAGCCCTTCTCCATACACCAAGCCATCAGGGAGAATGTCACTTTTAAGTATTTGGCTGAGATGCTGATGCTTGTCCACCTGCACAACCCACCAAACCCAAAGTCAGACACCTGCCCGAGCTGCACATCATAAACCTTGTGTAAAACTCAAACATATTCCTGACACGAGTAGAGTTCCCTTTTGGCCAGGCATTGATGAGGACTGAGCCTTCTCACAATTTTAGATACCTGATTATTCGGAAAAATTTCCATAGACCTCTTCTCACTCTGTACACTTCAAGTCTTGTTTCTCTTCCATCACCCACCTACCCCTGGTCCAGAGCACCGTAGGACTTACTTATTTCGCGCTCAGACCTTCAACCTGTAGTTTTGCTCCATAAGAGATCAACACAGAGCTGGCTATAGGAGTATTCCCAGAAGCCACATTTTAATTATCCATAGAAATGACTGTAAACTACATAAATCTATCCTGCTGAACCAACATCAAATTCATTCCCCACTCCCCGGACCCCCCAAATTACTACAGCCACTCCAATGGTCATTTGATTGAAGGGAGTGTATCTGAGTAAAAGTCAGGATAGACCTAACTGATTAAGTCTGACTTGAAAATGGCTTACTTGAAAAAAAGAAGTTTGATTAGGATATATTTCAGATACCATATAATGCACCCATTTTAAGTGATTTTTAGTATCGTCACAGATACATGCATCCATCCTTCACTATCCCTAATTTTAGAACATTTTTTATTGCCTCAAGAAGAAACTACTTTTAGCTTTATCTTTCACCCCCTTTTCCCTTGCGCCCCACCCCCCACCAGCCCTAGGCAATCAATCTCCTTTCTGATACTTACTAAATTGTTTATGATCAAGTGGCCACAATGTTAGGAGCTTTCCCAGAGCTTTAGGAGGGACTGTGAACCTTAAATTTCATTAACCTCTACCTTTATTTTTCAGGAATCCACACTTTCAGCTCCCTGCCATTCCTGGGGTTGAGTGGATCTAGTAGGATGTGTGTCTGTGTGTTTTCTGTGAAAACTCTGGAGGATCAAAAGGAGCTCATTTGGAAAATCGGGTCAAACGGAGTAAAACGAGAGAAGCTCGGGGAAGAAAGGATTCAAAAGGTTACAGAGACTTTGAGATTATCTTGGAGTTCAATTTTTTTTTTAGGGCTCACTTTTCCAACTAAAGAAGCTGCCTCTGGGCTCCTAATCGTTTTAGAATGCCTCTTAAGCCTATTAACTTCTTTCTGTCAAAAGCTCCTCATAGTGGCCATTGTTAGTCTTGTCTTTTCTATTTTTTCTTTTCTTTTCTTTTCTTTTCTTTTCTTTTCTTTTCTTTTCTTTTCTTTTCTTTTCTTTTCTTTTCTTTTCTTTTCTTTTCTTTTGTTTAACTTTCCTATTTACTAAGAAGTGGTAAAAATTCTAGAGTTAGGATTAGGGTGTGGTTTTATGTAAGAGGTAGAAGTTCTTCCAGGAGACAGTTTAGACTTTGACATTGACACACCTGTAACACACCAAGGAGGAGGCCAGCGCGGTTACCTTCACGGCGTGTGCTTGGTAACTAACTGTATGTCAAATCTTCCAATTGCGTGGGTGCCTCGCCGTAATGCACTGCATGACCAGTGAGCCAATAATCACTGACCTTAGAGTCTGGATTAAACAAAGTTTCCTTCTTTCACAGATCGACAAGGTGGGGAGTGAGTGCTTTTCATGGATGTTTTGCAGGGGACTCAAGGCCAATATTGACCCATGTTTTTTTCCATGAATCTGTCTTCTGTTTAACACACCTGATGGTCAGCTTGGATTGGAGCAGAGACTTACTGGGCCTGTGTTTCCATACGTTCCCTCTGGAATATTCCCTTATACACCCTGCAGAAAAGGACAATTCAGGCCAAGCAAAAACACATGAAGCAAGACTTTGGGCACATGGTCCAGCATCAGCAAAACCCAAACACGTCCCACAGTGGTAAGCAGGGCGGAGGGCGGCGGCGGCCTTCGAGGTGACTCCAGTGGTCCCGCCTCCCTCTCCGTACAGGTGGGCGGGACACACAGACTTGTGAAGGGATACTCCCGAGATTAGGTTATGAAAGGATGGCAGCCCCCATATTGGATCTCCCTTTAAGAGAAGCCGACTGCCACCGTGTGGAAAGGACCTGATGTCTCTGGGTAACACCATTGAGACCAGAAGGCCTGCCACGTGATAAGCCTGGAAGAGGATCTTAGGGTTGAACCTCTTTGGGAGCGACTCTGAGCCTGAAAATAAGCCACGCTGCACCCAGGTGCCTGGTCCTCAGAAATTGTGAAATAATAAAAGCCTGTCGTTTGAAGCTGCTAAGTTTTAGAGTGATGTTTTACAGAGCAACAGACATCGAATACAAGCAAGGTCTGGCACAGATATTTATCAAACGATGTACCTTGCACACAAAAATCTGATGATCTCGTAAAAGCTTGCCGAGTGGCGGTGCACCTCTATACCAAAAGGTCTGATATCTTAAAATAAATGACTAGGCCTAATGACATTATATGAAAACTTACTTCAGGACAAACTGAGGATAATAGACAAAGTTCAGTGGGGGAGCACAATGTAACAACTGAGCCACCCAGGCGCCCCTCAACCCATTCTCTGCCGTCTCGGTTGGTTTTCCCCTTAAACGTGATACTCTTCCCAAACTTCAGCAGTCTTCCTGCTACATGCTTGAAGAGGAAAAGCCCTCCTCGTGCTGTATGCATACAATTTTATGACAGGATGTCTGTGGCTCTGATGTTGCAAGAGAAGTGTCTTCGGACCCAAAAGGAGAATTGAGGAGACAGTGTGACTGGAAGGGAAAATATCTTTTTCCAAACTGTAGAAGGATCAGGTCACATAGAAGTCTGCCCATAACAGTTCCACAGGAAGATGCAAATGGAGATACACATGACATATAGTTAAATATTTAAGTTATTAAAGTAATTATTTTTTTAATGTTTACTTATTTTGGAGAGAGAGAGTCAGAGCATGAGGGGCGGAGGGGCTGAAAGAGAAGGAGACACAGGATCTGAAGCAGGCTCCAGGCTTTGAGCTGCCAGCCAGAGCCTGACACGGGGCTGGAATTTAGGAGCTGTGAGGTCCTGACCTGAGCTGAAGTCAGAGACTTAACCCACTGAGCCACCCGGGCACTCCTCACACTAATGGTTCTATGTGAAATATATCCTATCACCTTACTTTGACAAATGTTATCTTCATAACCAAAAAAATGTGTTAAACTGTGTTTTTAAGTGCCAGTCATCAAAAAATTAAAATAATTAAATTATTGGGCATGTTGAAGTATTCTTTTGATTGGCCAGTATTGTGCAAAATACAAACTGTAATCAATAACTACCAAAGTTTTCATGCTGGTTAAAGAAAGCTAAACTTTTAAAATATCTTAAACATTTAATCCAATCTTTTATAAAAACAAAATTCCACAGTTCTAGTGTTTGATGTCATCTGCTGGCTAACGTGAAGAATTGGGGACATATTACATCTTATTTGAATGGCACATCTGAGTTGTTTAAACCTGTGAAGTGTTTTGTAGCTGCCTTCCCTGTCTGTCATAAATAAAATTCTGTTTCATGACTACCTCCAGAACAAAAAACAGAACACAAAGAGTAGCACACAAAGGCACGAATGTCACTACTGTGAAAAGACACTTAATTACACAAGAATCTGTTACATTCATGCCAAGAGGGAGATTTTAACGAGTTTTAATTGTCTTTCTCTTAACTATGACCTTCTGGAACTCAAAGCCTCCCTGTATTTCTAATTCATCAGGACGTGGATAATATGTACAAACGCCTTTCTCTGGAAGCTGAACAGTCTAAATCGAGAGGGTACCTGCTCAAGGTCACCTTGTGTCCTCGGATCTTGAGTGACCCGAGCCCTCACTCATGTGTTCTTTCAGTTAGTGTGTTTGTGATTCATGGGTCCCTTTAGAGCTCCACCCAGGGGAGGGGGCCACCTTATGTAATTCTAAGTATGTCTAAGAGTTCTTAAGTCAAGGGAGGGATGGCACTCTCTAAATAGAGCTGGTTGGATCAAGCCTGGATTATGTGAGACAGAGAGGCATTGTTCCTGTATCTCTATTTATGTCTCCTTTGTACCCATTTTGCCTTTGGTGAGGTCTTGTTGAAAGCCTTATCCTATTTTCACCAGCATGAAGACCTATGGAGGGAAGGGTCTTATTGTGCTTTGTGGGGAAACAGCATACCCTCGAGGGGAGCATGCTAGGCTAGTGTTTAGAGCCAAATTCTAGAAGCCCCACGGACAAAGTAGAGCCTAGGAGGACATCACTGGGCTGCCGGGCTTCAGCCCCTACTTACCAGGGCAATTTCTGAAGAAGGAAACCTTATGGGATCTGGTTGCCTCTCATTAAGGAGGGCAGCTGTCTTGTTATGTCTCTTTTGACGTCTATTCCACCAACATTCCAACCTCACCTGCAAACATCCTTTCCTCTGCTTCTCCAATCTTTGCTTTTAGGGATTTTTAGCATCTGTACGAAGCTAATCTAAGCTCTAGAGCTGTTTCTAGTCTTTTCTAGGGAAGCTATTTTACTTATGTACCTACGTGCTCTGTCCTGCAGACCAGTCACACTTGTCATCCACCGTTGTCACCAGCTGTGGAGAGCATGGAGCTTTGGGGGTTGGACTAGGTTCAAATCTCAATGTAATCTTGGGCAAGGTACTTATCTCTCAGTTTCCTTATTTGAAAAATTGGCTTAATAATATTTGCCATAAAAAGTTATTGTAAGAGTTAAATGAGATATCCATTTAACTGTGTTTAATACCACATCTGCTTTGTCTTATAACTTCAGTCCTTGTTTATTTCTTTGCCACAGGGCTGGGCCCAGATAACTCTCTGAGGGTTTTTGTCGACTGTGGGGCTTTATTTTGAGAGACACAATGCTTGGAAAGAACTGAGAAGAAAGAACTGCGTGTCAGGTGAAGGCTTTTTGAATATCTTGGGAGCTAAGATCTTATGTTTTATACAATGGACACTTTTTTAAAAAACAGTGTTATTGAGGTATAACTGGGTATAACTGACATAGAAAAAGCTTCACGTATTTTAACTGAACAGTTTAAGTTGTTCCATATGTATATTCCCATGACACCAGTAGCACATTCAGATAGTGAACGGAGCTGTCACTCCCCAGTGTCCCGGCTCCTCTCAGTAACCTGCCCCTGCTCTCCTCTCCAGTTCCCCATCCCCCAGCAAATGCTGATCTGCTTTCTGTCACAGGGTACTTCGCATTTTCTCGATTTATATAAGTGGACTCATCATATATTATGTTTCCTGGCTTAATTTACACGGCATAATTACTTTGGCATTTGTGTATATTATATGAATCTATAGTTTATTCATTGTTATAGCTGAACACTAGTCCATCATAGGAATATAGCACAATTTGATTATTCACTCATTTGTGCGTGGACATTTGGGTTGTATCCAGTGTTTGGCTATTACTAAACATGCTGCCACACGCATTCCAACATTATTATTAAACATGAGGTTTGTTAATGTATATGAAAAAGGATTGAGGGTCAAGAAATGCTGGTTACAATCCTGCCTCCTTTTTACTGCTTGGAAAGATATGAGATAGAATTAGTAAAAACACATCCGTGTAATAGTCCTGAAGCTACTTGGAGAAGTTTCATTTACGATACAACTTGAGGTTCCAGGGTAAACATGGGATTTTGAACCTCTGCCGTCTCTTCTTCTTCAAACCCACGATATCTACGGTAAAGGAAAAAAATTAAGACATAACCCACAGGGAAAAAGAGACCATGAGGCGAGGCGCCCCTGTCTGGGAGCTAGTAACTGATGTAGCTGACCAGAGAAAGCACGATCCTAAACACGCAATGGGGAAAACGAAGGCACACTTGCATGCAGTCTGAAGAATCCTCAAAGGGCTCAGCTGCTGGGAGCACTAGATAGTCCTGGGACTGAAGATCATGGGGCGGGAAGAGGAGGACTCGGGCAAAGCTGAGCGGGTCGTTTGGAACCCCGTCCACTCCTTCCCCTCCCCCCCAATTGTGGTGGTCTTTACAGGGTCCGATATTCAGACTGGGTCTCGAATGCTGAGCCTCCTGGCTTTCTTGCTCTACTTGGCTCTGGAACTCTGGCAATCAGCCCCTCACTGATGAGGGAGATTTAGAGTCTCTGAGAGGGGCGCCTGGGTGGCTCATTCGGGTAAGCGGTAAGCCTCCTGATTTCAGCTCAGGTTAGGATCTCTCTGTTGGAGGGATGGAGCCAGTCTCCAGCTCTGCGCTGACCACTTGGAGCCTGCCTGGGATTCTCTGTCTCTGACCCCCTCCCCACCCCTCCCTCTAAATAAATAAATAAGTAAACTATGAAAAAAAAGAGTCTCTGAGAAATCTGACCAGCTCAAGAAAAAGAACTTAATAGATGGTGACATCAGGGTTCCCAGCAGCCCGCCCAGGCACGGCTCGCCACTGATCCCAAAGTGGACCCACCCTATCATTGGCTCCGTATCCACTCCATATATATGTATATTCCAATTGAGACCATATTTTTTTCTCCCACATTTTTATTTCTGGAGTCCATTTTGCCAAAAGAGAGATTCATATAGTTAAATACTATCATTGTCAAGGATATCTCATTTAAGGATTTTTTAAAAGTTTATTTATTTTGAGAGAGACAGAGACAGTGCGAGTAGGGAAGGAGCAGAGCGAGAGAGAGAGCGAGAGAGAGAGAGCGAGAGAGAGAGAATCAGAGAATCCCAAGCAGTCTCCACAGTGTCAGTGCAGAGGCTGCGCGGGGCCAGAGCCCATGAAACCCCGAGATCATGACCTGAGCCGAAGCCAAGACCTGAAAGCTTAGCCCGTTACGTGGCCCAGGCACCCCTCAAGCATATCTCATTTAAAACAAACCTTGAATTCTAGACAAAGCACCAAGTTCACTGTGTGGGACGATGGGGCTCTGCAGGCACCTACCGCACCTGGTGGTGTGGTCAGTGTTTCTGCTGTCGAATGGTTTAGACGGTGCTGGATTTTGTGCTTAAAAAACAAACAAACCAGAAGGAAACTCTGATTAAATATTTCCCGCACAAATAACTTGTAATTACTTCTCAATGAGAAAACCTAGGGCTCCTCCTCTTCTCCGCTCACAGCTCAGGTCACAGCTTGGTTCCTTCTGCTTCTTGCAGCGGAGCACAACCCTCGCCACGAGTGGCTCTTTCAGAGATCTCTTGCACTTTTATTCTGCAAGAAGGCTGCGCGGTCAGGACTGTCCTGGATCAGGGCGGGCGTCAGGCCCGCCGGGTAGCGTCCGCCCCGCTGAGGCCTGGCTCTCTGAGCCCGTTTCTGCCCAGGAGGGTGGTTACGAGGAAGAAAGGACAAGAGAGGACGTGAGAACGAGGCGCCAGCTCCGCCCTCTGCGGCAGGCACGCAGGGGTGACAGGTTTCTGGCGTCAGTCCTTCCTCCACGAACTTCCCTTGCACCAGCCTCCGGGCCACGTGCCCCACTGGGTCATGATTTAGAGGCAGCGTCAAAACCAGATACTTTCCTTACACCTTATTAAGTTTGTTTGTATTTGTGTATGTATGTATGTATATATGTATGTACTCTCTACACCCGACATGGGACTTGATCTCACGACCCCTAGATCGAGGGGCAGGCTCCTCGGACTCGGCCAGCCAGGCGCCCGGATACTTTCCTCACACTTTCATTCGTTCTAAGAATAGAAACCTATTCTCTGCGGACCAGGTTCTTAACCCGGGGTTCGCGGACTCCACGTCAGAGGATCTCATTTGCCGAATGGTACCCAAATGTCGGCAGTAATGGCCCACGTGCATTTTGCCGGAAGGACCTGCTCAGGAAGTCAGGAGGGTTTTGATGTAAAAGGTTTAGGAATCCCAAGCTTTCAACCTTCCCTCCGCAGACCAAGACTACAGCTTCGAGCTTTACTTTCACCCTAGTCCTCGGTGGGTGGAGCAAGAGGACTCCACGCCCCTCAAATCCTCTACAGTTCGCGGCCCCCGCCCCTAACGGGGAGACCCGCCCTCGACCCCGCCCATTCCCCCCCCACCCCCGCTCGAGGCGGGGCGTCTCTTCTGGGCATGCTCAGAACTAAGAACCTGGGTTGGTCTCTTTGGCGGAAGCGGGGGCGGGGTGTGTGTGTTTCTCCCAGGGTGTCCCGCGGTGCTGTCATGGCCGCGTCCGTGTGCCGGCGTCTGCACATGGAGTTCTAAGGCTCCGGGTGTAGTCACAGGAACTGTCACCACTGGATTTCAGCGTCTTTGTGCCTTCCTCCTTTCACCTTCTCTAGTTGACTCCTGTGTGGCCCTTGTAGGAACCTGTTTGGGCCGCAGCGATGCCCAGAGAGATGTGGATAGCGGAGCCGGCGGTTTTGCGGGGCTTCTTCACTGAGGCTGAGCGGCAGCAATGGAAGCAGGAGGGGGTAGCTGGATCAGGTGAGAAAGGCGGACCTGCCAGGAACGTAGGGCAGTGGAACGTGTGGAGAAAGAATGGCGGCGGCTGGGTTCTCATTCTTGTTTGGTTTGTTTTGTTTTTCTGCCTAAATCTAGCTGATTCCTTAAGGCTTTGGATTGTTGCATCCGTGATGTAGTGGCTGGAGCCCTTGTGCTCTGTGTTTGTCTTTAGCCTAAACTTCTCACCGCCTAGCTTCAGTGACGACAACGATGGCGATGTCACCTACTTTTCTAAGTCCTTAACTTTTATTCAGTCATTTAATCCTTGTAATAGACATGTAAGGTCGATACTACGTCAAGTGCCACTTTGCAGATGAAGACATTTAAAAACACTGTTTAAATAATTTATTCAAGGTCCCACCACTGAGACACAGAAAAGCTAAACTGAGGCAGCAAAGATGTAATTCTTGTGAACAGTACACATTTATCGGAGAGGTAGGGTTAAAAGGCGTATTTACTAGTGATAAATTTAGGATATAGACGCATCTGGTTGTGGGATTTAGGCTGGATTCAGAAGAGAAATAACAATTTAGGACAATATCTAACTAAGCGAGGTGTGTGGACGCAATAGGCGCTTCAGGACAAAGGTAGGTTTTGGAGTCTGGTGATCTGGAAAAGTTTCAGGGAAGAAGTCAGACTCGAGCTGAATTTTGATTAAAGGATAAGACAAGCCGCGAAGAGCTCAACAGCAGAAATCAACAGGGATGTTCATGGGACGTTAGGGGAACAATGAGTTCCCTGAGCTGTTCCTCACGCAGTCTAGTGTGGGTAGGAGGAGCCAGGTTATGAAAGGCCGTAGACCCCTGTTTATGGAAACTTTTATCCTCAGTAGGAATCTTTTTGAATTCCCAACAGAAGGGTGATAATACAATAAAACCTTGGATTGCAAGTAACTAGGTCTGCGAGGGTCCCGCACGATGAGCAAACGTTTCTAATACATTTTAACTTGATAAACAAACGATGTCATTGTGTCACCGAATGCCGCCTGATCCCAACTGAGCCAATGGTTCTTGACATTCGCTTTGATATACAAGTGCTTTGGATTACAAGCATGTTTCCAGGACGAATTATCCTAGCAAACCAAGGTTTTACTGTACTTGACTAATGAGGAATTCTGTTCCTGGGTCCAGCTTCTACCTTGCTTCTCATTGTACAGATGACCTGCTAATTGTAGAAGAGGCAGTGTTTGCAGAATGATGGGAATCTGCTCAGTGCTTTGTGATTAATGTAGAGTAAGCATTCTAAGGTTATATATATATTTTTTTTCATACTAAAATGATAATTTTACTTAATGGTGTTATCATTTACAGTTTGAAAAAATTGTGCTTTTGGATTATTGGACCAATTTTTTATATTGCAGAGAGTGGATCTTTCTTACAATTGCTGCTAGAAGGGAACTATGAGGCCATATTCTTAAATTCGTTGACTCAAAATATTTTTAACTCAACCACGATGACCGAAGAAAAGATTGACTGCTACCTCGAGAAGCAGATAGTAACATTCCTGGATTACTCAACAGATTTGGACACAGCTGAAAGGTAGAATATTATTTGGAATTTTCATAGAGAAACAGACTGAATACATGTACTAGGGTCTTGACAGTGTAAGACATTGGTTTTAGTTGTCGTTGGAAAACCTGTGTTGTCCGGTGTGGTGGCCTACTAGTCACATGTGGTTGTTGAGGACCTGAAACAGGAAGTGCAAGTGAGGGACAGAATTTTAAATTTCATTTAATTGTAATTAATTTAAATTTAGAAGAGCCTTATGTGGCTCATATTTATAATATTAGACATTGAGGCATAACTTGTTCAGGCTTCAGAAATTTTGTTTTGTAATACTTGGGTAACCTCCCTAAGTGTTGGTTAATATTTTATGTTTTTCTTAATAAAACTGAAATGGAATTGGTTATGGTTACACAGAGGTTCATATTTGTTTCTTTATTCTTATATGCAGACAACAGCTGATATTCCTAATTGGTGTAAGCAGTTTGCAACTTTTTGTTCAGAGTAACTGGACGGGGCCTCTCGTTGATTTACAACCTCAAGATTTTTTGCCATCCATTTTGTTCCAGCAATTCAGTGAGGTACGCTTCTTGGAAATGTCATATATAGTTAATACTGTGTTTTTTTTTTTCTTTAGAAACTAGTCTTTATAACCTGGAGTTACTAGCAGGTAGGGAAATAAGACATGATTGTACAGCTTGTACAGAGCCTGCTAAAAATGCTTGTTCACTGGTCAGATTTTCAAGTATTTCCAGAAGTTCCATTGTCAGTCTCAGACGCCTCGTGGAACTCTCCCCATTTACGGAGCTCTCTTAGTTGCTCTTTTTATTAAAGCCCAGGCACCTGCACCAGTCACCCAGGTGCAGATATTGCCACAGTTACGTAAGGATCTTTTCTGGCAAAGTAGCAGAACTAGAAATCTGTTCAATTTTGTTGCAGGTAAGTTGTGTTGCTGTGCTTATGAATGGATCCCGTGGGTGGTTTACTTTATATTACAGATGCTTTTTTAGAGTGCCTGGCACAGAGGTGCTCCATGGTGATAACAATTATTACCCATGTATAACGATAGTATTACTGACTGGCATCAGCATGTTATCAGTAGAACGTGCAGTTTGAATTCCGCAGCGGTTTTTCAGCGCGCACGCATGCAGCTGGGTGAGTAGGACACGCTCTGGAAGAGAAGTGTGGTGACTGACTTCCCCAGCCTTTACCCAGCCACCTCAGAGATGTAGACATAGCCAGCAGCCACTAAGCCTGGAAACAGGGCTCCTTATGCAGCAAAAGTGACCTGTTTTCTGTTAGCTAGTTTCTCACATCAGAAGTAGCCAATGAAACGGGAAAGGAATTACTAGAGCTAAGTGTTAATTGATGGTAGAGGGGCACCCAGCTGGCTCAGTTGGTGGAGCGGGCGACTCTTGATCTCGGGGTCGTGAGTTTGAGCCCCATGTTGGGCATAGAGCTTACTTAAAAAAATAAATGAAATCTGTTTAAAAAAATAATCTGATGGTGGTGTGCAGAGAGAAGTACAAAGCAGCCACCACCTGACAGCCGCAGTAATCAGCGCTGTACATGTGTGTCGTGAGTCACTATAGTAGGTTGCAGTAGAGTAATTGAAATTCATAATCCTGTCCCTAAATCATTACTGAAGGCTAAAGGATCTTCTGTATCTTATGTCTAAGAAGGGGATTTTTTAAAGTGGGCTCCATGCTCAATGTGGGGCTTGAGCTCACGACCCTGAGATCAAGAATCAGATTCTCTATCAATGGAGTCACCCAGGCACCCCTTTAAGAAAGGAAGTTAATCTGCACTTTTCAAAGTTTTCAATCCAAAGTGATTAAAGTAAAAGCCGGAAGATTATGTGACTTAAAGAGATCTGCTTCACTTTTCTGGAACTTTGCTGTCTATATGGACCACAACACTCCCTCTCTTACCGTGCATGAAACAGTTTCTGCCTCTTCAGGCCTGTGGTGTAGGTTAAAAACTCACCCAAGTCCTACGTGTTTGTGGCGCCTGGACATGTGGGCGGGTGGGCGTAATTCACATGTGTTCTGTCAGTTTGAGGTGCGCTAGAGCTGAGAAGGGGGAGGCTCGCGCTGGTGAGGGAAACTTGTCAGAGGTCTTAGAGCTAGTTGGGCAGTTGGCAGCCACATTTTCTGGGACCAAATCCAGTCCTCTCTCTGCTCTGCTGATGTAGAAGCACCTGTAACCTCAGGTCACAGCTCAAGGCAGCACAGACGTGGGTTAAGTGAGAGATTTGGGCTGTAAGAGTATTGAAATTAACCAAATTCACCAGCACTGGACGTGGGTGTGCCAGACAGTTAGGTGGGAGCGTGAGTTGAACCTGAAGGGTGACGAGGTCGTGGGCACGTGGAGAAACGCCATCGGGGTGCGGCCATGTGACAGGTCAGAGGGAGGAGAGCGCGGTGTTGGTGGGACTGGGATGCTTTGAGCCTCTGGAGTAGCAGTAAAAGGTCAGATTCAGAGGATTCAGGCCAGGCAGTAGGAAACCTTGAGATTTTGACTTTAGTTTTCTCTTGTGTTTTTTAGAACTACCTCATACATTCAGGGAAGCATACAAGTTTAAATAATACAACGCCTTTGTTCCCAGCACCCGGCCTGAGAAACATTAGCCGCATTGTAGAACAGAACCTCCCCCCGGATGTTGAGCCGCCTGTGGCATTGCAGTGTCCGCGTGGGGCCTGGGCTGGGTGGGGGAGCGCCTTTGGACGGGCCTCCGCTGGGTCGCAGCGCCTGCTAGGGCCCTGCCGTGCACCACTCGTAATAGCATCTTCTGTGGGCGCCTGGGAAGAGGTGGGGAGTACCGCCCCAGCAGGTCCCCTGTGCCTCCGAAGGTCCCCTGAGTGCTCCCTGCTGGCGTCCCCGGCCGCCCCCCTCCCCACCATGAGCTGGGCTCATGGATTTTGTGTTAATCATTCCATTGCTTTTCTTCATAGTTTTAGCACCTACGTAACTCTAGAAAGCATACTGTTTAATTTTGCCCGTGTTTGAACTTTTGTAAATGACACAGACTGTGTAGGTCTTCTGTGACTTGTTTGGCTCAGCAGTGTGTTTTTGAGATTACACCATTATTCACTGTAACTGTTGCATGGTATTCCCGTTGTATGACTAGACGGGGAGATATATGTCTGCTCTACTCCTGGCCACAGGGTATGTTTCCTTTTTTTTTCCCACCAATATATTACATACAGTGCTATTAGGAGCATATCTTCTGGTAATCATTTGCCAGAATTTCAGAGCACAGCATACTGGAAAAATGACTGTGTGTGTTAGATGCAGTGTGCTAAATGGAGGAGGCCCTGGGGCTTTAGTTGGGCACCCCCAAGGGGATGACCTGTAACACGCTTTAAACCCATCCCAGCAGGGAGTCGGGAAGCTCCTCTGTGGTCTGTATTTCCGTGGGTGGAATTGCTGGGCCCTAGAGTGTACGCATGTTCAACTCTTCTTGGTAATGTCAGATTGTTTTTGTTTGTTTGTTTGTTCACATCAGGTAGTTTTTAAAGGAATACTCAAGGGGCCCCCTGGTTAGCTTAGTCTGCTGAACATCTGACTTTTGGTCTTGGCTCAGGTCATGATCTCATGGTTTGCAAGTTCAAGCCCCGTGTCTGGCTCTGCGCTGACAGTTGGGACCTGCTTGGGATTCTCTCTGTCTCCCTCTCCCTCTCTCCCTCTCTTCCTGCCGCTCCTGCCCTTGCTGTCTCTCAAACTAAATAAATTAATTAAAAAAAATTAAAAGGAATACTCCATTTATACTCTTTACCAGCAAATGAAAATTTGGAAGGTGGGGGAAGTTGGAAGTTTTTAAACGCATGAATGTTGTCATTTTCCTGTGCTGATTCATGATTCTTGGCTCTTCTGAAGTGCAAGTATTTGTGACTATACTTTATGGTCTTAGAGTGTAGTGACCAAAGCTAACTTCGCTTTCCTTGCCCACAGACCTCTTCCTGCCCCTCGGCAAGGTTCAGGGCTTGGACTGCAAGGACAGGGTCAGGATCACTTCTAGCCTTCAGACTGGGACCACTACCTTATGGTAGCGTGGCCTTGTAATTTTTAACACTGTTTTCGGACTTCTGATGCTAACCAGTCTCAGGAATAGCACTGAAGGTTTATGTCAGAGCAGTACTTGAGCCGTGCTGACAGCACAGAGCCTGATGTGGGGCTCAGACTCGCAAATTGTGAGATCATAACCTGAGCCAAAGTCGGAGGCTTAACCGACTGAGCCACCCAGGCGCCCCTAAACAGTCCTCTTTAAAAGCGAACCATTGGGGTGCCTGGGAGGCTCAGTCGGTTAAGCATCCGGCTTCAGCTCACGTCATGATCTCACGGTTGGTGGGCTCGAGCCCCACATCGAGCTCTGCTGACAGCTAGCTCAGAGCCTGGAGCCTGCTTCAGATTCTGTGTCTCCCTCTCTCTCTGACCCTCCCCTGCTCACACTGTCTCTCTCTGTCTCTCAAAAATAAATTTAAAAAATTAAAATAAAAGCGGACCATTTCCCAAAACCTCTGGAAACACATTGAGAACTTAGTTGTAATACCGGTGTTATATCTCAGGTGTAGGCAGAGGCCGATTTACTTAAGCAGAAGTTAGGAAAGCATTTCATTTTTTTCATGATGATGCAAGGTAGCACTGGGAAGAGAAATGTATTTATACATTTACTCGTTTATTTATTTTTTATCTTGTTACTACATCTCCCTGGAGTTTTGAATTGAAGAGTAGGAGGCTGAGTAACTGAGCCCCGGCTTTGAGTATCAGGTAATGAGACGCAGGTGGTATTTCGTGGGCTAGCTCTGTCTCTTTGTATAATTTTTTATTTGTTACCCTACTGAGTTACTTGTTTGCTGCTTCTCTTTAGGTTCATCTGCAAGAGAATGGTCTAAATTTGTGCTAGAATGGTTGGATGTGTTTCTCATTTCAAAGTAATTATAATACCGATTCTTTTATTCTTTTTTTAAAATGTTTATATATTCTTGAGAGTGAGCCAGCGAGAGTGGAGGGAGAGCGCAAGAGGGGCAGAGAGAGGGAGGCGGAGAGAGAGGGAGGCGGAGGGTCTGAAGGGGACTCTGTGCTGTCAGTACAGAGCCTGATGCGGGGCTCGAACTCACGGACCATGAGATTATGACCTGAGCTGAAGTGGGATGTTTTACTGAGAGAAGCACCCAGGTGCCCTGCAGATTCTTTTCCTTCAAGACATGTCTATCTTCTGTACTGTGCCAGTTTGGTGTGGGCTTTGGGAAATCAGGGTGGTTCTCTCTTTACTTTGATGTCAGCGTATGACAGAGAACTAGAGGAGGCTGCAGATCCAGTCTCGGCACATTAGGCAGGTTCTCCTCCCAGATTCTGAAGTGAGTGTATCCTCCACATGGGGGCCTCACAAGACACCTCGTGCTCATGTGTCTCAGACTGACGTCATGGTGGGGTCCCCACCATACCCGGGCCTCTGGGCGTCTGTATCTCAGTAGCCACGCTACCATGAGGTAGTGGTCCCCGTCTGAAAGCCAGAGGTGATCCTGACCTTGTGCTTGCCTTCTTCCTAATGCTTCGCAGAGCCTGCACCTTGCCGAGGGGCAGGAAGAGGTCTGCGGGGAAGGCAGCCTGGGGTGCTCCGGAGAACACTGATTTGGGAATTGGAAAGCAGGCTGAAATTTCTCTGTTCAGACACTGACTTCAGAGTAATTTTTGACTGCACTTTAACATTTGTATCTGCTTCCTTCTAAAATTGAGGTAGTTGTAATAACTTCAAAATAGTTTCTTAATTATTGAAGTTAAAAAAAATTCCTCTGGGTTTAGTGTAGGTAAGCTTTATTTGTGGCGTGGCTCTTTCTTTATTCCTTTGTGACACTTCCCAATGAGGAAGGGAGGACAGTGGATGAATCCACAGTTTTCTGGCTGGTATTGAATACATCAGCACTGTATTGAGCCAGGCACTGGCATTATTTGGAGTATTTAATTTAATCCTTATAAGAATCCTATAAGGTATGGGTCCTGTGATTTCATTTTGTAGTAAATGATCTTTCAGTTAAAAAAAAAAAATCTACCTAGTCGGCGCCTGGGTGGCTCAATCGGCTAAGTGGTTAAGTCACTGATTTCGGCTCAGCTCACGATCTCACGGTTGGTGAGTTCAAGCTCTGCGTTGGGCTCTGTGCAGACAGCTCAGAGCCTGGAGCCTGCTTCCGATTCTCGGTCTCCCTCTTTCTATCTCATTCTCTCTCTTTCTCAAAAAAAAAAACAAAAACCAAAACTACCTATACCCACAAACTATCAAGAGGCAGAAAAAGGCCACTCTCCTGTGTCTGTGACTTTGGAGCTCGTGTTTCTGCTGGGGAAGCATTCTGCTGTCTGTTTTGTGGCCATCGTCAAAACTGTGCAGCGCACGTTTTAGAAAGTGCAGGCGCCTTGGCCACTGTAGAAAATCTCTGAGTAGCCAAGGAAGTGGATGTTTCAAACACATCTCTTTTTTTGCAGCCTTCGGTTCCCACTGGCCCATGGCTTTAGGTCCTCTCAGCATTCAGTATGTAAGACCTAGCTGGCTGTTTGCCTAAGGAATTATGGAGCAGACCTGCTTTGTAATGATGTTTGCCTGCTAATGACGCAAATGTGGAAGGTGGTTAATACAAGTACTTTAACATAGGGGTGCTTTTTACTGAGGTGATATTTTGTTGTAAGTGACTCTGTGAAGTCGCGAAGCCTCTTCAGTACCAGCACTTTCTTGACTTCCCCATTCCTCCGAAGTGCGGACATGTCGGTGGCCGTCTGTCAGTGCAGCTGGGTTTATAGGTCTCCAGGCGCGTCTGTAATGTTATGATTCTGTCCAGTGCCAATTGCTGTGTAATAGGTTAAGGCCTTTGTTTCAAAGTTGAATTAACTGGAAAATATGTGTTATTGTAAGACCCATAAAGATTAATATTTTGTTAAATTATGTCATCTTGGCTTCCTTTTTTTTTTTTTTTTTTTTTTCCAGGTCAAAGGACTGGATGCAGTTGTTCTGAATCTGCTTGTTCTAGACGGGGAGTCAGTCTACAGCCTGACCTCAAAGCCCATACTGCTCCTGTTAGCACGGGTGATCCTAGTGAATGTAAGACATAAACTGACAGCCATTCAGGTAAGGGCAGAAGAGCCGGCAGGCGGTTCATACCCAGGGTTGACAGTGTTTTGGTGTATTTTCTAAGTCTTCTTTAGGTATATAATTTTAAAATCTAATGAAAACGCGGTGCTTGGGTGGCTTAGTCAGTTGAGTGTCTGACACCAGCTCAGGTCATAATCTCATGGTTTGTGAGTTTGAGCCCCACGTCGGGCTCTGTGCTAACAGCTCAGAGCCTGGAGCCTGCTTGGATTCTGTGTCTCCCCCTCTTTCTCAAAAATAAATAAATACACTTTAAGAAAAGTTAAAACCTTAAAATCAAAAGAAAATAAACAAAAACTTTCTCCTTTTGTGCATAGATGTATGGTGTGTATATAAATATTGCTTCTCTCAGTCTTTGAGGTTTGAAAGCATCCTTCATGGTCTTTCATGAATTTCCTGTAGGGATAATGAGCAGTAGGCAGGATTTTAGTACCCTTGCAGTCATCCTAATTCTTGTTTCCTGGCTCACATCCTACCTTGGTTCATTACTGGGGTTGGATTTAGTAGACGGTTTGTTGAATGTTTGTAACATTGTTTCTTTAGGTCCCACATAAATTAGCTAAGACCCGCTCATACCCACAGCCACTGTGCTGCAGGAGTGACACAGCTGCAGGAGTGATACAGATGAGTCTTTGGAGGGTTAGTGGAGGTCTCCATCTGGGCGGTGTGTCTTGTAGCCATCGGGCTGCGTTGTGCTGTGACAGCAGCTATGGACCGTTTGTAAACAGATGGGTGTGTGTCTGTGTCCAATAAAGCTTTATTTATGGACACTGAAATTGAAATTTTATATACTTTTCACATGTTGGAAAATAGTCTTTTGTTGTTGTTGTTGTTTTCAGTATTTTAAAATTGTAAAGAGTGTACTTAGTTCTTAGGCTGTCCAAAAACAGGAGCAGGGTGGATTTGGCCTGCAGACTGTGTGCTTGCTGACTCCTGTCCTAATTGTGGCAACTTGAGGATGTAGACCCTTGTCACCAGAAATGATTAATAAATTTTATGTGAAATCTCCCAGTTTCTAAGTGTTGGCGGGAGATTTTTTTTTTAAAGCAGTCTTAAAAAAATTTTTTTTCTTTACATTTATTTACATTGAGAGACCGAGTGCAAATGGGGGAGGGGCAGAGAGAGAAGGAGACACAGAATCCAAAGCAGGCTCCAGGCTCTAAGCAGGCTGTCAGCACAAAGCCCGATGTGGGACTTGAACTCACAAATTGTGAGATCATGATCAGAACTGAAGTCGGACTCCCAACCGACTGAGTCCGAAGATTTTTAAGAAACATAGTATTTCAATGGGCAAAATGTAGACTTGAGCTGTAGTGTTTTAAGGGCTTATTTCCCCAAGTATTTCATTTTAGACAAGGAAGAGGTAAGAAGGGAAGTTTTGCTTCTTTCAGTGACTGTCATGAAAGCCAAAGGAATTTGAATCACTGATCCTGGAAGGGATTTTACTAGATGGATTTTAACATGTCAGAGTAGATATAAGGCCTATCTTTGATTGTTTAGCCATGTTAGCTTGAATAAAAGAATTGTTCTAGAGTTGATCTGAGTGAAATGCGCTCTTCTAGAATGACTAGTACTTGGCTCTAAAGAACGTATCACTAAGGCATGAGGCTGCCAGATGGCATTATTTTCTTTGTAGTGAGACTAGAGTCATAAATAAGTGAGACAGTTTTTTTTTTTTTTTAAATAATTTTTAATGTTTTTATTTACTTTTGATACAGAGAGAGACAGAGCATGAGAGGGGGAGGGCAGAGAGAGAAGGAGACACAGAACCAGAAGCAGGCTCCAGGCTCTGAGCTAGCTGTCAGCACAGAGCCTGATGCGGGACTCGAACCCACAAATGTGAGATCTGACCTGAGCCGAAGCCGGAGGCTTAACCGACTGAGCCACCCAGGCGCCCCAAGTGAGACAGTTTTAAATTTTGTTGGTGGAAAACTTTCCTCAGCCTGTATGTTAAGCATCTTTAAGATATAAAACAATATATGTACTATCAACTTAGGAAAACAAGTAAATATGTGATCTGCTGGCCGTGGATGTCATACTTTGTGGGGTTGGAGAGACAAGTTACCAATTTCTTGGCAGGTGCCAACAACTTTTGACTCGGGCTCACAACCCTGTGTTCTTGTTACACGTCACCGTGCAGCAATCCCTCTGCGCTGAAAACATGAAAGTTCTTTTCTCTTTGGGTCTTTAGTATGTCATTTTCTCAATGATGATATGAGAAGGACTTCTTTGATAAATGAAGATAAAATAGTAAAGAAGTGTCTCCGTACTTATCCAAGTTTATTTTGACCTCTTCAAGTTAGCTTTGAATAGGCTTACTTGTGAAGAATGTATCAAGTTGTTTGTAATGATATTTTTATGGAGCTATAAAAGAACGTGGTTTTCCCCAAGCCCCCAATCTGTGAAGTATGTAGACTAGTATTAGTAATACGTAAATGTTGAGTAAAAGCAGTCTTGGCTTCGAAGTCAGACCGCAGTTTGTCTGGTTCAGCTGTGTGATGTTATGCTAATTAATTTCTCTGGAATATCAGTTTCCCTTATTTATAATTATTTTAAAAATGGACCAACCTGGCAAAGATTTATTGGGTGACTTTTGAGTACACTTACGCTTCCTGCCTTCTAGGACGTTATTGACTAGTGTGACTTCCCGATCGGAACATTCTGTAATAAGTGCTAAAATCAGTATCTAGAAACTAGAGTTTCTTTTTTTATTAATGCCTCAGATTTTCTATTAAGCAATTTTTGGCAAACAGAAAAGGACACTTTTATTTTCTAGTAGAAAAATGGGCTATGCTTTCATTATATTTTTCACACTCACTCTCACCCCAGATAAAGATTTTGGGTTAAAAGTTTATTTATAGAGCTGATGTTTAAAGGTTCAGCATCAGATGTCGTAAGTTTTCTTAGAAGGGCAGTCTCTGGGGTGCCTGGGTGGCTCAGTCAGTTGGGTCTCCGACTTCAGCTCGGGTGGGATCTCACATTCGTGGGTTCGGGCCCCGCGTCGGGCTCTGTGCTGGCAGCTGGCTCAGAGCCTGGAGTCTGCTTCTGGTTCTGTGTCTCCCTCTCTCTCTGCCCCTCCCCTTCTCATGTTCTGTCTCTCTCTGTATCAAAAATAAATAAAACATTAAAAAAAAAAGGGGGCAGTCTCTTTGACTGGCTGTGTCTGAATTCCCGTATCTAGAAAAGGAAGGGTGTGCTACCAAACCCGAGTCACTTATTGCTGATGGCAGTTCAGGGACAGATAATTGAGATGTAGCCTGATGATGTTAGCCATAGTGATAGAAAAAGAAGGAAAATGAGGCAACACCTCAGGGAACTAAATTAAACATGATGTGAAACTTCTCTTTTTTGATAATTCTGCCTGTCCTTACAAGGACTAAGGAAACAGCGTCAGTCATTAGGAAGGATTTTGTCACAGAATCACAGTGCATTTGTGACGGCGCCATTGTCGGAGCGGTATAGGCAGGGACCAGGCAGTTTACTCCTTACTTCAGTGAAGGAATTAAGTTCAAGTTAAAAAAAGATGCTTTTGATAATTAAGTCTGATCTTCTATTAGTACATGTTGTTTTTTAAAATTTTTTAAAATGTTTATTTATTTTGAGAGAGAGAGAGAGAATATGAGCTAGGGAGGGGCAGGGAGAGGGAGAGAGAGAATCCCCAGCAGGCTCCATGCTTTGTCAGCACAGAACCCGAGCCCATGTAGGGCTCCATCCCACAAACTGTGAGATCATGACCTGGGCCAACATCAAGAGTAGGATGCTTAACCGACTGAGCTGCCCAGGTGCCCCAGTAGATATTGCTTTAAAAAAGAGGAAAAATTAATTTTTTATACTTTCATGCAGTATATTCAAAATAGCATAGTTATTATATTTAATTTAGATGACTCAGTGCATGATCATACTTGCTATTTTAATGAACCTCTCAAAAATAATTAATACTTCTGACTTGCACACTCACCCATACACTTCACACATGCACACATACACTCGTGTGTGCATAGTGGAAGATTCAGAAGATTATAAACCTTCGTCATGGATCTTTCCAGGGGAGGAGAATGCCACTGAGACAGCAGAAGAGAGACCTTCACTCTTTATTGTACATGCTTCTGTGTTGGCTTTTTGTTGTTTGTTGTTTTCTTTTTTTTTAAATAGGGTTCAAGGTATCATTATTATTATTATTTTTTTAATGTTTATTTCTTTTTGAGAGAGAGACAGACAGAGCATGAGTGGGAGAGGGGCACAGAGAGAGGGAGACACAGAATCCAAAACAGGCTCTAGGCTCTGAGCTGTCAGCACAGAACCTGACGGGGGGCTCGAACTCAACAACTGTGAGATCATGGCCTGAGCTGAAGTCAGATGTTCAACTGACTGAGCCACCCAGGCACCCCAATTTGTTTAACGTTTATTTATTTTGAGAGAGAGACAGAGAGCATGAGTGGAGGAGGGGCAGAGAGAGAGAGAGGGAGATGCAGAATTCCAAGGAGGCTCTGTGCTGTCAGTGCAGAGCCTGACACGGGGTTTGAACTCACAAACCATGAGATCATGACCTGAGCCGAAATCAAGAGTCGGATGCCCAACTGACTGAGCCACACAGGTGCCCCAAGGATCAAGTGTTTTTTTGAAATAGTGATCAAGTAAGAACAGCTTCAGACAATAGAGAAAAACGGCTATGTTCTCAGCCATAGTCAAGACAATGTATGAAATGCAGTCTCTGTCTTCAAGAATGTTTGGACCAGGTAGAGTCACACTCTTGAAAAATAAGAGCTGCCCAATGTGGTGCTGACTTTTAGGAACAGTGTAGAAGGTCAGAGAAGGCAGTTTGTGCCACACTTGTGGGAGAAGGGTTTGTGGAAGGGTCTCACAGGGTGTGGAAGGGATTGTCTTAATTTTGGGGAATATTTGAATCTAAGGTATTTCTTACAGGGTAGTTTGTGCCAAATAGATTGCTCTGAGGAGCATCTAGACATGGGCAGGACGTGATTTCTTACCTTATTGGGTAGATGGTGGGCAACACTGAAAGCTAGGGACGACCTACGTGATTGCGGTGGACTGTGTTTGCAGAGGAGGTGGTACAAATAATACGCTGCAAGTTCAGAGCAGGGAGAACATTACTGGCCCCTACGCCCACCGCACCCCTGCCTCCGGGAGGTTCTGGCTGAAGTTCTCCCGGCTGAATGGCTGTCTGGTTTATGGCGTGGAACGGGTGCAATGGAGGAGAAGGGTGCTGACAGCAGCAGACATTTTATCTTATTTTATTAAAAAAATTTTTTTAAATGTTTTATTTATTTTTGAGACAGAGGGAGACAGAGTGTGAGCAGGGAGGGCTAGAGAGAGAGGGAGACACAGAAACTGAAGCAGGCTTCAGGCTCCAAGCTGTCAGCACAGAGCCGGATGTGGGGCTTGAACCCACGAATGTGAGATCATGACCTGAGCCGAAGTCAGAGGCTTAACCGACTGAGCCACCCAGGCGCCCCACAGCAGACATTTTAAAGGAGAATATTGTAAGTTCTACATGGCATCAGGAAGCCCAGCTCAACAAGATACAGGTTCCGAGAGAACGGAGCCGAGAGCTTGTTCTTGTGCAAGACGGAGAAGCAGATTTGCGGATTCTTACCAACGACGGAGCAGTGGATGGATGAGTTTGTTGAAGAATTTTAATTTCACAAATGTTAAAAAAAAATTCTAAACACTGATTGCAAGTAATGTAAGCACTGTTTTCCAGAGGGGCCTTTCCTTTCAGCTTACGTGGGACTTTCTTTCCCTAGAGCCTGCCCTGGTGGACCTTGCGGTGTGTGAGGATTCAGCAGCAGTTGCTGGAGGAGCGCTCGCCGCAGCTCTTTGCTCTCGCCGGAGACTGTATCGCGGAAGGTACGTCGAGGTTTTGTCTGACGTGGGCGCGCAGCGCCACGCTAAGTCCTCAGCGGACACGTTCCTTTTCGGTTTAGTTTTTTGTAGGTAATAGTAACTTCTTGGTTGAGGTGGTCTCTTGTTCTCCCCTTTATTTCTGGGTGGGGAATATCACAAATTATTAGGGTATCAGATTATAGAATTTCTTTTCACCTTTCAATTTTAAAAGAGGCCATCACTGTAATTTATATGACCTATTTAGAAAGTGGTTCGTTTTATGTAAGTTACCATGATCTTATCACAAATTGCTTACAAAGTATTTTAATAGTTTCTCTGTGCTTTAATCTGAGAAGCCTCTTTGGAAATGAATGTAAATTTTCTTTGCTTAAAAGAATTCTTGGGGTGCCTGGGTGGCTCAGTTGGTTGAGCGTTTGACTTCGGCTGAGGTCATGATCTCACGATTTGTGGGTTCGAGCCCCGCATTGGGCTCTGTGCTGACAGCCCAGAGCCTGGAGCCTGCTTCTAATTCCGTGTTTCCCTCTCTCTCTGCACATCCCCCATTCATGCTCTGTTTCTCTCTGTCTCAATAATAAACAAACATCAAATAAGAAAATTTTTTTAAAATTCTAAAAAAAAAAAAAGAATTCCTTAAACAATGAGTTGGAGTAAATTGTGCCAAATGACATGCCGAAGACAAAATTATTTATCCTCTCTCCTAATGAGTACATTTGGTAGAAAAACATTTTCCTAAGGATGACAATAGGTAGAAAGACATTTTTACAGGTTATATTATTTTTGATTATACTGTGTAACATACATGCACAAAAGTGCCTAAAATATACACGAAAGTAGAAACCACACCCCTCTGTCAGTGCCTCCCACTGTCTTTGCAACAGATGCCCTGCAGGCTCCCTAGGGAAGCGTTTTGAAAAGAGAGGAATCTTGGGTACCTTGACACTTGGTTTCCCTGGGCTTTTGGAATGAGTCTTCTTAGCAAAAGTTGCCAAACAAAGCAAAACAAAAACAGATTCTCTTGTAGTGAAGGAATGTTTGAACACAGATGAACTTGGACTTGGTTACAGACTTCAGAGTTACAGAGAAGGGCCTCGACCTTAGGTGTTTCTGATTCCAAAGCCCATAGTTCTTTCACCACAGCAAGGGTGTGCATGACGTGAGTACGTATGCACGTGCGCAGGTGGGTACAGTACTCCCCTGTCCCCCGTGGATTCGGTCACCTGCGGTCATCTGCGGCCTGGAGGCAGATGATAGCCTGCTGTCGAAGGTGAAGCCTAACGCTACATCACGTGCCTGCACCCCATGCACCTCACTTCCTCTCATCATGCGGGCCTCACATCATTGTAGAGAAGGGTGAGCACAGTTAGATGTTCTGAGAGAGAGAAAAGGATTTGGTACTACTGTGGTTTCACACATCCCCTGGGGACCTGGGACCTGGCCCGCACGGATAAGGAGGCCCACGTGGGGGAGACGGTGGAGAAGCATTGATCTGTCCTTGGTGGAGCGGCACATTCATGAAGGCATATGGCGACCTTAACAGGTGCGCATACGCCATCACAAGAAGCCCCCACCCCTTTCTGGAGTCCGTTTCCTTCAAGGGCACATCTATGTAGTGCAGTGACAAGAGAGGCCAGGATACAGTGGAGAGAATGTTAGTTTGTGCGGTAATAAATACTACTAAGCTAAGCTACGTAATTTAGTTGAAATTAATCTCAAATTTTTTTGTTCTAGGATAGAAATAACATAAGCATATGCTAACTTTAGATAAATGAACATCTGTCCATTATTCAAAAGAAGAAAATAAGGAAAATATTCAGTCAGTATGATGATTGATTCATTTATATTGTTTATGCCAACCAGGACTTAGAACAGTTATATTATTTCAGGATTTTAGGTAATGCAAGGCTGTGGAACCAGCAAGGGCATGCTAGACCAAACTTTGTGTATACATACATTTAAAAATATATATATTTAAAATAAATATGTACACACACACACATATGTATTCTGCTTTGGGATTTATTTATTTATTTATTTATTTATTTCCATAATATTTTATTGTCAAGTTGTTTTCCATACAACACCCAGTGCTCTTCTCCTTAAGTGCCCTCCACCATCACCACCACCTCTTTTCCCTCCTCCCCCTTCCCCTTCAACTCTCAGTTCATTCTCAGCATTCAGTAGTCTCTCAAGTTTTGCATCCCTCTCTCTCCCTAACTCTCTCTCCCTTCTCCGCTCCCCCTGGTTCTCCATTAGGTTGCTTTGGGATTTAAACCTGACATATGATAAATTAATTGGTTTATTACATGTAAGGAGTTTACTTTTTTATACAATGCTTTTTTCTATACAATGTTTTTGTATATTTCTATATAAAGTATTTTTTATACAATATATTTTTTTACATTTGTTTGTTTTTGAGAGAGAGAGAGAGCATGAGCAGGAGAGGGGCAGAGAGAGGTGGGGACAGAGGCTCCCAAGCCGGCTCTGTGCTGACAGCAGTGGGACTGATGTGGGGCTCGTATTCACGAACCGTGAGTGTGTGACCCGAGCCAAAGTCAGACGCTCCACTGACTGAGCTGCCCAGCTGTCCCTTTACCATAGTATTTTTTAAGTGACAGAACTGAAAACAGACTCTCCCGTTTTCCTGCCCATAGTTCTGATTTAATGCGTTTGGATTATAAAAGATTTTTATGAGCAGATTTAGCCTACTGATCCACCTTTACTTTCACTAAGACTGTGGATTCTCTAGACTGGAGCTTCTTGATGCGGTTTCTTTCTTTTTTTTTTCTTTCTCCTTAGCACACTGCCTGGGAAATAGTAAATATTTAGTACCTATTTGTTGAATAACAACAGCTAAGGTTTATTGAGCCTTTCTTTTTTTTTTTAAAAGATAGCCATCTTTGAAATTTTTTTAATGTTTTATTTATTTTTGATACAGAGAGAGACAGAACATGAGAAGGGGAGGGGCAGAGAGAGAAGGAGACACAGAACCAGAAGCAGGCTCCAGGCTCTGAGCTAGCTGTCAGCACAGAGCCTGACGCGGGGCTCGAACCCACGAACGTGAGATCTGACCCGAGCTGAAGTCGGAAGCTTAACCGACTGAGCCACCCAGGCGCCCCTATTGAGCCTTTCTACATGCACTTTTAGGGGCGTTTCAGAACTCCATCTGTCCTGCACCTCAACTTTCATCTGACTTAACTTGTGTACAAGAATTACAGAAGTGGAATATTATAGGGGCACCTGGTTGGTTCATTCAGTTAAACATCTGACTCTTGAACTCAGCTCAGGTCTTGATCTCAGGGTCGTGAGTTCAAGCCCCACTTTGGGCTTCATGCTGGGTATGGAGCCTACTTAAAAAAATAAAAAGTGGACTCTTAGAGCAGTTAGGAGAAAAATTGATCCTACCCAGACGCCATGCAGACCTTGAATCTCTCCTAATGGCATTGCCTAAGGGTGGAGTTTACTTCAAAATGAACTATAAAGTGAACCTTGGAGAAAATGAAGACCTGATGCCCTAGTTAGCAGACATGTTTTCCGTAGTGTTCAGTAAAATGAAAACTGTGTAGACTGAGTCTCCCCGATTCATGCCATTTCCTATTTTTGAAATGACGTAGGCATACTCCATAAACAAACGTAGTGCGAAGGAGGCAGAGTGGAGATGAGCTTCTAACTTATGAAATTGGGTAAGGTTTTGAAAGGCGAGGATGACTTGAACATCATCGATGGTAATGGGGAGAAAACGTTGCCCTTTCCAGAGGACAGTGCAAGCATTTGAAGTAAGATGGCATCAGGATCCAGCCCAGCGTTTAGTTTTGTGGAAAGGTAATTGCATTGTACTACTTAGGATATTATACAGTTTCCTGTGCTTCGTCATACTTTTATGGAAAATTGGTAAGTGAACAAAAAAGGTGTCACTGGGAGTTGTTTTTTCTTTTTATAGAAAATCGAATTGGATCAGTTGTTATAGCAAAAGTCACATTTCTTCCCTTATTCCCATACTATATAAGTTTGCATTTATGGCTACATTTTTTACCACAGCTCAGTTACTAATCTTTACAATTATTAATTATTAAGAAAAGAAAAAAAATAACATTCCTAAGGTGCCATTCTATTTCATTATTTTTTATTTTAGAGAGCAAGAGAGAGAGACAGAAAGCGAGAACAAGCAAGTAGGGCTGAGGGCAGTGGAAGAGAGAATCTTAAGCAGGCTTCATGCTTGGTGCAGAGGCTGACGCAGGGCTTCCCCTGTGACCTTGGGATCATGACCTGAGCTGAAATCGAGTTGAACACTCAACCGACCAAGCCACCCAGGCACCCCCCCCCTTATACACCATTTTAAAAAGGAAGGACCATATGGTATGTTTCAGAGAGAATTCTGTTCTATGGAGTAAAATTAAGTTTCCAAACAGAAAGGGTTAACTAAGATATGGAAAAGATGACTTGTAAGTGACTCATTCCCCAAGTGGTCTTGATTCTTTTCTGCAATATATTTCAGCATATCATTTACTTTGCCTTACAACTAAGCATTTTTTATGTTGCTGTTCTAGGCTGATCAACGACATTTTTCATTTTATCTAGTCATAAATTGGTCCATTTTGGCTATGTTTAAGTAGGTCTGCAGATAGTCTTAAACTGCAGCATTTCATAAACAATTTTATTTAAAAAATGTTTTGTTCTGGGATTTCACCCAAATGTTGACCAAGCAGTCAATTACAACTGAAATATTGCTCAGTGTCCAGAGAAGGATATTATATTTGAAATGTTGCCCTTGAAGGATCAGCACAAAGTTGGCAGGATTGTTTTTAGTCCATGAAACATAAGTGAGGATTTCATGAACAACGGTGATCCTTATATTTTTGTCCAGAAATGTGACATCAGTACAGTGTAGTGGAATAGAGCCCACCACTCTGTCAGCAGAACTTTGCTGGACTCATCACGTCTCTGAAACGAGTCTTGCAAATTATGCTCTGCAGCGTGATCTAGGCACTCTTTGCGATGTCACACCAATGAAACCATGATTCTCTAAAAGATGGCTTAGAGTCCCACACATCCATTTATTGTGGGAGCTGATACCAAAAATGCATTCAGTATGGTGCATCAGATGTAGTATTCAAACGGTGTAGCTGTTTGCAAATGAGCTTAGGAAGAAGTTGGTGTCTAAGAGAAAACAGGTTGAAATGCTTTGTCC
This sequence comes from Suricata suricatta, assembly GCF_006229205.1. Taxonomy (NCBI): domain Eukaryota; kingdom Metazoa; phylum Chordata; class Mammalia; order Carnivora; family Herpestidae; genus Suricata; species Suricata suricatta. The sequence goes on along the minus strand of NC_043703.1, from coordinate 139,737,416 downwards.
AAGAGTTCTGCTATAACATCTACAGGCAACTCTGTGACTCTAGGGTTAGATTGTTTTCTTGTCAAAAGAGCTGGTCAAGAGATTAGTCTCTTGGTGACTGATGAGTGCATTGATTAAAAAAAAAAATGAGGTGCGCTTGGGTGGCTCAGTTGGTTAAGCATCCAACTTCAGCGCCCAGGTCATGATCTCGCATCATGAGTTCAAGCCCTGCGTCGGCCTCTGTGCTGACAGCTCAGAGCCTGGATCCTGCTTCAGATTCTGTGTTGTCCTCTCTCTCTGCTCTAATTGTGCTTATGCTCTGTCTCTCTCTGTCTCTCAAAAATGAATAAATGTTAAAAAAAATTGATACTTTGGAATGAGTGTTATTAAATATACTAAACTTATTAATTATAACTATCCATAGGAATTTCATTTTAACATAACATTGGTTTTAGCATACATTTTAAATGTACTATTGACATTTGTATCCAGAAAGTCATGAATATTCATTTCCGTGAAGAACCTACTGACTTATTAAAATAATAAATATATGTCCCCTGAGTTGACATGTTCCTCTCCTTGAGTCATCCAAAGCTTGAAACTGTGTGTTCATAATTGACTCATTGTTATCCATAATACTGTGCATCTAGCCAATTCTTAAATCTTATCAGTTCTTCCCTAAGGGTCCCCACGTACATCCATTCCTACCACTCTTATCCTAGGCCATGTCGGAAATCTTTAGTTTGGAAAGGCCCTTTAGAGATTATTTTGTTGAGCTAACTAACTCATTTTACAAAGTTTGACTTGTGACTCACATTGCCCAAGAGCCAGACGCGTGATGTAGTTTGTAACTCCAAGTCCCGCCCACTCTTCTTTCCATTACATTTCTGCAGCTGGTCAGTAGGGCAGAATTCTAGTACCTGATAATGGTGATGCGGCTAACACTTCTCCAGGGCTAGCCCTGTGCCAAGCACTGTTCTCCGTCTTTAACTATATGAACTAGTTTATTCCTTACAACAACTGTAGGAGATAGAACTGAGGACTGAAGAATTGACAGAGGATGGTAGGGTAGTCGATGTAGTGTGCTTTTTTAAAATAGCTTTTATGAAGTATAATTAACCTGCAGTATTTACCCATATTAAATTTTTTTTAATGTCTTTATTTTATTTTGAGAGAGCAGAAAGCAAGCGGGGGAGGGGCAGAGAGAGGGAGACACAGAATCTGAAGCAGGCTCCAGGCTCTGAGTAGTTAGCACAGAGCCTGATGTGGGCCTGCACCCACAGACTGTGAGATCATGACCTGAGCCAGAGTCAAGATGCTTAACCAACTGAGTCACCCAGGCAGCCCTTTTTACTTATATTTTAAAATGTGCAATGATGTTTTACATATGTATACACCTCTGAACTTACCACAATCAAGACCGTTAGCAGAACATAATGTTTTAAGATCTAGCTTTTAGATTCTCCTGTCACTTAGACAACTCATCTGACTTCCGAACCAAGGATTCTTTCTATGTACTACTCTTCGAATCCTTTCCAGGTGTAAAATAATGTGATTCTTCTTAGGCTAGCTTTCCACTCATCCTGATGCTGGAATCCATTGAAAGATTGTATCCAAAAATGTTATTTCCTCTTTCCTTGGGTGCTTTCTGAAATTACTTTGAGAGAGAAGCATTTCATTATTAGGGTCCATAATTGCTGCAAAGTGCTTCCTTTTATTAATTAAAAACATCTGTGATTTTGTCACTTATAACTGCTGGCCAGAGCTGTGCTATCCTATACGGCAGCCACTAGCTATTTGTGACTATTTACATTTAACTAATAAAAAGAAATGACATAAAAAATTCAGTTCTTCAGTTTCACTAGCCACATTGGGAGTGCTCAGAAGCCACTTGTAGCTAATGGCTACCAATTTGGACAGTGCTGCTGGAGAATATTTACATTGTCAAGGAAAGTTTTTGGACAGGACTGCTGTTGAGCAACAGACAATGACAGGGTAGGTCTGTCCTCCTTTCTCTGTGACCAGCCCCAAGTTACTTAAGGCTCCTGCACTGTCATTTCACGTCTGAAGGGTTACCCCTGACTTGTAGGCTCTTTCTTGGCCTTTGTTGCTTCTCCTTCTACATTAGTATCAGATTGGTTTTTCTAAGTACCATTTACATCATGTCACTTTTTTTGATTAGGAAAGTCTTTTAAATATTCCAAGTTTTACCTCTGACTTTATATTTTCTACTCAATGTGTTGTTTAATGCAAATTGGTTGTAAAATGCTTGCTGGGTTTCAGTCACTGTGCTAGGTGCTAGAGATATTGATGAACTCAGTGGGGCAGGGGCAAAAATATGAGTAGGGGGAAGAGGGCATGAAGGGGGAGGAGTAAAGGAAGGGATGTGATGTGGTTAATCTAAACCTCAGAGATCAGAACAGGCTTCCCAGAGTGCCTCACGCTTGAACTAACTCTTGAAGAATCGAGTAAGACTTTATTAGGTGAAGTTGGAAAGGGCATATAACATGTACCAAGAGAAGTACAGGAACTTGAACCAAACTTGTGGATTTGGGAATTCTGGTAGTTTGGAATGGCTGGAGCAGAGTGTGAAGGGTGGCTTGTGTCAGGTGATGAGGTTGAACAGGTAGGCAGGAGCTGGGTCCCTAGGACATTGGATTCCATCTTGTTGGTAGCCATCAAAGGGCATTTAAATATTTGTGCACTGCTTAGATACTTACTGAGGGCCATCTATGATAGGTGTACATAGAACAGTGAACAAGACCCACACGGACTCCTCTCTTGTGAGCCTTAAGGTCTAGAAGTAAACTGTAGCCACATTTCTACCCATCTTTCCCGCCCCGCCCTTTTGAAAAGTTTTGTTTAATGATTCCAGTCTTACAGGTATACCTGACCTCTTCGGTATTTATGATCAGTACCACACAACTTCACTGCATGGTAAATGTGTATATTAAATAGTTGTTATGTGTCTTCTCTTCCTGGCTCTTCTTTCCCCCATCTCTTGTTAGGGAAGGTCAGGGCTTACACCTCGCTGTAGGACCTAGTGTAAGTCTAAGCATATATAATAACTTAGTAGATGTTTGTTAACAGTCATAGGATAGAAGAGAAGAAAATTGTTGAGGACGGGAGAGAGGCAGGAGAAGGATGGAACACTGATGAAGCAGCAGTAGGAAATAAGCTTGAGAAGTATGGGGATCCGGGAGAAAAGGACTTTTTTTTTAGAGGAAATGAGTTGGAGTTGGCTAGCGTGTTCCTGTTCAGATGTGATCTCACAAATGTGTAAATGCTGGCTTACAGTTATGCATTCTTAGGATAAATTTTTTCCCCCTTCCCCCAGGGCCATTTTTCTTGCCGACCTCTTCTGCATGATAGACTTACCTCTTTTTTTAACCTTTCAAGTGAAGACACAGTTCTTTGGGTCTCAGCTTTGAATGGAGTCTCCTCCTGGGTTGGCTACTTTGGGTGGGTCCAGGACTCCTCTTTTGCAAGTATTCCTTGCAGCCATAAAAATGGAACTCTAAGGTCCCAGGGTTTGGTAGACAGCTTCAGGGCAGATTACAGCTCCGGGGCTTGCTTAATTCCTGAGGTTCAGGTTTCATCTGGGTTTTGTTCTTTGAGGAGTCCTTACTTTTCTTCTCAGCACAGTTGTCTCAGACATCTTATTTATTTTTGTTTATTCTTACACATACTTTATTTACTTGATTGAAAGCCTTATGGTACATTGTGTGTTTACTGTAGTTGACCTTGCCTTTGTTCACACTGACCCCAGTGAGCTGTATTTGGGCTTTCTGTGCTTGAGACTTTGCTCAGTTGCTGCTGTTGCCCTTGGCTTGTTTTCTTTCAGGAGCAAGGTGGGTACTTTCATATAACATCTGATTTTTAATTCCTTCTCTGGCATTTCTCCCCTGGGTGTTTAGCTTACGTAGTTATACCCATGATGGAACCAGCATGATAAAGCCTCCTGTACCAATATTACATGATCTCCTAAGTCTGCTAGTTAACAAAAGATGTCCAAGGCCAGCCACAACAGATCCTGATGAGCTGTCCATATAATATTGAATCCCATGCCTAGGGAATGTTTTTAGCATCTAAAATTCCTAGGATCTTGAAGGGCTTCCCCATGGCGGGTTCGCTGGGCTCTGGCCACATAGCCATGAGTTCTGGTGTATGACTGTGGCCCTGCCTGGCCTGCACAATATAGTAAACATTTTAAGTCTAGACTTTATTTTTTTTTAATGTTTGTTTGTTTATTTATTGTTTTTTTAAATGTTTTTTTATTTTTGAGAGAGAGACATCGTGAGCAGGGGAGGGTCAGAGAGAGAGGGAGATACAGAATCTGAAGATAGGCTCCAGGCTCTGAGCTAGCAATCAGCACAGAGCCCGACGTGGGACTCGAACCCATGAACTGTGAGATCATGATCTGAGCCGAAGCCGGACGCTCAACTGACTGAGCCACCCAGGTGCCCCAAATCTAGACTTTCAATACAGCTTTTTAAAGGTGTTTTTATTGGGAAAGTAATCGGTCATCCTGTTGGAATTTAAAGATTAATTCTTAAAAATAAACAAAACAAACAAAACCCAGGGCTTATCTTCTGACTTTTATTTGTCTTTGACCCCTGAACATCCGAGATACAGAAGAATTAGAAGATGAAAGCCACTTACACTAATACACACATGAATACACACAGGTAGGTAGGTAGGTGGGTAGGAAGGAGGGAAGATAGACACAGATAACCAGCTTTGGGCATTTAGGTGACTTAATTCTGTGTTATTAGGACAGTTTAAGTTTGACAGCCTTCCCTAGACTTATATGGGCTATCACAACATCGGAAGTCTACTTTGCAGAAATGGCCTTTCTGTAGTTATTGAGAGATTTTCAAAACGCTTGGCCAAATTTTACATCCGTTGGTATATGTTTGCATCCAGAACTTTCAGGGAAAATTACTGTTGAGAACTAAGGAAAATTGTGTCACTTGTGAACTGTGCTAAGATCATAGAAGGTTATTGTATTTCTGAGAAAAATGACTAGATAGGAATAGTGGGTGGATAAAAGGAAAAGAAAGTTAATAAAAAGCACTAAGAGCACTGAGTATCATCAGTTCCAGCTATTCTTGAGTTTGGTTTGTGTGGAAGAAATCTACTGATGGAGTTTCGTTGTGAGAACACCCTTATTCTGCCAACTCCCTCCTCACCCCCATTTTCCCAGTAAGTGTGGGTTCACATTCTGGCTTTTCCACTTAACAACTGAGGCGACTAGTTAGTAAGCTATCTGAGTTCAGTTTTCTTTTCTTTCTTTTTTATTTGAGAGAGAGAGGGTGCACATGCACACACGTGGGGAAGGGGAAGAAGGAGAGAGAGAATCTTAGGCAGGCTCCATGCTCAGCATGGATCCTGACATGGGGCTTGATCTCACAACCCTGGGACCATGACCTCAACCCACATCAAGTGTTGGATGCTCAGCCCACGAGCCACCTGGATGCACCTGAGTGTAATTTTTTAATGAATTAAGTGGGGATAGTGTCAGCCTCAAGACATCATTGTGAGAATTACAACACAATATACACCTAGTACTAGGCCGAGTTGGCATTCAGTATATATCACTTTTCTTTCAGCTTGAATGGTAGAAAGCTGATTCTCTGTCTTTGGACACTGGAAGTGTGTCTTCGATTCATTTATTATGCATTACTTTTAAAAAATATTTTAAAATTCTTTTTTTTAAGTTAATTTATTTAAGTAATCTCTGCCCCCAACATGAGGCTGGAACTCACAACCCTGAGATCCAGAGTCATCTGCTCCACTAACTCAGCCAGCCAGATGCCCCTCAAATTCTTTTTTTTAATTGAAGTATGATTAAGGTTCAGTGTTAATATTATTTTAACATTATTTATGCAATAGTTCTTGTGGACAGCTTTGTGAAATGCTGACTAACCCAGTACTGGAGTCTTTGTGAGGGGTGCTTTGTCAGGGATGTTGCAGAGGTATGGCTCAGGGGACATGGGGACACCCCGTGCACCCTGGTGTTCGTCAACTAGTCTCTTTATTATATATAATTAATTTTGACAGTCATTTTATTTCAGACACTGTGTTATCAGGTTATCATCCTCCCGTCTATTCAACTAAGGTATTTAGAGAAATAAATCCGAATCTGACTACTAAGCCAATATTCATGCTGTATTTGACATTCATATTGTCATCTGTATCTATGTGTGTCTGTTTCTCCTTTGAAGGGAGAACTTGTACATTCATTATGAGGGAAAGAGTCTGTAAGCTGATCTCTTCATTAGATTTTCTGTGATGTTTGTTTGTAGATTCATTTGGTACTTTGTATCTTCACCTTGCATTGCCCTATTCTTTTATAGCATGAGTAACACAAGCCATCTAAAATAAGAGCAGGTTTATGAATTGTATTTCCTAGGATCATGTGGAATAAAGGAGAGATGTATGTAATGTCCTTAGTTTTGTGCTTGGGACATGTGAGTGCTCAGAGAATGCTAGCTGTGAACTATTTTCATGTTCGTGTTTCTTATCTTTAAGAGCAGGGACTATGCAATATCTATACTTCACATACTATCTACTCAACATTTACTCGTTTTACTAAATCATAGATTTTTATTTTCATCATAGTTTTTAATGTTTCACCTTATGTCTTGCAGTGATGAATCTAGAAAATCTGTTCGTAGATGATTCCGGTCAGTATTTGGCTATTCAGTTCCATCTGGAATGTGCATATATATTTTTATATTATTATGAATATGCAAAAGCAAAGGATCAGTTCTACATTGCTAAAGATATCAGCAAATTACAAATTGATTTGACAGGTAAGACTTGTTACTTTTTTGTGGATTATTAATTTATTTTTATGATAAAACTATTACATTGGCAGTTTGGCTGTCTTGTTTGGTTGTATTTGATTTTTTTATGTCCTTTTCTTCACTTTACAAAAATAGATTTTAAAGATTTTTATTTTTATTTATTTTTTAATTTTAGAGAGAGAGGGAGATTGCAAGTGTGAGAGGGGCAGAAAGAGAGAGAGAGAGAGAGAGGTAGAGAATCTTAAGGAGGCTCCATGCTCAGTGCAGAGTCTGATGTGGGGCTTGATCTCATAACCCTGAGATCATGACTTGAGCTGAAACCAAGAGTTGGATGCTTAACTGACTGAGCCACCCAGGTGCCCCAAGATTTTATTTTAAAAGTTCATAGTTTTAGGGACACCTGGGTGGCTCAGTCGGTTGAGCATCTGACTTTGGCTCAGGTCCTGATCTCATGACTTGTGGGTCTGAGCCTGCGTCAGCCTTTGTGCTGACAACTCAGAACCTGGAGCCTGGTTCAGATTCTGTGTCTCCTTCTGCCCCTTCCCCTCTCCTAGATGCACTCTGTCTCTCTCTCTCTCAAAAATAAATAAATATTAAAAACATTTAACAAAATTCAGTTTTAGGGGTGCCTGGGTGGCTTAGTTGGTTGAGGTCTGACTTCAGTTCACATCATGATCTCATGGTCCGTGAGTTCAAGACCCTCATCGGACGCTGCTGATAGCCCAGAGCCTAGAACCTGCTTCGAGTTGTGGGTCTCCCTCTCTGCCCCTTCCCTGCTTGCACTCTGTCTCTCTCTCTCTCAAAAAAAAAAAATGTTAAATGTTTTATTAAAAAAAATTTTTTTTAACATTTATTTATTTTTGAGAGACAGAGATACAAAACATCAGTTGGGGAGGGCAGAGAGAGAGGGAAACACAGAATCCGAAGCAGGCTTCAGGCTCTGAGCTGTTAGTCTAGAGCCGGATGCGGGGCTCGAACTCATGAACCATGAGATCATGACCTGAGCTGAAGTTGGCTGCTTAGCCAACTGAGCCACCCAAGTGCCCCAAAAAATGTTTTAAAAATTCATACTTTTCGAAAAAGTTAGAAATGAAATCTTTTCTTTATTCCTGGAGATTCCTCTATTTTCTAGTCTGGTTAGATGCATGCTAGTAATGTATAGCAGCAAGTTAGTATACAAATGAACTTTAAAAAAAAAAAAAAGTAAGCTCTATGCCCAATGCAGGACTTGAACTCGAGACCCTGAGATTAAGAAGTGCATACTCTACTGCTGAGCCATCCAGGTACCCCTACAAATGAGCTTTTTGACCATTTGTTTATGGATATGGGTTTCATAAAGTTTCTCCTAACTCCCAAGTTTGATGTGGCTTCTTTACATTGCCCTTTTTTTGGGTAAATAATCACCTTCCACCCTGCTCTTTTTGTCTTCCTTAAGAACAGAAGTTTTTGACTATCTTTTTTTTCAACACCTTAGAACACTGGCATATAGTTGGCACTCAGATGTTTGTTGAATAAACAAATAAGTTACAGAATTTCTTCAAAATAAGAAACATTGGTTGTTTGTTATGTCATGGCTCTGTACCTGGGTTTTCACAATATAATTGGTATTCCGTAGTGATGGCATTAGCGGAAGTCAGACATGGTCCGTTTGAGCACTTGTGTTACACCTGTTAAATGTGAGCTCAGCTGTCCAGACTGTGACCACCAGTGTGTGAAGTTTGAAGTGATTGGACTTATTTGTCATTCCTGGGCTTGCTCTAGATTATCCCCAAGGTCCATTCTTGCCCCCCAAATTCTTGGGGTGCCTGGGTGGCTCAGTAGGGTAAGCATCTGACTTTGGTTCAAGTCATAATCTTGTGGCTCGTGAGTTCAAGCCCTGTATCGAGTTCTGTGCTGACAGCTCAGAGCCTGGAGCCTGCTTCAGTGTCTGTGTCTCCCTCTCTCTCCACCTTTCCCTCACTCATGCACACGCTCGTTCTCTCTCTCTCTCTCAAAAATAAACATTAAAAAAACATTTCTAGGAGCACTTGGGTGGCTCAGTTGGTTAAGCGTCTGACTTCGATTCAAGTCATGATCTCACAGTTTGTGGGTTCGAGCCCCCTGTTGGACTCTGTGCTGACAGCTCAGAGCCTGGAGCCTGCCTTGGCTTCTGTGTCTCCCTCTCTCTCTGCCCCACCTCCACTTGCACTCTGTCTCTGTCTCTCTCAAAAATGAATAAACGTTAAAATTTTTTTTTCTATGTTTCTTATTGAGCTGGTCCGGTCAATAAAATCTTTCAAATATATTATGAGTTAAATATGACTTTGTGGCCTGGTCTGGGATCTTAGCCATCTTTTACTACATTCTTTGTATGGGGAGAATTATTAAATATCTAGCTTATAACTTTTGGAACAATGGCCATATGTAAGTTGGAGTCGTGTCTGTATTTGAAAATATAGTTATATATAATATAACTTGTGAGGTTAGTTTCAGAGATTATGTTTTTAAATGTTTTGGCCTTAGGGGACTGTTCTTGGGCTATTTAAAAACTAAGGCATGGTATTCTGTATAGTCACCTATCACTGCTGGTATATTTACTGGCTAGGTCTTCAGACTTTTTCCAAGTTAAGAGTGAAGAACTTAAAAAAATACAAATGTGGTACTCACAGTATAAAATGGGAATCAGATTGTTATTTTTTTCCATTTAACTCTAGCCTTTCTATAAAAAAGTGAGCTGCATTAGGCCGTCTCAGTAGCTATTTTTGTGTAACATGTTTAAAGGGCTGATGTATAATTTAGAGCCAGACTCATTGTAGGATCAAATCAAGACTTCTTTCTTAGATGGGTCTTTACAGTCCAGGGTCTTTGTAATCGGAAGGTTGCCAGAGAATGGATCTTAGGACTGTTGCCTCTATTAGAGCTATTCTTGTAGCAGGTTATTTCAGATACAAAGTGGAAAAAGTGTTGGTGTTAAATGAAGCCAGATAGAATCATGGAAAGATAGAAAGACTGTGGGATTTAGAACCTGGAGACACTGACTTTGAGCGCTGGCTCTGATACTGACAGTCCCTGTGACCATGAGCAAGTGGCTGTACCTCAGAACCTCTGATTTTTCTTTTGTTATACAAAGATGCTGATAATCCTTCTACCAATGACACTTTTTTCTTTAAATGTTTATTATTTATTTTGAGAGAGAGAGAAAGAGAGCACACACATGTGAGTGAGGGAGGAGCAGAGGGAGAGGGAGAATCCCCAGCAGGTTCTGTGCTGTCAGCCCAGAGCCCGAAGTGAGGCTCGATCTCACGAACTGTGAGATCATGACCTGGCCAAAATTAAGAGTCACACGATTAACTGACTGAGCCACCCACGGGCCCCTGTGACACTTTTTAGAGGAAGGAGGTAGTTTGATCCAAAAGTAAGTATGTGTAATCCAGTGACATAAATCTTGGGTTTGAGTTTTGATGCCATAGCTTATTGGCTTTATAATTCTATTTTAATTTTTAGTCTTATTATTATTTTTTATCTCCTATCCCGGGCTTTATAAACTTCTAAAAACACTGGGCCGCGGGTGTTTTTAAATGTGAAATGGAGAAAATATCTTATAGACTTTAAAGCACTCTGAAAACACTACTTTTCATGACTGTACATAGATCTGATTGACAAATCAATACACGCAATTTAACATGTTTTGTTTTTCAGGTGCTCTGGGGAAGAGAACACGGTTCCAGGAAAACTACGTGGCACAGCTTATTCTAGACGTAAGAAAGAAAGGGGATGTCTCTTCACACTGTGAGTTCAGTCCAGCACCCACTCCTCAAGAGCATTTAACCAAGGTGAGCAGGGTTGAAAGTTATTTGAATTGATACCCACGTCTAACTGTGTCAGTAGGTGAGTTTTGTAGAAACACTGAATGAGGTGGAAAGAGACTTCATTTTATCCCTTTTCGAGCTTTTTCAAGGTGGCTGGGAGTTTTTAAAAACCCAAGGTGAAGCCTTTTTAAACCCTTAAATAGAGATAAAATGTTATCTTAGACCTCAGTAATAGGAATTAGCAATGCAGTTAGTTTGTATTACCCTCCTTGAAAAAATTCACAGGACAGACTGAATAGAGCCTAAGTTTTCTAGCTGCTCCCATATTTGTTGTCTTAATTTTTACCTTTGTGGATATTTTTAAATATTAAGAGACCTGAAATTTCTTAGGCTTCCTCTTTAAAATATATAAATGGATGATAAGAATACCTTTTTATCAGTGTTCTGATCCTTTATCACTCTGGTTATTGGACTGGTTAGTATGTTTTTCTTGACCTGGCTAATGCATTCTCTTCTTCTTCTTCTTTTTTAAAAGATTTTATTTTTAAGTAATTCTACACACAACAGGGGCTCGAACTTATAACCTCGAGACCAAGGGTCACTTGCTTTACTGACTGAGCCAGCTCAGCACCCCATGCATTCTCTCTAGCTTAGTTTTATGGCTCTTAGCAGGCTAATAAGTGGGAGAGCTTAGTGGTCAAGTTTGCAAAGCTAAGAGGTACAAAATGCCTTGGGTTAAGGTCCAAGAGCTTGTGACAAAGCCTGCTTGGGACACTAAGAGGTGGAATCCCTGGGAAAGTGAAGAGAATGAAGAGCAAGAGGAGGGTGTTATGGTGATTGACAGTGATAGCCGGCAGCCTTGTGCAATCTGACCCCTAACACGACGGGAAATTTTAAATAGTAACTACTCTCGGGGTGACTGGGTGGCTCAGTCAGTTGAGCGTCCAGCTTCAGCTCAGGTAATGATCTCACAGTTCGTGGGTTCGAGCCCTGCGTCGGGCTCTGTGCTGCCAGCTAGCTCAGAGCCTGGACCTTGCTTCAGATTCTGTGTCTCCCTCTCTCTCTGACCCTCCCCTGCTCAAGCTGTCTCTCTCTCTCTCTCTCTCTCTCTCAAAAATAAATAAAAAACATAAAAAAAATTAAAAATTATCTACTCTTGATTTCTTATAATAAAGAAATTTACACCCCCCAATAAATAAATTTATGGCTCTTGGTCAGTTTACCTATTTAGATGCCTTTCCATCTCCTTCCTCAGAAGTCATTAGCATTTATATTTTTTTATTGCAGAAATCCCAAGCCAACGTTTTTGGTAGTCCTTTGCCTGACGTTACTGTCTTTGAAGCCCTACTCTTCATTTTAGAGCCTATGAGCAAATTTATCTTGGGTACTTTTAGCACCAGAATTCTCCTCTGTACTGAAAACAGGGCCAAGAGTAGGGACTAGGATGGGCAGGAGGAGCGGTAGTAGTGCGGAGTCCCAAGGCAGCCTGTGATGGGACACTGTACACTTCCAGGCCTACTCCGTGCACTGTCGTGTGTGCTTTCGGGGTGTTTAGGGAGGAGCTGCTATTGATTCTAAGAGGGGAAGGGAGGGATACAGGAACTCAGGGACAGGACTACACAGGGCGGTGTCTACACTCCCCCATGTGGGCCGAGCCACGGTGGAGGAGGGTTTGTGCGGGAACACCGCGCTGTAACCTGCTTCCGTCCTCGGCCTCCTTACATGTTTGGAGTCTCCTCCTTAAGCCTTTTTTTTTTTTAAACTTTTGATTAAACCACATCCTTCTCTAAATCTTAGGTTAACTGCCATAAACCTGATCTTTAGGCCACAGCATAGCGTCAGTGAAAGGAGATTTAATAATGCAGTCAATGCATTTACTTCAGCAGTCCATTGTTGTTTATTGTTTGTTGTTTTTTCCTTTTTAATGTGGAGTTCTCTTATTGAAAATTGACTCCTGGAGGCACATGGTTGGCTCAGTCGGTTAAGCGTCTGACTTGATTTTGGCTCAGATTATGATCTGATGGTTCTGGAATTCGAGCCTCGCATCGAGCACCGTGCTGACAGCACAGAGTCTCTTTCTCTCCCTCTCTCTCTGCCCCACCCCTGCTCTCCCCCCCCCAATATAAAAAACAGAAGGAAGAAAATTATCTTCTGTAATAATTGGCAGGATAAGGATATGAGGACTATTATTAGGAAGTTAAAAAATGATGCACAATTTAATGTAGAATTTAAAGGAGTAAGGTACAAGTTATGTGATGTAGGTATTGATTACCTAGAAACAGCTTTATACTTAAGGACGAAGGTAGAATTGCTTGTTTAATTAGTTGTATATCCTATTTCCTTATGTCAAGGACACTATTAGATTATAAAATACATTACCTTTTTGATAACCACTCTTCGGGCAAAAAAGGAACATTATGACATCAATTTTAATTATTATAAAATATATTTGAATGGAAATGTTACAATGTGAAAATGTATATCTTAGAATTAAGGAAACAATAATTTTATTACCCATGAGGAGCATATTTCCCTGTGGGTCTTCCTGGATTTTTAGTATGTTATTAGTGGGGAATTATGTAGATTCAAGCCATTGGAGATCAGAGTTTTAGTACGCCAACAGTTAGGAGCAACCCCAATGTGCGGATTGAAGACACAGTCTCTGTCCTTAGTTGTTCAGTTGTGTAATCACAAAAAACACAAATGCATACATGATTAGTGTCACCAACGAGAAATATATATTAAAACCTGCATATGGTGTGTCTCACATATTGGAGATAAATTATGTGCTGATTCCTTGGTTAGGTAGAATGTTATGAAGTCCAAATGGGACCAGGTGGAATAATACTATAAATTTGGTACCTGCAGAATGGTTGGGTAAGTAGGTACTGCAGCTGACCCATTAAAAAAATTTTTTTTTTAATTTGAGAGAGAGAGAGAGAGAGAGAGAGAGAGAGAGAGAGAGAGAATGAGAGAATGAGGATGAAAGGTAGAGAAAGAGCGTGAGAGAGAGAATCCCAAGCAGACTCTGTGTGGTCAGTGCAGAGCCGAATGTGGAAGTTGGGGCTCATTCCCAACTCCCTGGGATCATGACCTGAGCCAAAATGAAGAGTTGGGTGTTTAACCAACTGAGCCACCCAGGTGCCCTAAGAGCCAACCCATTTTAATTTCAAAAGAGCTGAATAGGAACATAGAGAATTTTGAATGAATATCAAAACTGATTACTTGCTTGTGTCTGGCAAATAAATAATGCCGTGTGGCAGGTCTTCTGTGGTGGAGGGGAAGGAGTCCTGGGCTGGTGGAGAGGCTTGGGTCTCTGTCCCTTCCTTATCATCTAGCCTGGGGTGAGAATCTGGGACAGTTACAAAATACTTAGTTTTCACATTTGTTTTTTCCACATAACACTTTGTTAAAGGATCAGATTAGATTTATAAAGGTACTTACTGTAAGGGTGTGCTAAAAACATTGTGTATTAGGAGCCCTGGCTGGCTCAGTCAGTAGAGCGTGTGGCTCTTGATCTCGAGGTTGTGAGTTTAAGCCTCATATTGGGTGTGGAGATTACTTAAAAATAACATTGTAAGAAAAAAACACAAAAAACGATTGTGTGTTGATGTAATAAGATGAGAATTTTGGGATGCTCTAGTGCTCCATGGTCCAGTCTGGTAGCCACCAGCCACATGTGACTGTTAATTACTGCAAAGTTGGTTGGTTCAAACGGAGATGTGCCGAAGTGGAAAAGACACATCAGATTTCATAGACCATATAAAAAAAGAATGTATAATGTCTAATTGATAATTTACTGTTGACACAAATTACAGGGATAGTATTTTTGATGTCTTAAAATAAGGTGTATGGTTTTTTTTTTTTTGCTTTTTAAGAGGCTACGAGAAAATTTAAAATTATGTATGTAGTTCTATTTTTTAAATTATGGAAGACCCGTGTTGAAAACAACGGCCACCAGGGTGTGCTGTGCACCTGCCAGCCGTGCCTTTGAAGGTGCCCATTGCTGGAGGAAGAGCCGCTTTTTCAGTGGGTTCAGAGCGGCCGCCTAGAGTCTGTGTTCCTCCGGTCAGCAGTTGTTGGCGTTGCCGTGCTCTTCTTGAAAACCTGTAGAGAGAGACAGGCCCACAGCTAGGCTGACTTGGAGGCTAGACAGGGAAGGGTGTTCCTCTGGGCTGGTTTGGGCATACTTACTGGTTACTAGTGAAGAAGTTACCAGTTAAGAGGTTGACCTCCTAGCCATAGACAATTTCCAGCCTTCTGGTCTGTTTAGCTCCTAGTTTTAGGTACTTTTATTGAATTAGAAAAAAAGTAAAGTGTGCTTATTTTATTTTACATGTACATTTTGTATTTTGAAAAATAGACCCATAGAACCACCACTACAATAAAAATACAGAGTCGTTTCTATTGCACCAAAAAGTCACTTCTACTTCTCTGCAGTCAGTCACTTTTCCTCCCACTGGTCTGCTTTCTGTCACAGATTAGAGCTGCTTTTTCTAGAGTTTCACATAAATGGAATCATACAGTATGACTCTTTTGTGTCTGGTTTCTGTCACTTAGCATAAAATTTTTTTAAGGTGTAGCAATTCTCACCCCCCAAGATTTATGAGAAATAATTGGCATGTCACTGTATAAGATTAAGGGGTACAGCGTAGTGGTTGGATTTGCATACATTGTGCAACGAAATGATTACCACAGTAGGTTCAGCTAACACCCGTCTTCTCATAGAGTTGAGAAGAAAATAAAAAACAGGAAAAGGAAAAAGAGAAAAAAAGTTTCTTCTTAGGATCTACTGTCTTAACAGCTTTCCTGACACACGACGTGCATCACATCAGGTCAAACAACACTTCCTTAGTCTTTATTCATCTTGTAACTGGAGATCTGTAACTTCTGACTATCTTCCTCCAATTCCCCCTCCCCCCACTCCGTCCCTCGTAACTACAGGTGTGATCTCTTTTTCTATGAGTTTGATTCTTCTTTTTTTAGATTCTACATATAAATGATATCATATAGTATGTATCTATCTCTTACTTATTTAAGTTAGCATAATACTTTCAAGGTCCATCCAAATTGTCACCAATGGTAGGATTTCCTTTTTTTTTTATGGCTGAATAATAGCCCATTATATGTACCATATCTTTTTTTTCTTTTCGTGTTTGCTTTTTAATTTTGAGAGAGAGAAGGAGGGGCAAAGAGAGTAGGAGACAGAGGATCTGAAGTGAGCTCAGCACTGACGGCACAGAGCCTGATTTGGGACTCAAACTCACAAACCGTGAGATCGTGACCTGAGCCATAGTCAGGTGTTTAACCCACTGAGCCCCCTGTACATCTCTTCTTAATGCATTCATTAGTGAATGCAGACTTAGGTACATCAGTGGACAATGTGTTTATCCATTTACCTGTTGATAGATAGTCGAGCTGTTTCCAATTTTTGGCTCTTTTGAATAAAGCTGATTGAAACATTTGTGTGTAAGTCTTTGTGTGAACATATGTTTTTAATTTTCTTGGGTAAATACCTAGGATTGGAATGGTTGGATTGTGTGGTAAGTGTGTTCTTAACCTGATGAGATACTGCCAAACTGTTTTCCAAAATGGTCATACTGTTTTACATTCCAAGCATCAGTGTATGAGAGTGCCAGTTGCAAATGCTTGGTGTTGTTAATCTTAATTTAAAAAATTTATTTATGTCTTTATTTTGAGAGACAGAGACCCAGCAAGGGAGTGGCAGCTGTCAGCACAGAGCCTGACATGGGGCTTGAACCCACAGACTGAGATCATGATCTGAGCCAAAGTCAGACACTTAACTGACCAAACCACCCAGGTGCCCCTAATCGTCTTAATTTTTGCTATTCTAGTTGGTTAGATATGTGTGTAGAGAGCTCTCTTGTGGTTTTACTATTTTTTGACAATCTATTTCTTAAAATCAATTTTTTGGAAATAGAACTTGTATCAAAAAGTTGACCCGTTTTAATTGATGAGATTGCATCCATTCAGTTTGATGGCATTTGACAAATATATCCAACCATTATGGTCCATGTGTCTTTCATTACCCTAGAAAGTTACAGCATGCCTCTTTGCAGTTAATCCCCTGCCTCACTGGCCCCAAATATTGTGCATCTGTTTACTGTGACTGCGAGTAGTTGGCCTTTTCTTTCTTTTTCTTTTTATAAAATATTTTTAAAATATTTGTAATTATTTTCGTAACATTTATTTTATTTTTAAGAGACAGAGACAGAGCGTGAGTAGGGGAGGGGCAGAGAGAGAGGGACACAGAATCGGAAGCAGGCTCCAGGCTCTGAGCTGTCAGCACAGAGCCCGATGCAGGGCCCGAACCCACAAACCATGAGATCATGACCTGAGCCAAAGTCAGACACTTAATCGACTGAGCCACCCAGGTGCCCCTATAAAATTTGTTTAAATGTTTATTTATTTTTGAGAGAGAGAGAGAGAGAGAGAGAGAGAGAGAGACAGAGCCATGAGCATGGGAGGGACTGAAAGACAGGGAGTCAGAATCTGAAGCAAGCCCCAGGCTCTGAAATGTCAGCACAGAGTCTGACCTGGGGTTCGATCCCCAAACTATGAGATCATGACCTGAGCTGGAGTTGGACACTTAACCAACTGAGCCACCCGGGTACCCTGGTAGTTTGCCTTTTCTAGAATATTACATGTACTTTTTGGTATCTGGCCTCTTTTGTTCAGCATGTGTTTGAGATTTACCTATACGGTTACCTGTGGCAGTAGTTCGTTTTTATTGCTGATTAGAATTCCACTGGATGATATAGTGTAGTTTTTCTTTTATCTGTTTATTGACAGACATTTGAGTTGTTTCTGGTTTGGGCTATTACAGATAAAACTCTTATGAACATTTATGTATATGTCTTTGTGTGGACATGTTTTCATTTCTCATGGTAAGCATTTTGAGTGTAATTGATACTTCCTATAGTAAATATATGTTTTTAATAAGAAACTGACACCATTTTAAATTTCTACCACCAATGTGAGAAAGTTCTCATTGCTCTAGATCCTTGTCAACATTGAGTATTGTCAGTCTTTTAAATTAGTATTTCTTATTGACTATTGTTCTCAGGGATCTTTTTGTGCACTTATTGGCCGCCTTCTTTCATGAAGTGCCTGTACAGATCTATTGTCTACTTTTATATTGGGTTGTTTATTGTCTTTTTGATTTGTAAGAGTTCTCCATACTCTGCATACAAATCCCTTTTCAGATATTTGTTTTGTGAATATATTCTGAGTCTGTAGCTTGACTTTTCATTTTCTTAAAATTTGCAAAACACGGAAGTTTTTAATTTGATGAAGTTCAATTTAGTAAGTCTTTTCAGTTTTTTGTGTGTTCTAATTAAGGATTGCTTGCTTAGCCCAGCATTGCAAAGCTTTTTTCCTGTGATTTCTTTCAGAAGTTTTTTTAGTATTAGCTTTTGCATTAAGGTCTGTGATCAATTTTGGTTTAATTTTTGTGTTTGGTATGAGATAAGGGTGAAGGGTCATTTCTTTCCAAATGGATATCCAGTTGTTTCACCACCATTTTTTTGAAAAGACTTTTCCTGTGTTGAATCACCGTAGGCACCTTTGTTAAAAATCATTTGACCATCTCTGGGTCTAAAATTCTGGACTCTATTTGGTTCCTTTCATCTGTGTGTCTATCTTCACGCCAATACCATGCTATCTTGGCTTTGTAGTAATTCTTGAAATCAGGTACTCTATCAAGTCCCCTAAGTCCTCAGATTTTATTCTTTTTCAAATTGTTTTGGTTATTCTAGTACCTATTGAGAAACAGATTTGGGAGTTGATGTTTTAGATTAGAATTTTGAGCAGAGCATAGAAAGATACGGTTTTAAATCCTGATAGATCAGTAAAGGGGCTTTTGCCTACTGGGCTCAGTGAATGATTGCTGTTGTTTCCTATTACTGATACTGTCAGTGCATTCCTGAGGTTTACATGGTATGTCCTCCATGTCTCCATAGTAAATTATCTCTAAATATGTGTTTCACAAGAAAAAGCCTATTGACCATATGTAGCCATTGACCATATGTAGACCTTGTATAATCTTTAAACACAAAGGTAAGTTATCCCTTGTTAGTAATCGGTTGCATATAGTGTATTGAATGAATCACATTTAATTCTTGGTCTAAGTATTTTCTTTTGTATTACACCAGAATCTTGAACTCAATGATGACACTGTTCTAAATGAGATAAAGTTAGCAGACTGTGAGCAGTTTCAGATGCCTGATCTGTGTGCTGAAGAGCTTGCTGTTATTCTTGGAATCTGGTAAGTCACTTACTTACTTGGCTACTTTGAACACTTTGCATATTGGTTCTCTAGTATTGAAGACGACTTTAGGGGCACCTGGGTGGCTCAGTCGGTTAGGTGTCTGACTTCGGTTCAAGTCATGATCTCACAGTTCATGGGTTCGGGCCCTGCATCAGGCTCTGTGCTGCTGGCCAGCTCAGAGCCTGGAGCCTGTCTTTGGATTCTGTGTTTCCCTCTCTCTCTCTGACCCTCCCCTGCTCACACACACTCTCTCTGTCTCTCTCTCTCTCTCACTCTCTCTCTCAAAAATAAATTAAAAAAAAAAGAAGACTTTCTTTCAGGAGGACTCAGGAGTTCTGAATGAACAGAGAATCTCACAATGCTTAGAAGGATCGAGAATAGTTGGACAACCAGTTACCAATAAACCACCAGTGGTCTCCACTGGGAGACCAAGCACAGGCGTTAGAGCTAAGGAATCTCAGGAGTCTCCTTTGAGTTAGTATATTTATCCTTATCTTTACCTTAATAAGCAAAATGTCTTAGATTAGCTTTACTTAGGAATAATTTTTTTAAAATAGTTAATTGACAAGTTGGTTTCCACATAACACCCAGGGCTCATCCCAACAAGTGCCCTCCTCCATTTTCTTTTCTCCCCCACCCCCATCAACCCTCAGTTTGTTCTCAGTATTTAAGAGTCTCTTATGGTTTGCCTCCCTCCCTCTCCTTTTTTTCTCCCTTCCCTATCCCCATGGTCCCCTGTTAAGTTTCTCCTGTTTCACATATGAATGAAAACATATGGTATCTGTTTTTCTCTGCCTGACTTATTTCACTTAGCATAACATCGTTGAGTTCCATCTATGTTGCTACAAATGCCCAGATTTCATTCTTTCTCATTGCCATATAGTACTCCATTATATAGATAAACCACATCTTCTTGATCCATTCATCAGTTGATGGACATTTAGGCTCTTTCCATGATTTGGCTATTGTTGACAGTGCTGCTATGAACATTGGGGTACATGTGCCCCTATGCATCAGCACTTCGGTATCCCTTGGGTAGATCCCCAGCAGTGCTATTGCTGGGTCATAGGGGAGTTCAGTTGTTAATTTTTTGAGGAACCTCTACACTGTTTTCCAGAGTGGCTGCACCAGTTTACATTCCCACCAACAGTGTAGGAGGCGGCCCGTTTCTCTAGCATCTATAGTCTCCTAATTTGTTCATTTTAGCCACTCTGACTGGCATGAGGTGGTATCTCAGTGTGGTTTTGATTTGTATTTCGCTGATGATGAATGACGCTGAACATCGTTTCATGTGTCTGTTGGCCATCTGGGTGTCCTCTTTGGAGAAGTGTCTGTTCATGTCTTTTGCCCATTTCTTCACCAGATTATTTGTTTTTTGGGCGTGAAGTTTGGTGAGTTCCTTATAGATTTTGGATACTAGCCCTTTATCTGATATGTAATTTGCAGCTATCTTTTCCCATTCCATTGGTTGCCTATTAGTTTTCTTGATTGTTTCCTTTGCTGTGCAGAAGCTTTCTATCTTGATGAGGTTTCAATAGTTCATTTTTGCTCTTGATTTCCTTGCCTTTGGAGATGTGTCAAGTAGGAAATTGCTGTGGTTGAGGTCAAGGAGATTGTTTCCTGCTTTCTCCTCCTGGGTTTTGATGGATTCCTGTCTCACATTCAGGTCCTTCATCCATTTTGGGTTTATTTTTGTGTATGGTGTAAGAGAGTGGTCTAGTTTTATTCCTGGCATGTTGCTGTCCAGTTCTCCCAGCACCACCTGCTAAAGAGGCAGTCTTTTTTCCATTCGATACTCGTTCCTGCTTTGTCAAAAATTAATTGGCCATACATTTGTGGGCCCAGCTCTGGGTTCTCTATTCTGCTCCATTGATCTGAGTGTCTGTTTTTGTGCCAATACCATACTGTCTTGATGATGACAGCTTTGTAGTAGAGGCTAAAGTCTAAAGTCTGGGATTTCCCCATTTGTTAGAAACTACTTGATTATTTTCTGAATCTTGGAGCACCTGATGCAGTTTCTAAATGAGTAAGAACATCTACATGAACTGAGTTCCTTTGGGGGTTGTAAACAGTGGTTTTGTTATACCGCCTGACCTCTATTTGATCCCCATGGTCGTTACCCCTGTGGAGACTTGGACGTTGTAGTAGACTGGGTTGGTATAGAAAGGAAGTACAGAGAAGGTGAATTCTTATAGTTGGTTGATTGGTGAAGCAGTGGGGCTAGAAGAAGATAAATGAAAAACCAGACTCATAAATATGGAGAACAAACTGTTGCTTGCCGGAGGGGAGGTGGCACGGGGGATGGGTGAAGTAGATAAAGGGGATTAAGAGTAGACTAATCTTTTTTTTTTTTTTTTTTTACAGATTTTATTTTTTTGAGAGAGAGTGCACATGTACAGGGGAGGGGCAGAGAGACAGGGAGAGAATCTCAAGCAGACTCCATGCCTAGCACAGAGCCTGATGTGGGGATTGATCTTGCAACAGTGAGATCATGACCTGAGCTGAAATCCAGAGTCAGATGCTTAAGCAATTCAGCTACCCAGGCGCCCCAAGAGTAGACTTCCCTTTGTGGACATTGAGAAATACATAGAATTGTTGAATTTTTTATTGTCTGTATTGAATTTTTTAACGTCTGTAACACTGTATGTTAATTGTACTTGGATTTAAAAAAGGTAACTGCTATGCTTAATTTTGTATTTGTCATTTTCTCATCTTAAAAAAATTTTTTTATTGTTTATTCATTTTTGAAAGACAGAGATAGAGTGTGAATCGGGGAGGGGCAGAGAGAGAGAGGGAGACACAGAATTCGAAGCAGGCTTTGAGTTCCC
The DNA here is from genome assembly GCF_006229205.1 of Suricata suricatta. Taxonomy (NCBI): domain Eukaryota; kingdom Metazoa; phylum Chordata; class Mammalia; order Carnivora; family Herpestidae; genus Suricata; species Suricata suricatta. The sequence goes on along the minus strand of NC_043703.1, from coordinate 139,715,719 downwards.
AGCTGTCAGTGCAGAGCCTGATGCAGGGCTCGAACTCACAAACTGTGAGATCATGACCTGAGCTGAAGATGGATGCTTAACTGACTGAGCCACCCAGGTGCCTCTCTTGCCTTTTCAAAAAATATATTCACTCACATGTTTTTATACTTTTAAGTCAATTGTTTCATGTTGTTTGTTTCTCAGTTTTATGAAGGTGGTATCTTACTATATGTAGTCTTCTGTGATTGTTTTTTTCTCCCAGAATTCTGTTCTTATGGTTTATTCATGTTTTATGTAGCTACAGTTTACTTTGCCTTGTAACATCCCTTTGGGTGAATATTTCTCCATTTCCCAGTCCCCTTCTGGACATTTGGATTGTTTCAAGATTTTTTTCCTGTCATGCATAATATTACTATGGATATTTGCGTGTATAATTCCTGGTACACCTATTCAAGAATTTTCTGGGCTCTATACCTAGGATGGGATCATTGAGTTAAGGATATATGAGTGTTTACTTCATAAGATAGTGCTAAATTGTTTAACAAAATCATCCTACCAAATTATTCTTGGATCAACAGGATCTGAGAATTCCCATTGTTCTGTCTCTCTAATTTTTGCCTAATGGTTACAGTAATATTTTAATTTTTTTTGTCCTGAGTTTGATAAATAGGAGCTAGGTGCCGTGTTAATTCTTTTCATTTTCTTTGTGACCTGGCACAGATTAGATTGCTTTCCCCTAATAAAATAAATTACGTTGACATTTAGTACACCAGCCACATTTTATTTGTTAGCATTTTATTACGTACTTGCTTATTACATTATTTATTGTCATGCTTATCTTTGGCACACTCATATCTATAGTTGTATATAATACAATAATGTTAAAATACGTGCTTTGAAATGTATAAACATTATGTTGCCTTTTAATTTTTATTATTTTTATTATCAAAAAAATTTTTTGGGGGGCACCTGGGTGGCTCAGTTGGTTAAGCCTCCGACTTTGGCTCAGGTCAGATCTTACGTTCGTGGGTTTAAGCCCTGCGTCAGGCTCTGTGCTCACAGCTAGCCCAGAGCCCAGAGCCTGGAGCCTGCTTCCGGTTCTGTGTCTCCCTCGCTCTCTGCCCCTCCCCCTCTCATGCTCTGTCTCTCTTTGTATCAAAAATAAATAAAACATTAAAAAAAATTTTTAAATGTTTTTTAAATCCTGTCTTTAAAACAAAGATTTTTTTAATGTTTTATTTTTGAGAGAGAGACACACACAGAGTATGAGTAGGGGAGGGTCGGAGAGAGAGGGAGACACAGAATCAGAAGCAGGCTCCAGGCTCTGAGCTGTCAGCACAGAGCCCCATGTGGGGCTCGAACCTAGGAACCATGAGATCATGATCTGAGCCGAAGTAGGACGCTCAACTGATTGAGCCAGCCAGAGGCCCTTCCTTGCCTTTGTAAAGATTCCATGTCATCAGTTACAACATGCATTTTAGAATTAATTCCCTTTTTAAATTTTAAATTTAAAGCACAGATTTCCAGAAGAATAACCCAGTGCATAAGTTAACCGAAGAGGAGCTGCTGGCGTTCACATCAGTGAGTAACATTGTCCTTTCCGTTTCTCTTTCTCCTTGTGTGGTATGTTGCTCCTGATGCATTCTTCCCTCAGTTTGCTCATGCTGACGCCCTGCCACTTAAGGAAGTTCAGGGGGAAAAAAACCTTATCGTTTTAGTTCCCAAAACATATATTCCTTGCTATTGATTTAAAACACAAGCATTTGCCTTTGTACTTGTTTGGATTTGAGGGCAGTGACCAAATATGTCTTGTTCATTGTTTGGTCCCAGGGCTTAATAGGTGCTCAATAAATGTTGAATGAATGAGTGAAGTGACAGAACAAGATGCAGCTCTTTTGTCTAAACTTGAGGGTGATGCCCGCCTGGATCGGATGAGCAAGAGGACACACACAGTGAGGACCTGCGCGGGTGTGGGGTACAGAGGGGGCGGGGGCGGCAGTGCTCAGGGCTCAAGGTGCCGTCAGCTTTCCCCACCGCAGAGCAGTGAGAGGCCGTGGGCACCGATGGTAGTGCATTGCTTACCTCCTGGGTGGGTGCAGTGGAATATCATGTCGTCTCCTCAGTGTGGGAATTAAGGAAGGAGTGGGGTATATAAGAAAATAAAGTTGATAAAGACAACAGTCAGAGAAGAATCGCAGGAAAAGAAAAGATTGAGTAATAGAGATGTTTGAGGATTTGAGATCAAAGAAGGGTTTTTAAGAACAGAAAAGTCGCAGACCAAAGGGTCAGTCGGTATCTTCTTAGCTTTATGGATAAAAAGATAACGCAGGTCTTTGATGAGCACAAGTTTAAGATAATTTTTTCAAAGGCATTTTTATTATCCTAGTTAGAATCAAGTGAGAATTCTACTGGTTGTTTTTCTTTGTTATTTTTCAGATAAGGCAAAAATAAAGTACTTTTATCTGGTAGGAAGCTGGCTGACTTTACATGGTCATATACGTTTTGCACGTTACTGCTTCCTGCATATGGTCTTGGAACTAGTTGGATGTACATCCTTCGAGGCCTCCGGGCTCCTGCTTTCTTTTCTCGTTTCAGCACTCTGAGAAGTCTTTGGTGTTTATGATGATGGCCTGTCTGTGTGTAGGTAACTCTGTGGGGATGTCCCTGTTTATTCATCATATGTGCTCTAAGGAATTTGACAAGTAACGTGTTAAACATTTTTAAAAAGATTTACTTAAAAATGATTCTCTGTTTTTGATTTAGTTAGCTAATCTCTACTGATTACTGAATCCGTGTCAAGCATTGTGCTGGTCACTGGGGATGCAGTGTCAACAAAGTCCTTTCCCTCTTGGAGCTTACTTCGATTTACATTCTTGTGGGGGAAATACACAATATACAAGGAGAAATAACATATTTAACAGATGTGCTGGAGACGTATAGAGCAGGGTAAGGGAATATGACTGGCATGGGGACAGCCGTTCCGGACAAGGCGGTAGGGAGGATCTCCGTGGGAAGGGGGCGCTGAACACGGGTCGGTGTGCAGCAGGGCCCGGGGAGGGATGCGGAGGGTCTGCAGTGGTGGTCAGTGTGAATTCCTGTCGGGAAGTACAGCGCTGGATGGGGACAAGTGTCCAGATGATGAATGATGACCGGGTCGCTTGGGTTTCTTCTGATGACTGGGGTAAACAGGACGTAACATGCTAGGAAGTGTTCCTGCTGGCCTTTTATTTGGGGGGGTTCAGTAATAACATCTTTTTGGGACTGGTCTTAGCAGTTTATTAAGGTATATGTGTTACCCGTAGTTACCCTAAAAAAAAAGAAAATCACTAAAAGACTCTATTTATATTCAAGCAGTTAAATTTTTTTTTTTTTTTGAGTTTCTGTTTGGTGGGGATATATTTCTTCCTTTTTAAAAAACTCCCTTTTTTCCCCTCCTGTTTCTTTTCTGGTTCTTCCTGCCCCCTCTCCCCCTCCCATTCTTGTTCCTCTCCTGTGAAGTACTTCTGAAGTAATTAAGTCCAGGAACCTCTGGGGTAGGTAACTCTCTCTCCTGACTTGCAACGAGGGTCATAAATTCGAATTTCATACTTTTCCCCAAGGGGCTTTATAATACACAAAGTTTTTGCTCTCTTTCCTCCTCTAATTCTCGTCCAAGTCAGAGCTGACCCGAGGACTGATCTCTTTGGAGGAAAGCTGTTTGATTCCAGTGATGCGTAGTGTCAGGCCTGACTCTTCTAAGGAGATGAGTTTTTAAGTTCCAAGTAAATCTTTCTTTCTTAAGAAGTAGGGTGAGGAACTTACATGGAAGGAGGCCTTTTAGGAGCCCCAAGGATACTTTGTTGTCTGCACCACCCCCTTCTTTTGTTTATCCCAAAGGAAGCATACAAAATATACTAGAAAAATACAGATGGGCCCTTGTCAACTCATCTTTGTACTTACTTATCAGTCCTTCCTGGTATCCCTTCTCTGTGCAGGATACTGAAGCAGATAATAAGATGAATTGCAAGTGGCCCCTGGTTTCAGTGAAGAACGTCATTGAAATTTATATCTTGTATAATGATCTATCTGGTATATAAATATCCTTTATCTGCACTACTTTGTATTACTCCAAAAGAATATTTGAGGAACAGGGAACAGTTTGAGGTGCTGCCTTCCTTCTGAACTCTTGAACTCTGTGCTTTTTTCTTTTATTTATTTATTTATATTGAGAGAGAGAGAGAATGGGAGAGGGACAAAGAGATAAGTAGAGAGAGAGAATCCCAAGCAGGATCTGCATGCTCAGCACAGAGCCTGATGTGGGGCTTGAACCCATGAACTCTGAGATCATGCCCTGAACCGAAACCAAGAGTCACATACTTAACTGACTGAGCCATCCAGGCACCCTCTGTGCTTTTATTTTAACATGGATCATATTTGGACTTATAATTATTCATGTATATGTCCCATCCCTCCCACAGGGAGAGAGGGACTGGACTTTGTTCCTCTCTGGCTCTTCTACAAGGCCCAGTGCACCGCTACAAGGCTTCACTCATAACTGTTGCTCAGTAAATGGACGCAGAAGAAGAGAGAGAATGAAATATACTTGAACCCTGGACAGGATTTATTTCTGCCCCATAACTTGATGATTTCAGGCAGTGCTACACGATGGGACTTGATGGGAAGGATAGCCACTTGTTTCATCTTCTGTGAAAGGAAGGAAGTGGGGACGTGCCTCTTCCTCAGCACTGAGAACTTGTTTTGAGGACAGACTGGAGGACGTCCTGACAGTACCGTAGAGCAGGCAGAGCTGCGGCACCCGCAGCGTTCAGGGATGAGCTGGCCATCTGGCCATTGGTTTGGAGGAGAGCATTCTGTTTTTGAGGAATAAGAGTTCCTAAGTGGATAAGTAAGACCAGTTTGAAGTTGGCTGTCGGTGTGGGAGAGCAGGAAGAGGGAGGAGACAGCATACTCTTTCTCGCTGGGCATCCATTTCCCTTCGCTGGCAGCAGCCTGGTGGCCTGGAACTGAGGGTGTACACTCTTGAGACTAAGACATGTCTTTTTGTTAACGGAGCAAGGCTAGGACAAGTCTTACTCTTACCAGTGTATGGTAAGCACTTGAAGGGATGAGGACCACAGTTACCGGAGATTTGTTAAATGTTTATTGAATAGGGGCACCTGGGTGGCTCAGTTGGTTAACTGTCTGACTTTGGCTCAGGTCATGATCTCAGTGTGTCAGTTTGAGCCCCGTGTCAGGCTCTGTGCTGACAGGTAGCTCAGAGCCTGGAGCCTGCTTCAGATTCTGTGTCTCCCTCTCTTTCTGGCCCTCCCCCGCTCATGCTCAGTCACGCTCTCTTTCTCTCTGTCTCTCTCTCCTGCAAAATAACCCCACTAAAAATTAAAATTAAAAAAAAAAATTAAATAAATTGAATGGCTCATTATTTCTGAATTTTGTTCCGTTTTAATGAACCGTTTGCAAGTTTACTAAAATGGTGAAATCTCTTTTTTGGAGACATTTTTATTAGTGATTTCCTGTTGGGGCAGCATGTAGAAATACATGTGAGATAATGTTGGGAGACTGTTTTAATTCAGCAATGTCAGAGGCTTATCCCAAAAGAAATATTTTATTTTTTTAAGGTTGTCATAACGTGATGCCGTTCCTGAGACATTCAATCCACACATTTCAGGAAAACTGAATGACTCATAGTAAAAATAACCTGTATTGTTTTAGAGAGCCATTTATGTTGTATCGGCCTGATAATTTAAAATTAGCTGTTATCTACGTTATTTCCTTTCAGATGGGCCAAGTCAGTGACATTCAGTAATGCTTTTAATTTCCTTTCATTGTTGAAAATGGGAACAAGCTAGTTAATTCATACAGGTGTTTCAGTTTTCATTGGCAGAAGTTCTGCATAAGTGTGAATTGACACTGGCAGCCTGCCTTCCGACTGTCGGCCTGAAGCCACAAGGTCTCCATAAATGAAAAAAGAGAAAAAGACCTTCGGAAGTTACACATCCTATTGTATGTATTTTCTCTTTCTGCTATTAATTTTAAAGCCATTTAATAAATACTTATCTGTGAATAGAATAGTTTGCGGACACTTTCACAGATTAAAGTGATTGCCTGTTTTTCTTTTAGGGCATATGCATCTCTCAGTTTTTTAAGATAGGCAACGCAACTTTGCGAGATGGCCATGATACTTCTGACAGTTGTGTTAGCAGTACCGGATTGCACGTTCTCTAGTAAGCAGTTATAGCTCAGGGTTGGTTTTTTTCTGGGTTCAATACTTGTCTCTCAAAATGTTACTTGTACATTTTAATAGGCATTTACTGATAATATTGTAGTGCTGTCTGGGTTATAAATTGGTAGCTGTTAAAGAAGTAAGAGATAGGTATGCTTTATTTTATATATCAGTTTGGAGGTTAACTGTTATTAAACAGAGGATTCCTAGGTGTTTTTTGACTGGAGTTGAACTGAGTTATTTGTATATATCCTATGTCAGAAGTAGACAGAAGGAGTAATAGGATTTCAGCAGGAGATCAAGATACTTTTCTTACCGCCATCTCCTTGAGTAACTGCTAGACTTCTATCTTCACTGTTAGCCATGGCTCAAGGTTAATAGTTACTTGTGGGTTTACTTCTCGCCATGTTGTAATAACTAGTACTGACCTTGAACTTTTACTGTAAGCAACTACAAAACTGGACAAGATATATGAAGCAGCAGTGCAAAAAGGGATAAGTCATGACCAAATAGTATTTATGTTGAGAATGCAGAATTGGTTCATATGAAGCAGTCAATGCAGTTCATCTTACTAGTATAGTGAAAGAGAAAAGCCAAAAGATTATTTTGATAGCAGAAAATGATTTGAAAAAATTCAATACACTTTATTTTATATTACACAACACATACTTTATCTTAGAAAGTGTATGTGTATATATTTATATTATATTATAAAAACTTTCAGTAAACTAGAAATAGAAGGGCATTTCAATGAAGAATCTCTAATAAAAATCATTACTATTATTATTATTTTCTATTATATATAGAGAGAACATGTGAGTGGAAGAGAGAGGCAGAGGAAGGAAGGGAGGGAGGGAGGGAGAGAGAGAGAGAGAGGGGGTGAGAGAGAGAATCTCAAGCAGGCTCCATGCTGAGTGTGGAGCCCGATGCAGGGCTCATTCCCACAGCCCTGGGACCATGACCTGAGCCAAAATCAAGAGTTGGACGCTCAATTGACTGAGCCACCCAGGTGCTACTCTAATTAAAATCATTGACGAAAACCAATCTTTCGTCCTTTCGATCTCCACTCAAGTGGAATTCCAACTAATGCAATAAGACATGAAGAAGATGCAAAAGGTATATGGATTGGAAAGGAAGACATAAAACTATCATTATGCACAGATGACACAGTTGTATACATAGGAAACCCTAAAGAATTGACATGAAAACTACTGGAAGTAATAGGCAAGGTCTTAGAATAGAAGGTCGATATAACAAAATCAGTTGTGTTTATGTATTTCTAGCAGTGAGTAATTGGGAAAGACATTTTAAAACCACTTATAATAGCATAAAATGTCAAGTAAACTGTTAGTGATAAATTTAACAGAAATATGACTTGTATACTAAAAGTGACATAATGGTGAGAGAAAGAAGATCTAAATAAATAGAAATATTACACTATTCATAGATTAGAAGACTATTGTTGAATTGACAGGCATCCCAAAGTTGAGCTATAAATTAAATCTAATAGAAATCAATTCTCAATAGGCTTTTTTTCTTTCAAGAAATCAGTAAGTTGATTCTAAAATTTATTTGGAGGACTTCTTCTGTGATGGCCAAGTAAGCTGTTTGGAGCCATCTTCCTGCAAATAAAAAAGACAAACTGAGGGCATCTGGGTGGCTCAGTTGGTTAAGCGTCCAACTTCAGCTCAGGTCATGATCTCGTGGTTTGTGGATTTGAGCCCCACTTTGGGCTCTGTGCTAACAGCTCAGAGCCTGGAGCCTTCTTCAGATTCTGTGTCTCTCTCCCTGTCTGCCCCTCCCCTGCTCTTACTCTGTCTCTGTTTCTCAAAAATGCATAAATGTTAAAAATTTTTTTAAAGATAAACTGGACAAAATGCAAGAAATAAAAAAGCTATCTGATAAACTTGGAAATGACTGAAGGCAGAAAGATTCTGGAGATGATTTTTTGCTTGGAAGAATGGAATGACATTGGGTGTTTTTTTGTTTTTATCTAATGGCTAAAACTCTGATAGCAACTCAACAGTCTTTCTAAGGACAGAGATTCTGCTACCATGGCTGCTGGACTGGGAGGGGGAACATTTCATAAAGGAGAGAATCACAGATGAGATTCTTATATCCTTTATATAAATGTTGTCTAGGTGTGGCTTAACCTTGAGCTACACATGTGTAGGGCATACTCTTAACAGCTTAGCTAAGGATAGAGGAACTCAGAGGAGATTTTGAGCAGCCATCCAAGAGACTGTGTGTACAGCCTCAGGCAAAAGTTATGTGCAAAACACATAAGTTTTACATACGTTAAAACATAAAAAGCCAACACTTTTTTTTTTTCCAAAATTTTTTAATGTCTTATTTATGTTTGGTACAGGGTGAGACAGAACATGAGAGGGGGAGGGGCAGAGAGAGAGAGGGAGACACAGAACTGGAAGCAGGCTCCAGGCTCTGAGCTGTGAGCACAGAGCCTGATATGGGGCTCGAACCCACGAACGTGAGATCTGACCTGAGCTGAAGTCGGAGGCTTAACCGACTGAGCCACCCAGGCGCCCCAAAAGCCAACACTTTTGAATAATACAACAAAAACCACACTCAACAGTATAACATTCACAATATGTAGGATATCATCCATAATTGTTCAGCAAATGAAGAATGAAGAAAATGTAAGCAATTCATAAGAGAAAAGATAGTCAGTGGAGACTAACTCCAACATGACCTAGATGTTGGAATTAGCAGTCAAGGATTAAAGAAGGAAAGATCCTTTGGAGCACCTGGGTAGCTGGTTTGGTTGAGCATCGGACTCTTAATTTTGGCTCAGGTCATAATCCTAGTGTTGTGGAATTGAGCTCATGTTGGGCTCCATGCTGAGCAGGGAGTCTGCTTAGGATTCTCTCTCCCTCTCTCCCTCTCTCCCTCCCTCCCTCTCTCCCTCTCTCCCTCTACCCCTCTCCCCAACTTGCTTGCACATGCTCTGTCTTTCTCAAAAGAAAGAAAAAGAATTAAAGAAAGAGAGAAAGAGATCCTTTATATGAAGTGACATAAAGGAAAAATACAATAGTTACAAAGAGGAGCTTATAGAGAAAAATAGAAAGTATAAAGAGCCACAGGGTAACCTTAAAATTGAAGATACAGTATGTAAAATAAAAATTATGTGGATGAAACTTACAGTTGAATGGAGATGATACAAGAAAGGTTTAGAGAACTTGAAGATAAATCAATAGAAACTATCCTGTGTGAAGAACCCAGAGACGAGAAAGATAAAAATAATGAAGAAGCCTTCTTGGACACGTGGGACAGTATTGGAAGGTTCAGCATACCTGTAATTGGAGCCAGAAGGAGAGAGAAAATAGGACAGAAAAAATTTTGAAAAAATAACTGCCTTAAACTTTTCCTAAATGTATGAACATCGTATTTATGGATTCAAGAAGCACAGTGAGTCCTAAGCAGGGTAAACAAAGTAAATCAAGCCTATATACCTCATGGTCAATCTGGTAAGATAAAACATAAAGAGAATGTCTTGACAAATAGAGAAAAATGACACATTAAATAAGGGAAATCAAAGATTGCAAAGATCTCCAACTTCTTTTCAGGAAGTGTAGAGGGCAGAAGATTGCAGAACAACATTTTTTAAGTGCTGTATTGAAAATGTATCAACCCAGAATTCTATATTTAGTAAAAATATCTTTCAAGAATTATAGCCAAATGAAGACCTTTTTGTTTTTTATTTTAAAAAAAGTTTTTAATGTTTATTTTTGAGGGACAGTGAGTCAGCATGAGCTGGAGAAGGGCAGAGAGAGAGAGGGAGACGCAGAATCCTAAGCAGGCTCCAGTCTCGAGGTGTCAGCACAGAGTCCGATAGATTTTGGTTTCAGTGTAGATTAGTCCTTGTCATCAATTTCAGAACTACAGCACGAAATACTCAGCCTACCTTATGTGTTAAGGGGAAAGAATGTAGGAGAAAAAAATTCCTAAAAAGAAGTTGCTTAGTGTCCACATTTGCTATCAAGTTTGCTTTTTTTTTTTTTTTTTTTTAAGGCAAAAACAGGCTAGTTTCCTTCAAATACTTTTGGAAACTGCTGTTCAGAAGAAACTCTAGGGGCCCCTTTTGTCTGGGCCATGATCTCACAGTTTGTAGGATGGAGCCCCGCATTGCACTGTCAGTGCAGAGCCTGTTGGGAGTTCTCTCTGCCTTTCTCTCTGCACCCTCTCCCCCACCCTCCATGGATGTGCGCACACACTATCTCAAAAAAGAAACTGCAAGTTCAGGTGGAGGAATATATTGTTTAGAGTTCTACTTGTGGTACTTTTGACCTCTAGCACCAAACACAGGTCATTGATTTGCTGAGTTAAATTCTGCCCCCCCCATGATCGAGAGTCACCAAAAACAATAAACAGAAAGTTTGCTAGGATGAGTATAGAATCTTAAGAATTCATTGAGCAGGAAACTTGTGTATAAAAATAGCATAGGTAATTGGCATCTTCTAAAATACAGTGAGGTATTGTGTTGATTTCAAGCAACTTCTGTTTTTTTAAGTTTATTAAAAAAAATTTTTTTTTTTAATTTTTGGGAAACAGAGAGAGACAGCGCGAGCAGGGGAGGGTCAGAGAGAGGGAGACACAGAATCTGAAGCAGGTTCCAGGCTCTGAGCCTGACGCAAGGCTCGAACCCACGAACTATGAAATCATGACCTGAGTCGAAGCCGGATGCTTAACTGACTGAGCCAGTGCCCCTCAAGCAACTTCTGTTAATGGATATAAAAATAGCCAATTAGTAGAATTTAATTCTTTTAAGTCTGTAAATAGCATTTTGAGTGGAATCCGCATCAGGTCTGGAGATTAAACTATTGATTTTGTGGCACAGTGTTAAAGAGTTGAAGAGTATACAGGAATTCATTGTATGTCTTATCCTTGAAACTTCTCTGAAGAAGAAAACAAATCTAAAAAGGAAAAGCTAAAGGAAAAAAATCTCTGGCACAAAACTATACAGAAAATAGGCAAAGCCCATCACTGCTTCATGGCTAGCTAACCATTCCCCCCCCTTTTTTTTAATTAAAAAAAATTTTTTTTAATTTACTTTTGAGACACAGCGTGAGCAGGGGAGGGTCAGAGAGAGCAGGAGATATAGAATCCGAAGACAGGCTCCAGGCTCTGAGCTAGCTGTCAGCACAGAGCCTGATGCGGGGCTTGAACCCACAAACCGTGAGATCATGACCTGAGCTGAAGCCGGATGCTTAACCGACTGAGCCCCCCAGGCGCCCCTCGCTAACCATTCCTATTTGGAGTTGAAGATATAAGCCAGCTCTCTGGGACATGTTCAAATCACCATTAAATTTCTTTCAACCTGCATGTGTGTCTTACTGGGTTTCAACCTCGTGGCTTACCCTATATCGTCTTTAGTAGTGAAGGAAATAGGGAAGCATTACAAAATAAACCCAAAGATAGTGATTAAAAGGGTGACCTGTGGGCCGGAGACCAGAGGCTCCCTGATCAGAGGTCAGTGGCAGTTGTGAGGAACGGACTTATCTAACCTAATAGCACTTTCAGATCTTTCTACTAAGCCAAGACCCTCAAGCAAGTGTGAAGGAATCCTGAATTCATGGTATGGGTTTGCTGTGGCAGCAGAAACCAGTTTCTTTGGAGGAAAACATCAACAGTTCCAAATTAAAACTGAGCAATGAATTCACAATTTAAAGATTAACAGAGAAGAGAAGCCAAGCCACCCTGACTGAGAGTCAACAAAGACAAGAAACAGGCTAAAGGAAAAATCCTGGTATTCTGGTTCATAATATAGACCGGCTACGGGAATATTTAAAGAAATAAAGCATGTACTTACCACAAAGATAGCCAGACAACTTCTGTTCGTAGACTTTCATGATTAGAGAGGGAAAATACAATTTTTAGAAATAATTTGAAATTGAAAACCAGAATTTAAAAAATGCAACTCGTGCTCCTCCACATGAGAGAGAGGTTATAAAACACCAGAAAGGTGTGTGTAACTGGTGTTTCAGAAATTGCAGTCTTCAAAGTATACCTAAGTATACACTTCCATGTCCATCAGTAGATACGTGTACAGATGTTTAATAATAGCAGTGTTTGTCATCATAGTGGGCAAACCAGAAACAACTTAAATGTCTGCTGACAGGAGAAAGGATAAATTGTGGTATTTTATTATTATTCTTATTTCTTATTTTTATTATTTTAAGTACGCTATACATCCAGTGTGGGGCATGAATTGCATGCTGTATGGACTGAGCCAGCCAAGTGCCCCCAAATTGTGACATTTCATATGACAGTTGTGAAATATTATACAACAGTGAACTGAAAATAAATTAACTACAGCTATAAGCAGCACGTGGATGGGTTTTGTAAATGTAATGAGAAGTTGGAAAAAACAAGTCCCAGACTCACAGGTGTGTTTATATTATTAAACCTTATAACTTAAACTTTAGTTACTTATAATCTTCTGTATATCAAATAATTTAAAACTGAAATCTAAAAATTATTTTGTGCAGTGGTAAGAACATTTAAGTATTATTTGATACACTGTTAAATATTTTTTAATGTTTGTTTATTTTTGAGAGAGAGAGAGAAGAGAGAGCATGAGCTGAGATGTGGACAGAATCTAACGCAGCCTCTGCATCGACAGCAGAGAGCCTGGCATGGGATTCGAACCCACAAACCATGAGATCATGACCAGAGCTGAAATCAGTCAACCGACTGGGTTCCCCAGGAACACTTGATAAACCATTTTAAGGAATAAACCCTTCTGATTTCACTGCATACCTTTTACTTATAAAGTGAGTCTTACTGTCAGTCATTAGGCTACTGAGAAGCAGAATTAGTGATGACGGGGAACATTAATAAAAGAGAGAAACAAAAGCCTTAAGAAAGAAAAGCCCTTTAGTAGGGTTCACAGTCCCCAGATAAGGAGAAATATACAGGACTTAGAGCTAAGTCGGTATTACATTTGATATTAAGGAAGCTTGTTCAAACTAGTGGCTTTGTGCTTACACGTTTGGCCATCACTGAGGCTAAAGAAAGTGCTTAGGCTTTCTGACATGATGAATTAACATGGTGTTTAAGGATGAAAAGCTCCAGCTTTAAAATAGTTTATGTGTTTTAAATAGGTCTGTTTTTCATGACAGTGTGAAAAGTGACTCTGGTAGAGCTGATGAATTGGCATCTCCAGAATGTAGAAGTCTTTTTTTTTTTTTTTTTGAGACAGCCACGTGCCCAACAGTTTGATCTCTCTCTGATGTTGGCTTTCTATATGAAAGTTTGCAGAGCATGGAACAGAGCTTTGAGAGCATTTTAGTAACAGGAGGTTTGGAATCTCAGGATTTAGAAAGCATGCTCGTAGATATTATGGAAAAAATCAATGTGTGAAACATAAGGACTTGTCTTCATGGAATTTTTTTTGGAAAAAATTTTTAATGTTTAATTTATTTTTGAGAGAGAAAGAGAGAGACAATGTGTGAGCGGGGTAAGAGCAGAGAGAGAGGGAGACACAGAATCTGAAGCAAGCTCCAGGCTCTGAGCACTCAGCACAGAGCCTGATGCAGGACTCGAACTCACGATGTGAGATCATGACTTGAGTTGAAGTCGGACGCTCAACCAACTGAGCCACCAAGGTGCCCCAAGAAATTTTTAATTTAGCCCAGATCAGATAAACTAATGAAAATATAATTGGGAATACCAGGCAGTTTAAACTACAAAATGATAGCACAGATAAATAAATCCCCTAACTGCTCAAAAAAAAAGAAAGTATTTAGGACAGAGCAAAGAAGGCTTTGTTCACTAAGGGAAGCTTTGAGTCAGGCCTTGAAAGGCAGCTAGGGTCTAGATGGAGTAAGAGCAAGAGCAAAGGCAAGGAGATGGGGGAAGGGTGAGCCGTACGGGGTCCGTTAGCTGGGTTGGAAGATTCGGTTAGAGCAGTAGTGAGACTTAGGGGAAACAGATTTGCAACAGATTTTAAATGGTCTCTGGAGCAAGGCCTGGGAATTTGGACTGTAGTTCTACTTCTGGGGATAGTTTACGGACTAAATTTAGAATTTTAAACTCTGTCATTTGATACAGATTTTAACAATGGATGCTCTTTTGAATAGTTCGTTATGGAAGGGGGAATAGTTCTGCTTTTTATAGTATTTCTTTGTTCCTAGCTTTTGGAAGGTCAGCCTGACCTGGGTAGGCACCATCTGATTTGGCTTGAGGAGCCAAACAGTTACGGGCCCACAAAGAGAACTCTGAGCAGGCTTTGATTTATGTGCGGAAAAGCCGCTCTATCTAAAAGCTCCTTCCTTCACGTTGAAAGGAGCAGACTGGCTGGCTGTCGTGGAAAGGGCCCCACTGACCTCTGGGAGAAGATTATTTGAAACGTGCAGTGATAAGAATGAAAAGGAAATTTGTTTTTAATAGAAACAACACTCCAGAGTTTCTTTGAGGGTGTTACAGACTTTTTTTTGCTACTTTTTTTGGAAAGATGGCAGTGTTTCATATAGTGGGATTGTTAGCTATGTAAAATAATGCCTGTATACATAGCATATCATAACAAAATGTGCTCTTTTAGCATGCTTTAGGGTGGTATTCATTGGCTTTTTCATTTCATACCACTAACTGAGTTTCCTTAAATGTTAGATGATTACAGTTCCTTTTAGTAGGAGTCGGAGCAGCAGCCCCGGTGGTGTGTCTAGCAGTGAAAAGCCTTTGCTGAAGCATGCAGAGCAGCCTTCCTCTCTCTCTCAAAATACCTGCTTCTTTTTTTCTTTTTAACATTTTTTTTTCAGAGAGAGAGAGACACACACAGAATGTGAGCAGGGGAGGGTCAGAGAGAGAGAGAGACAAAGAATCTGAAGCAGGCTCCAGGCTCTGAGCTAGCTGTCAGCACAGAGCCTGATGTGGGGCTTGAACCCACGAACCGTGAGATCATGACCTGAGCTGAAGTCGGCTGCTTAACCAACTGAGCCTCTCAAAATACCTGCTTTTCAGCGCTTGCTGAAGTGGATTGATTCTTTTGCTTATAAAGCATATAACTGTAAGTAAAAGATATTACTTGAGTTTATTTTGACTTTCATAGTAATAATAATTATTTAGAGTATTTTATAAGTTTATGATATGAATATTAATAAGTAACATTAATAATAATAATATTATAAAGAGTATATGAAAATTATACGCTTATGAAAGCTTCCTGGATCAGTGGATTGACTTACCTAGATTTTGACCAAAGAAAGTTGAGAAATGAGAGAATTTTTTTTTAACATTTTATTAATTTTTGAGAGACAGAGATAGACAGTGTGATCAGGGGAGGGGCAGAGAGAGAGAGAAGGAGACACAGACTCTGAAGCAGGCTCCAGGCTCTGAGCTGTCAGCACAGAGCCCGATGCAGGACTCGAACCCACAAACAATGAGATCATGACCTGAGCCGGAGTTGGACGCCTAACCAACTGAGCCACCCAGGTGCCCCAAGAGAACTTTTCTTAAAACAGCCACACAGGGGCACCTGGGTGGCTCAGTTGGTTAAGCCTCCGACTTCGGCTCAGGTCAGATCTCACGTTCGTGGGTTCGAGCCCCGCGTCAGGCTCTGTGCTGACAGCTAGCTCAGAGCCTGGAGCCTGCTTCCGGTTTTGTGTCTCCTTCTCTCTCTGCTCCTCCCCTTCTCATGCTCTGTCTCTCTCTGTATCAAAAATAAATAAAATATTAAAAAAAAAACCAGCCACACAAATATTATATCTCACATTTAGGTGGCTTCTGACCCTTGTCCTGAAGTATGAAAATAGTGAGCATTCCATCTCATATACAAATGTCTGGTTGTAAATGACACAACATTCTTTAGCAGTGTCCTAATTCTCAAAGTGCTGCTAGTTGAACACACCAAATTTCATAAACTTTTCTCTCTCTCTTTTTTTTTTTTACTGGATTTTTAGCCAGCAGTCATATTTCCATGAGGTGATATTTCATCAAATAACTTGAATTCATAGACTCCAAGTAAAAATAAATGGACCTAAAAAAGACAGCATATATAGTTGTATGATTCCACTTACCTGACATACTTAGAGTCATCAAATTCACAGAAACAGAAAGTAGATTGGTAGATTCCAGGGGCAGAGAGTTGGGGATGTTTAATGGGTACAGGGTTTCAGCCGCAAGAGGAAAAGAGTCCTAGAGATCAGCTGAACAGCCATGTAAATGTACATAACTGTACTGAACACTTAAAAATGGTTAAAATGCTAAGTTTTATGTTCTACATGTTTTACCACAGTTTTAAAGAACATTAAAAAGAGGAAAAAAGGAGCACCTGTAATAATGTCATAGACTGAAGTTTCAAGAAATAAATCTATCAGAAGATTTACAGGACCTCTGTACTAAAATTTGTAAAACATTAAGAGAAATCAACAAAGGCTTAACTAAGTGGGGTATCTGCTATGTTCATGGAGGACTCCCCATTTGAAAATTTCAAGTCTTCTCAAACGAACCTATATAATGAATGTGATCCCTAATGGAATCCCAGAGTTCTGATTTTTTGTTTTAGTAGTTGTTGCTGTTGGTTTTTGGTTTTGTGGAATTCAAGCTGACTTTAAAATTCGTGGGGCACCTGGGTAGCTCAGTCAGTTAATCCTCTGACTTTGGCTCATATCACGATCTCACGTTTGTGGGTTTGAGCCCTGCTTTGGGCTCCGTGTTGACAGCTCAGAGCCTGGAGCTTGCTTCAGATTCTGTGTCTCCCTCTCCCCCTCTCATGCTCTGTCTCTCTCTGTCTTAGAACTAAATAAAACTTTTTAAAAAATTTAAAAAATAAAATAAGAATCATGTGGAAATGTGGGCACCTGGTGGCTTAGTCAGCTAAGTGTCCAACGTCGGCTCAGGTCATGATCTCACAGTCTGTGAGTTCAAGCCCCATATCAGGCTCTGTGCTGACAGCTCAGAGCCTGGAGTCTGCTTTGGAATGTGTCTCCCTCTCTCTCTGGCCCTCCCCGACTCATGTTCTGTCTCTGGCTCTCAAAATATAAATAAAGGTTAAAAAAAAAAACATTAAAATAAATAAAATTCATGTGGAAATGTAAAGGGCTAAGAATCGCTAAGGCAGTCATGAAGAGCTGAGCTGGGCTACTTACATTGCCAGATAGCAAGCCCTGTTCTAAAACTGTATTATTTAGGTATATTACTGCTTATCATGTGGTGGTCCTTGGACGCGCAGCATCAGCATCGCCTGGGAGCTTGTTAGAAATGCAGTCTCTCCTACTCCGTCTCAACCCCTTATTAAGTCAGAATCTCTGGGGTTGAGGCCAGAGAGTCTGTGTTTTAACAATTTCTCTATGTTATTCATATGCACTTTAAAGTCTGAGAAACACTGAATTAAGACATTTGACATAAGAAAATATGAATCAACCAGTAGAACAAATAGAGAGTATAGAAACAGATCCGTCCATACATGGTTCATCTGATTTATGACCAGGTTGGCATTGCAGTGCAGTGGAAATGAGTAGGCTTTTCAATAAATGGTATTAGATAATTTATGTCCATATCGAAAAAAGCTGTCTTAACCCATATATCATACTGTATATATAAAAATCAATTCCAGACTGAATTTATAAAAGTGAAAAAGCAAAAACTATAATGCTTTTAGGGGAAAAAACACAGGGGAACATCTTTGAGACCTTAGGATAAGCAGTACAATAAAGTTCTAATAATAAGGCAAAAACGATAAATTGGACTAAGCATTTCTCTTTATCAAAAGATGCCATTAATATTTGCAAAGCACTTAGACCAGTGCCTTGCCAGCATGTTGTATGTGTTACATGATTGTTTGTCAAGAATATAAATAATATGCTATTCTCTTCCAACAAAAAGAGAGTACTTGTGTTCAGAAAATATAAAAGAATAGTTAACAAATTATTGAGAAAAATTCTGACAACTCAATAGAAAAAACAAAAGACTTTAATGGGACTTAATAAAGAAGCATTAAAATGGTCATTAACATAACTCAAAGGTGCTGAACTTTAGGAGTCATCAGTGAAGGGCAAATTAAGACCATAATGAAATATTACTACATACCCATCAGAATGGCTAAAACGCAGAATAGACGGCGTCGAGTGATCTAAGGATGTGAAGCCACAAGAGCTGGCTAATATTTCTAGTAAGAGTGCAGAGTGCGGTAGCGTTGTCGAAGATTGGCAGGAACGTGAATGAAAGCTAGATATCTTCATGCTCCATGACCAAGCGATTCCACGCCTACGTATATACTCAACAGAAATACTTCAGAACACAGAAGAACATGTCTTAAAGTGTGGGAACCACACATTCTGCTAGTTCATCTAGAATGTTCACAGCACACTTGTATCAGCCCCAAAGTGGAAGCTGCATAAATGCCCATTAGTTATATGATGGTTAAATAAACTATTAATGTAATGGAATATTATGTGGCGATAATGAACATTCTACAACTCTATGCAACTGTATGGATGAACTTTCAAAATAATGTTGAGCAGAAGAAACACAATACAAAGGAATACTCTGATTACGTTTGTATAAACTAGGAAAGCATGCACACTGACCTCTGGGGCTACAAGTCAGGATGGTGCTTACCCTTCCAGAAGTGCAGGGGAATGACCAGAACAGAGGACAAGGGGAACAGTGAGATGCTGATAGTGTCTGTTGATCTGAGCGCTGGTTGCATATGTCTGTTCAGTCTGTGAAAATTCACTGTGCATTTACGTAAGTTATATATATGGTTTTCTTAGACTTTTTTTTTTTTTAAGTTTATTTTTGAGAGAGAGGGAGGGAGACAGAGAATCCCAAGCTTGCAGCACGGAGCCCAACATGGCTTTGATCTCATAACCATGAGATCAGCCTGAGCTGAAATCAAGAGCCAGATGGTTAACGGACTGAGCCACCCAGGTGCCCCTATAAGCAGTGCTTTAGGTAATGGGAAAATTGGATTTAGTAGCCATTTCTTCATGAAATCAAACTGAAAAAGACTTGGGAAGAGTTACATAGGGCATTCATATTCATGGTCAGATAAGTTGCAATGGTCATTCCTTCACTATTCTGAAAGAATAGTATCTTTAAGAAAATGAATGTTAACAGAGCATCTTTTCTCAGCACAGTTTAACCAAACTAGAATCTCTTACCTAGATATAGTTTCTTTCTCAACAATAGCCAAAGTATGGAAACAGCACAAATCTCCATTGATGGATGAATGGATAAAGAAGATGTGACACACACACACACACACACACACACACACACACTGGAGTATTACTCGGCATTCAAAAAGAATGAAATCTTGCCATTTGTAACTATGTGGATGGAACTAGAGGGCATCATGCTAAGCGAAATTAGAGAACGACAAATATCATACGAATTCACTCATATGTGGACTTTAAGATACAAAACAGATGAACATAAGGGAAGGGAAGCAAAAATAACATACAAACAGGGACGAGGAAAAAACATAAGAGACTCTTAAATATGAAGAACAAACAGAGGGTTACCGGAGAGGCTGTAGGAGGTGGCATGGGCTAAATGGGTAAGGGGCATCAAGGAATCTGCTCCTGAAGTCATTGTTACACTACATGCTGACTAACGTGGATGTAAATAAAAAATTTCTTTCTGGGGCACCTGGGAGGCTCAGTTGATTGAGTGTCCAACTCCTGATTTTTGCTCAGATTTTGACTCAAGTCATGATCTCATGATTTTGTGAGTTCGAGCCCCACATGGACTCCGTGCTGACAGTGTGGAGCCTTCTTGAGATTTTCCCTCTTTCTCTGCCTGCCCCTCCCCTGCTCACACTTCCTCTGTATCTCTCAAAATAAATAAACTTAAAAAAATTAAGATAATTTCTGACTGTGAATAATTTCATCCCAGTTTCTTATGTGGATGTATTAAGTTCATTTTAAGTGTTTGAATCTCTCTTCCATGTAGTATGTGAAGATAAACTATGAACTTCCAAACTTATCATTTATATTAGTGCTTTGCTTAGGGATAATCTGATTTATTTCTTTCAACCTATCAGTGCTAGAAAAGCATCAATATATAGGATGACCCGCTCATGACAATAAGAAAAAAGTGACAGTTTTTGCATAAGGCTCAGAAGCATCAATGAAATCAAAGCTTAATCTCACAACACATTTTTGGCATGTATCTAGATGATTCTATAGGTTTTTGTTTATATTATTTTTTATTAAAAATTTTTTAAAATGTTTATTTATTATTGAGAGACAGAGGCAGAGCACGAGCATGGGAGGGGTGGAGAGAGAGAGACACACACAGAATCCAGAGGAGGTTCCAGGCTCTAAGCTGTCAGCACAGAGCCCAATACGGGGCTTGAACTCAAGAACCGCAAGATCATGACCTGAGCTGACGTTAGATGCTTAACCAGCTGAATCACCCAGGTGCCCCTGTTTTTGTTTATCTTAACAAAGATAAATAAATGTAACATTTTTGGTTGTAAGGATTTCTCTGGTGCTATAGAGCTAGAACAACATGCTGTAATGCACAAGCAGTTATTTTCAATGTAATGCTGTCTAAATATTTCACCAACTATCAGGATGGAGTTGCCAGATACCCTGAATTCTACCAGGACCTGGTTTAAACATGGTGGGACATCAGTTGGGTTTGTATTACTAGGGAAGAATTCCAATGAATTGAGCAAACAGCAGCTGTTTGCTAGTGCACATAGCTAGGCAGGGTTAGGTATTTTAGATTTTAAGAAAACTACTATCTGTTCCTTTTTAAGGGTGAGTGACTAAGCTGTGCATCAGCAGGTTGAGCACTACCGGAAAGCTTAGGTGGAATGGCCACAGGTTAATTTGGGTGTTGAGTGATTTCCATTTTAAGGGAAACTTGAAGGGTGTCGGTGTGCTCTGTGCCTTCAGAAAGATGGCAGCTTGCTCTCCTGGAGGATGAGTAAAATCTTGCTGAAGAACTGCAGTTGTCAACGTGTCCAGATCAGTAAGGAAGAGGTAAAACTTTCACTGTGTGCAGGTAACATGATTCTAATGAATTTAGTAAAGTCACTGGATGCAAAATCAGTCTAGAAATCTGGCATTTCTGTACACCAATAATGAAGCAGCAGAAAGAGAAATTAAAAAACAATTTCATTTACAGTTGCATCAAACATAATAAGATACCTAGGAATAAACCTAACCAAATAACCAAACCAAACCTAACAAAGTGAAAGACTGTGCTCTGGAAACTATGAAACACTGATAAAATAAATTGAAGAGGACACAAAGAAATGAAAAGACATTCCATGCTCATGGATCGGAAAAACAAATATTTTCACCTATCTATACTACCCAAAATAATCTATACATTTAATGCAATCCCTATCAAAATACCAACAGTATTTTTCATAGAACCAGAACAACAATCCAAAAATGGAACCACAAAAGATCCCAGATAGCCAAAGTAACCTTGAAAAAAACAAAGCAAAGCTGGAGGCATCATTATCCTGGACGACTGCAAAGCTATAGTGATCAAAACAGTATGGTGCTGGTTCAAAAATGGACACATAGATCCATGGAACAGAATAGGAGACCCAGAAATGAACCCATATCTTTAGGGTCAATTAATCGTCGACAAAGCAAGAAAGAATATCCAAAGGGAAAAAGAATCTTTAACAAATGGTGTTGGGAACACTGGACAGCAAAATGCAAAAGAATGAAACTGAACCGCTTTCTTACACCATAGACAAAAATAAATTCAAAATGGATTAGTGACCTAAACGTGAGACCTGGAACCACAAAAATCCTAGAAAAGAGCACAAGCAATAATTTCTCTGGCATCAGCCATAATAACATCTTTCTAGATATGTCTCCCGAGGCACGGGAAACCAAAGGAAAAATTGTTAAGACTACATCAAAATAAACAGCTTCTGCACAGCAAAGGAAATAACAAAACAGGCAGCCTACAGAATGGAAGAAGATATTTGCAAATTACCTATGTGATAAAGACTTACTATCCAAAATATATATAAAGAACTTCTAAAACTCAACACCTCAAAACAAATAGTCTAATTAAAAATGGGCAGAAGACATGAACAGGCACTTCTTCAAAAGAGACATAGAGATGGCCAACAGACACATGAAGAGATGCTCAATATCACATCATCAGGAAAATGCAAATCAAAACTACAAAGAGCTATCACCTCATATACCTATCAGAATGGCTAAAGTAAACACAAGAAACACCAGGTGTTGACAAGGATGTGGAGAAAAAGGAACCCTTGTACACTGTTGGTGGGAGTGCAGACTGGTACATCCACTCTGGAAAACAGTATGGAGTTTATTTAACTCCCTATGACCTAGCAATCACACTACTGGGTATTTACCCTAAGAACGTGCAATCACACTATTGGGTATTTACCCTAAGAATGTGCAAACACGAATTCAAAGGGATACACAAACCCTTACGTTGATAGCAGCATTATTTACAGTAGTTAGACTAGGGAAGCATCCCGTGTCCATCAATAGATGAACAGAAAAAGAAGCAGTGATATAGATTTTTAGATATAGATATACAGATATTATTCAGCCATAAAAAAGAATGAAATCTTGTCAATTTTCATGACATGGATGGAGCTAGAGAATATAATGCTAACTGAAGTAAGTCAGTCAGAGAAAAACAAATGCCATATGATTTCACTCATGTTTGGAATTTAAGAAACAAATGATCAAAGGGGAAAAAGAGAGGCAAACCAAGAAACAGACCTTTTTTTAAAATAGTTTATTATCAAATTGGTTTCCACATAACACTCAGTGCTTCTCCCCACATGTGCCCCCCACCATGACCATCACCCCCTCCCTCCTCCTCCCTCTTCAGTACATGGTTTGTTTTCAGTATTCAGTAG
This sequence comes from Suricata suricatta, assembly GCF_006229205.1. Taxonomy (NCBI): domain Eukaryota; kingdom Metazoa; phylum Chordata; class Mammalia; order Carnivora; family Herpestidae; genus Suricata; species Suricata suricatta. The sequence goes on along the minus strand of NC_043703.1, from coordinate 139,692,677 downwards.
TCTCCCGTGATCTGTGTCCCTCACCCCAGCTCTCTTTTCCCCCTTCCTCTCCTCATGGTCCTCTGCCAGGTCTTTCCTGTTAGACCTATGAGTGCAAACATATGGTATCTGTCCTTCTCTGCCTTACTTATTTTACTTAGTATGACACCCTCAAGGTCCATCCACTTGGCTACAAATGGCCAGATTTCATTCTTCCTCATTGCCATATAGTA